>NC_137587.1:21081258-21456154 GCF_963210335.1 Falco punctatus
AGCAAAGCGTACATAAAACTGAATTGACCAGGAGTTACGGAACTGTATCACAATTAGGTGAGCTCTGTCTTTGGTGTCTCAATGTCTTGCTGGGGAATCATTTTACGCTTTCTGGCCTATAAATACCCAGGCTATTCCTCCCATTCTTTGAGTGCTAAATGAATGTATACATTCTGAAATTATCTCAATAATCAGATTATAGAAAAAAACAGCAGTCAGACATGTAAGCCAGTTCTTTCAGAACTTTACCGTAGAAATTATTTGGACTCATGACTTTAAACTGTTGATCACTTCAGACACTTCACGATATCCATATCAGATACTGGCCTGGAAATTATTAAAATTAATGCCATTGGGACAACCCGTATTGTAGAATTAATGCATCACATCTCAAATATTTCTTTGGGAATTTGCCATTATTTTACCTTAAGGGAAAAAAAGGAAATTGATTGATTTGACAAAATTGCTCCTCCTCTCCTACCACATAATTCAAAAAAGTGACAAGTTCAGAAGCCTGAGAGAAGTTTTCTCCAACTACTACCTGTCCTACTGAATATGCGCCTAGGTGACCAGGCAAAAAAATCTGTGTAATTAATAACTATTATGTTTTCCTACAGGTAAAATCTCGTTGCTAGGAAAAAGAAAACCAAAACAAGGGAAGATCTATAAACCTTCATGGGTTAGGAGCAGGTTATCTGAAAGAGCCCAATACAGACTCTTATTAATCTGATATATATGTTGGGGTTTCTTGCATTTTCTTTAAAAGCACGGTCGTACTGGCTGCTATTAAGCAGGACACTGAATGAGATACCACATAGCTTACATTACATCCGAATTTGAACTTCTAGAGGGTGCTTTAGAAAGTGCTCCAATTACTGAAAGCACAACTCTGTAAAAATGGTTAAGGCAGTGCAGACAGCCAAACCAGCAGGATTCAGGAGCTAGGCAGCACCTGCCCAAAGAGGCTTCCAACTGTAGACTATTAAACAATAAAGTAAAAAAAAACCCTACCAACAAACCACCTAACAAAAAGAGGAAGTATTGTAAGAATAAGATGTGCAGTGATGTGCAGAAACCAAGTAGCATACTTTACACACCTAAATGAGTTTTAGTTATTTCTGCTAACTAGAAAAAAGTGGTTAAAGTGTCGCCTTTGACTTTGGACAACAGGGACAGTGCTTGTAGTTGCTCATTCTAGCTGAAGCTGTTTTTGAGCAAGTGCCAGACAGATGCAGAGCTTTGCTGCAAACCCAGATGCAGTTAAGCTGTCCTTCCACCGCTGGGCAACAACTTGTTTAAGGATATTCAAATTTATTAAATGAATGCAAAAACTACTGTGACTGGTAGGCCTTTGTGCTTCAGCGTGCCATTCAAACAGCCCACAAGCAGAAGCTACCACCTTTCCCTCCTCCAAGCACCGGGGAGGAGCAGAGAAAGCAGCACGGGCAGAAACAGAGCCAATTAACGCAAATCAGCCATTTAAGGTAAGCAGGCTCGATTCGCGAGCCAGCGCTGCCGAGAAAGAGTTGCGTTCCCAAGGGCCTGAGGAGGGGCTGAAACTCCGGGGCAGCCCGCTCTGCGCCAGGGCCAGAAGCCTCCTCCCCACCTTCCTCCTCGAGGGCCACCGGCCTTTATACCGGGAAGGCTCCGGCGGCGGGACGCCACTTCGCGAAGCCGCTAGCCCACCAGCACGTGCTGCCGCCCACCGGGGCCCAGAGTGGTGGCTGCGGCCTTTCCCGCTGCCCGCCACACCTTCCCGCCAGCAGCGCCGGCAGCCGCTCTTGCCCCAGGGGGAGGGGAGAGCAGCCCAGGCGCCGCCACGCCACCCAAGCCGGGTACGAGGAGTCGCCGGCCCCGGCCCCGGCCCGCCAGCTCACCATCACAGCTCCCGCTCCTCAGCACTGCCGCGGAGAAGAGGCGCGCGACGATCCCCCACAAACCCCCGCGCCCGGCGGAAACGCTGCGCTAACGGCCGACCATAGAGCTCGCGGCGCCAGAGTGCCGCTCACGCATGCGCACGCGAGCCCAGGCCGGCGCCCGAGCGGGCGGGCGCCACACGGCTGGCGCTGAGAATGCCGGGAGCGGCGGCGCGCGCCAGGCTGGAGGAGGCGGGGCGCGCGGGAGGCGCCACGCGGCCATCTTTGATGAGGGAACCGCTACTCCCTGCTCCGGCCCGCGCGGGGCGCTGGGCGGCCGCGGCTTCGCTCGCCATCTTGAAGTCGGGCAAGCGTGCAGGGGCCACGCGAGCGAGGGCGGGGGCAGCGCGCCCCGGAAGGGGAAGCGCTGGGCTGTGGAGGTGCCACTTGGCCTCCGAGGCAGCGGTGGGGGCAGGCGGGTGAGGGGGGGTGCGCACCGGTCCCGCAGGTTCCCTGCGCCTTCTCTCCGCGGCCGCGGCCCGCTTCAGGCTGCCTCTCCACGAGGAGCCGCCCCGGCACCCGCTGCATCCCTCCGCCTCTCCCTGGGGGCAGTGGGGTGCGGGGGAAGGTCTCGCTGCCTGAGGTGAGGGCTGGGCCGCCCCCTCCCCTTAGCCGCGCAGGTGTCTCCCTACGTGTGCCCCTGGCCGCGCTGGTGCTCCCTGCCCGCGCCCTGCAGCGCTCCGGGGCGGCGCCGGCGGGATAGCGGCTGCCGCACGCCGGGCCCGGAGGGGCCGCCGCTGGGGGCCGAGCCGGCCGGAGCCACCGGGCAAGAGAGACATGGCTGAAAGCCTTTCCTGGGAGCTCGGTGTCTGCACGGGTTAAGGCGTGCGGGGCGAGGTGGAAAAGTTGCTGTTGAATTTCACTTTAAGGGACCGGACAGAAAGCAGCGAAATGGATGACTTCCGTTCCATCTGCCTGCTGTCTCTGGCCATGCTGGTCGCCTGCTATGTGGCAGGAATTATCCCCTTGGCAGTTAATTTTTCCGAGGTAAGACAGCGTCGCCAAACTACTCGCTGGTTGCTAAGGGAGAAACTAGGTGGAGAGAGCTACCAGGAGGAGTTAGTGCCCTCCCCTTGCAAGTACGGCAATGATGTTGGCGTGACGATGTAACTTTTGAAAGATCTTTAAAGGAGTTGCAAATGCAGTATTAATTTTCATTCAAAATAACAGTGTAAAACTATGCTTGTTCTACAGTGCGTATAAAAGTCATTTAAATGAGCCAGATTGAGCCTAGTATCTGCTACAGGTGAAGCAAAGTCTCAGCATGTAGGGGAAAGAAATTATAGGAGCTGGTCATGGTTATTTTAGACGCTTATATCAGAAACTACTGAAGCCTGAGATTAACTGTTATTATGTGACTGTGGGCTACTCAAATTAGGGTTTTTGAAACTAATTCTGAGAAGGTTCCCAGGAAACTTTGTTTTGGTTCACAGTTCAGTTCACAGCTTGTGCTGCTGAAAATTAAACCTTAGCCCTTTGATTGCAATGCAACTTCAAGTTATGTTACTACCTCATGTAGCGCAAAATATTTTGGAAAAATATCTTGGGTATTTAAGGTATTAAGAGAGAGGGAGACTTCCATATATTGAATGAATTTCCAAGCAGTACAAGAGTTCAGAGGTATATGTTTTTGGGTGTGGTGTTTCTAAGAAATCATTGTTAAGGTGGTTGTTAACAGTCTCTGGAAGTCTCCTAATGTTCTCTGATATCCAAGGTTTTTTTCTTTCTAAATGATGATTATTGCTTAGAGGTGTGGTGTAGTGAGTTTAATTTTCTAAGGTAGCAAGAGCTCCGTTATGAAAGGTTTCCTGTTTCTGCTGGGAGCAGTGCTGCTTTTGAAAGGGAAGTGCTGGAAGAGAGATGCGACTTGTTTTTTCATCAAGTCTCAGAGATAGTTGCACCTGTGCTTTGGTCCCATTATTGCAAGGAGGCTTTGGGAGTGATGAAGCAAAGTCTGTTTTGGGTAACAGTACAGTTCAGCTAAATGAACTGAAACCTCACAATATATTCTGAAGTCTTTACATAAACATTAGCGTAGTTCTGTTTTGCAAGTGCTTTGTCTGATGCTTTGATAGACCTTCCTTATATGTCTTCAGTGCTTGTTGCTTCCACTGTCTCACTCTTCAAAACTCACTTTTGCCCTGAAGCCTACAAATGATTTTCTTGCAGATTTTCTGAGGACACTGCGTAGCATGCTAATATGGTCTTTTTTTATTTAATTTTGCATTTCCTTATATATGTGTGTGATAGTCACCTGTTGTCTCTGACTTCATATTCAGTGTTGTTTGAAGGCAGAGTTCTTGATCTGTGTTTATGGGTTTTATGTTATTTGTAAGTTATATACTACATATATACATATACTACATATACATACATATATATAATTAAAATTAATATATACTCAACAATATAAATTACATAGTTGAATCAGTGGGCTCTAAACCTTTTGGGGCTCCCAACAGCTACAGATCTGTTGTGGATCTAAAAGAGCACTCTGCTCTCTATGTATTAGCCTTTTGTGTATGCAGTGTTCTACCAACAGCATGCACATGTGCAAACAAGTTTATTATGATATCTTAAACTCTCAGAATTACTTGACTCAAGTTTTATACTTGATTTAAACTTGATACTTTTAAGGGTCTGGGTGCTATGCTTAAAGAGGAGCAGAATCTTTGCAAATTATGTGTAAATAGCTAATCCTGGAAGTGTTTGATTAAAGTTAAAATTGTTTTGTTTGAAATGATTGCTCAGGGCTCTGCAACAAGGACAATTTCAAACTGAAATGACTGTCTGGACTGTGCATTATATGGTTTGCAGAAAGTTTTGCAGATGGCCTTAGGAAAAATGCCTTCTCCCACTGGCTACTTATGGTTTAGCAGAAAACAAAAATGAATGCTTTACATAATATACCCCAGATGCCAGAGAACAATAAAATTATTCATTATTGTTAATACATTCCTTCAGATGAGTTTTTTGTCATGAAACCTATTGGTTGTGTTCTGATTTCATGCTAGTTTCTATTCTTTTAATTAGATGTGGATATTCTTTAAAGTCTAAAACTCCAGAAAAGCCAGGTGTGGCTAAACATAGGTGGTAAAAAGGTACAGACGTACCCTTTCAGCTTAATTCTAACTTACTGATAGTACTAATAGTACTCTGTTGTGCTAACTTTGGGCTGGAAACAATACTATACCAGTTTGTGAGGCTACCTCTTAAGTTGTAGTCTAAATGCAACAAATACAAAAAAACCCGTGTTCTAGCAGTTTTAATGTTTTGCTTGCGTAACAGGCGCAGGCACTGTTGACTGGACTGGGACTGCTTGCTGCTGGAAGTAGGTGTGAGTTTTTGTGGATCCAACTAAGAGTTTCGATGCCATGCCATTTAAGTCCAACACTGAGCAGTGGAACAGCTTACTAACTGAGAAATTCAAGATTTTTCCTGTGCGTTTTTTAGCACTATTTCCTGTGTTGCTGTTGTTTTTAACAAGAGACACACAATTGTTTTTGTAACTGAAATGGTTTGATTTCTTGGGTAAAACTAATGACTTCTGCCTGTCTGGGTAGGCTGCAGTTACTAGATCGCTGTGTTCACTGTGTTTAAGTATTTTGTACTGAAAAGGAGGTGGAGACTTCTCTTGAAATAGTAACTTTTTAGTATGTATTATTTTATGGATCTCTAAAATTCACAGATGCCCAAATAAAAGTAAGCAGAACAGTATTACTTCTGACAGTCTTCCCTGTGTTTATAGATGTATGTAAAAGAGGTGACAGTGCTGCAGTATAGATCTTGGTTTTCCTTGTAAGATACTGAATTTTTGCAAAACAGATTATGAACCATGGGTGTTGAAGATCATCTTTTCACGTAGATTGCCACTGTGTAACAATTTGCCAAGTATAATTGTTACATATGCCAGTATACAGTGCATGTTTGGAAATTTTACAGGTGTTAATCTCTTGCATATTACTGTTTGTATTTTCCCCAGTAATGCTGTATTGTTCCTTTATGGTCACATCTGGCTTGCTTTCAGAAAGTTGGGTTTGCATCTCTCTAGAGCCTCCTATTTGTTCTGTGTGAGCATTGCCTATTTCAGTGAGACTGAACAACTTCTGTCATTACAGTGCATGAAGGAGAACAGATGGCATAATAAGGATATGCAACAAGTGGTTTCCTGTTAGTCAAACACCGAGCTCTGTCTCCAGGGGCTCAGTAACTAATGTTAGTATTTTGGTAGCACCCAGACATCTCATTGTGCATGGAAGATGATGATGGTTCTGCCACAAAATGTGTGCTACGCAGTTGTTGTGAGGATCTAAACTCCTGTGGTTGCTCCATGTGGTGTGGTAACAGAAATAATGAGACACAGCCTCTGCAAGTTGTTGTATTTTACTATTAGATGTTTATATAGTTGGATTTTCAGTACATGGCTTTGACTTTAGCCTGTCAATGTAGTAGTCACAAGGAAGCGAAAAGTAATAATAAACTGTTATTACATTGGTAAAACATAATTTAGTCAGTTTGGGAGGAGTGATATCTGTCTAAGCTTTTTGCCCAAGACTAGAATATAACTAGGAGGGTAACGCTTACTAATAGTAGCAAGTACTTACAAACACTTTGTGTGGTTTGTTGTAATCTTGGAGAAATTCTTGCTGAAATATGAAAAATTAAATTATTTTTCTTTACTATAAAAACATTAAGTTCATGTATTTATGCTAGAGTTTAATTGCAAATTTGCAATACTGATGTAACAACTCTAGTTTAAAACCTGTCTTTGCAGAGGAGAAAGGGGATTGCCATGGTCTGTAATTACATGGAGAGTGGAATATTGTTTCATATTGCCCTAAATGCCTTTACAGACTTTAATGCCTTTTAAAATCCTACTGGAAGGCTTAGGAACGGTTGTAAATGCAGAACAGTATTATTCTTTTTATGCATCTTCTAATCAGATTAAAAAAAAAGACAGACATGAATGTGTATTTTCACCATTATCAGTTTGGTTCAGTTCCCTCATTCAAACTATCATTTGAGTAAGCCTTTTTAAATAATTTATTATAATTCTGGATTTGGAACTATTTTGGGGATTCAGTCCCTTCTGCCCTAATTTGTAGCTACCTAATATTCTGCAAGTGCTGTGATACTGCAGTTCTAAAACTTCACCTGGCACATTATTATTTTTTTTAATACATGGAACACAAATCGAATATTTCAAGTAGAAGAAAAAATATCTTTCTCTTAAATTACTTTTAGCTACAGTTTTATGTTTTTAAAGAAAGTGTTTTTCAGTGATACCCTATTAAATAGAAACCCATTAAAGTATGGCAATTCTTAGAACAACCTTCTGCACAAGAGCGGCTGTTTGACTGAGAGACTGAAATACAGTTCATCTGTCATGTAACAGTCTTGTAACAGCTTAACTTCATTTCTTCTGTGTCTCTAAACCTGTAGGTGAAAGTAGAGCTCATGCTGCTCTTTCCTCTACAATCTTCCTTCTCTCATTCTGTAGTCCTAAAACTTTGCTTAGCCTTTTCTGTTACACAAATATAGCTGACTTAACAGTTTACACTCTTCCTTGACCAATGTATTTGTATCTGTAGATGTGTTTTTCTTTCTTG
Source organism: Falco punctatus (assembly GCF_963210335.1). Taxonomy (NCBI): domain Eukaryota; kingdom Metazoa; phylum Chordata; class Aves; order Falconiformes; family Falconidae; genus Falco; species Falco punctatus. The sequence goes on from NC_137587.1 coordinate 21,088,784, forward strand.
TATTTTCTTTTATTATTTTGATTGTTTATTTTGGGGAATGGAAAATTTATCTTGTGTGGTGCTACACCTAGCAGAGATTTTAGGGAACTTGCATGTTTAATTATCATTTCTAGTAAGAAAGATGTGTTTGAAAACAAACATAGAATGGAGATAAACTGTAGAGCTGCAAACATGCTTCAAAATTCAGGCACTTTCAGTTTTTCTTTGTCTCTGCAGGCCTTGCAGTTTGAGGCCCTGGATGATGAATTAGACTCCAATAATCATTAGTGCCAAATTTAGCGATTCTTGCTGTTTTCAAGTATGTTACATTTCATTTCTTGTCTGATGTTAACAGTCACATAGGTCATCTTTTAACTTTATTTCCTGCTTCAGTTGATTGCATCGGGTGCTGGGTATGTTCACTTTTCAAAAAGTTAATTGTTATAAATATAGGGACTATACAACTGGGGCTCTTTAAAAATCGGCAAAAGGTTTTGTGGATCATTCGCCTTTCCCCTTCCCTCCTGTCTGTTAATAAGGGAGGGTAAAGAAAGCATTTTTACTAATACTTGTTTTGTACTTTCTTGCAGGAGAGATTAAAGTTGGTGACTGTTCTGGGTGCTGGGCTGCTGTGTGGAACTGCCTTGGCTGTCATTGTACCAGAAGGAGTACATGCACTTTATGAAGACATTTTGGAGGGTAAGAACTAAACCCAGATGGCCTTGTTCAAGATAACTTAGGTCATGGTGTTATGATATACCGGGGCTTGCTTCTAGGGATTTTAAAATGAGAATGGTGGAAAGGTTTCACAGCAGCATGACACAAAGCCTGCTTAGTCACAAAAGCACCATAGGCCATGATGTTGCAAGTTTATGGTGATTTAACAGAGGGATGTGATCAGGCTGTGCATGGATGACTCTTGCTGAGTGATCCAGTCATTTGCGGGTCCAGGTACTGTACTGTTTATGGAACTAACAGCCTTTTATGCCAGGTCATGTGTAGCATTCCTTATTCTGGGGAGAGTTAAAGTTTAACTTTCACTGGCACTTCAAAGAGGGTGTAGGGATACCTTTGGTGGAGAATGATATTATGGACTGTTTGCTGTTGCTCTTTGTAGTTTAGATTGCTTTTTGTTAAAGTGATTGCAGGGAGTGTTTTATAGATGTATATGTACTTGCCCTGATAAGAATTTCCTCCTTCAAAACTGAAGAGTGTTTTGGAGTTAAGTTATCTTAATATACTGGCTGAAAATTATGGTTATATAGGGCTAATTCCCAGAGTAGGAAGCATTTCTTGCTTGGGTGGTACTGTCCATCACATGTAGATATCTGTGTGTGGCTCCAAATTTAAGCATCGGATTCTAGTCTCCCATCAGCAGTCTTCAAATCTTCATAACCTCTAATAAATAGCTCAAAGCTAACAGCGATTTTGTCTTGTGCTCCACACTCACATCCCTACATCTTATGCCCCAAAGTCTTAGTAAACTTCAATTTGAGTTTATGACATTATTTCAAGTATTCAGGGCTCGTTATCTCTATTTGGAGTGCACTTTAAATCTTGCTTTAGCTTGGAGTCTTGTGCTATTACATTACTATTATGTTACCATTGTGTGTATGAGCTTTTTTCTGTATGCTGATTCAGAAATTTGTCTGAAGGTAAACAGCAACAACTTAGCGGTAACAGGAGAAAGGACTATAAAGTTGAGGCTGTAGAGAGCTTTGTAAGTGTCTGATGAACTGCTGTGGCTAATCTGGTATTAAGATATAATTGTAATACTCTGCTTTTTGTGTACTACAATTTTTTCTTGTTTTGACACATCTAAATTTCTTTCTAGTTCTGTTTTTTTAATTGATCCTCGTTTAGTTTCCACTAAATAAATGTTTCTGCTTAGATTTAAACTAAACTGAAGATAATATATAGAATCATCTGTTATCAAGAAGTGAAAGAACCTCTGATTATGCTTTTATACTGTACTGTAATTTATGCACTCTGATGTAGGATGTCTCTAATGAGCTGTAGTTGTGGATTTGCTCTCAATTCAATTTTAATTCCAAGTAGACTACATTTTTCTTGTAATGATATGGCTAACAGTAAGTACTATTGCTATAAATGTTTGGGTGGTTTGGGTTTTTTTTTTTTCACTAAATGGGGTATACTGTTCATGTATGAAATCTACAGCCTCCTGTTTAGAGCTGTGTGCTCTGTAACAAAGCTTAGTATGTGGAGGAAAACAGTCCCTTCCCATTACTGCAGTGGTAGTGTCAGAAGTATTTATAGAGGAGAAAAGAACTGGTTCCGTGTAGGAATTAAAACTCTGTTCCAAACTCACAGTATCATGTCTAAAGCCAGTCTATCTATAAAGATATTTATTTTATTGTTAGTATTGCAAAGAGTCAATATTCATAGGTGGTATTAGAAATATTTTTTGTATTTAAATCTGTATTTTTCTTACAATAGTAGGCTATTCAAAGTTAAGCTTAAAATTATGAGAATTTTAACAGCTTTCAGTGCATTTTGTTTTTTTAAATCCATCCATTTACATAATTAAACCTACAAAGGCACCTAAGGCAATGTTGAGATACATTCCTACAACTGGAAAAAAAATTAGGGGACTTTGTTTTCCCAGTTCCAAATGTAATTTAACTCTGGGACTGGTTGCTTGTTATCAAAACAGGTGTTTGTGATTGATACAAAAGTCATTTACTATAACTTCTGTATTTTCCCACAGGCCACAGAATAAATAACTTCTAATTTTTGACCTTGTAGGCTGAGAGCAAATAGCATATCATGATTACTACTTGGTCGTAAACAATGTATGTGTGTAGTGAAACCTTGGTTTGAGTATAACCAGCAAATAAAATCCCTTTGGCAGCTTCAGTCCTTTAACTGATGAGACTGCATAACCGCTGTCAGAAAGATTGCCCTGAATTACCCACTATGTTTTATCACTTGAGATGATCAGAAGTTAACCTTTTAATATAGATGCAACAATCTTTTGTGGTCTAAAGTTATTTTATTGATCAGTGTTGCTCAGCAGATACATTTGTGAAATCTTTCAAGGGCTACCGAGCCTATTCTGATGTGCTATGTCTGTAGTCATGGCATTGTGAGAACATTTTGTACCGTGGGATGGATGTACAGTTGTCTCATCCAAGATGCATGAATACTCCAGCAAGAAGATTGATGACTTGCTGGAGTAAGTCAAGATTTTGCTGTTAATGTCTAGAACTTCTGAAGAGTAGTTGCCAACCAAGAGTCCCCAAAATGACAAAAGTTTTACTTCTGTCACTTAAGCAACAGATGTTGGGAAAGCCCTCATGTATGCTGTGCTCCATTCTGTTGCCATTATTTATTTGTGGGTTTTTTTTAGTAAAGTGTTAAAGAAGCTTCTCCACCCTAGGTATCCTGTAGCAGAGTCTCGGGCTTTAATAAGGTAATTTGAGTGGCACAGCAGTAGAAACAGCTCAGGCTGGGTGCCTCTGCAGAAGGACCCTGAACAAGGAAATTCCTGGGCAATTATACCCTTACAGTCTGAGTTTCCCATTCCTCATGTGACACATTGGACTAATATATAATTATATCAACATCTGGGGTCTTCCAGTTAGTTCTTCATTGAGTCTCTTTGTTGTCTCTGGGCGGTCCATTTTTTTGTCTTTCCTCTGAGGTTGTGGTTTCTGCAGATGGGTGTAGCTTCCATATTTTCCAGCTCAAACCAACTCTTGAGGCCCTCTTTCATTAGATTAGGTAAAAGTTCAACACATCTGGGTCAAAGTTCCAAGCTAGCAGCCTAAGGCTTCAGCAAATTTAGCTACTGATGCTAAGCAATTAACTCCAGACAATTTCAGTCCAGTGTTCCTTAAGTGTTGTCCTTTTGATTCTCTTAAGCATTCCTGCTAACACATCGAACAGTTCTCAAAGTCACTTCAAGGCACACTAATGTTCTTCGTGATTTTATATACTATTGTAAGTAATAAGTGTAACGAGGTTAAACTTAATCGCTACTGGGTGCAATATGTGATTGTAAATCCCTGTTGTGGCTGGTGACCATTCCAGGACGGTTTTCCACCAATGATGTTCTCCATCCTTTTTCACTTTTGAGTATACAGTGTACTACTTTTGTATTGTGGTTGGCAGTAATTAGTTTTTTGGCCATTATTCTGTGTACATTTTAACAATTAATACAAATCATCATGTTGTAACAGTTTCTTTACCAATGTAAGATTCATTCCCATGGGGGTGGGCGATAAATCTTGAATTAATATATATAATTGTAACAATTGAAGTGATGGGAGCTGAATAATTGAAATTGTACCCCATACTTATAGTGAAGTTGCAGACACAAATAATTGAATGATATCTGGCATCAACAGTAATGCTATTTGCTAATATAAAATTACAGAGTTCTCATACTAACACATCCTTTCCCAGTATATACAACTACCTTTTCAGGGCGTTCATTGGGATGTACCTCAGTGGCAAACATCTTGTTCAATGTCTTAAGCTCTGATGGTGTTACTCTTACAAATAAATCCTTGTTGTTCCTGTACAACGCACGTGTTAACATCTACAGTTGCCCATTTGTTTCCATTTCGTGGGGCCCTCAGTCTGTCTTCTAATGGAGAGAGTATAGATCCATTGTGATTTAATCCTAATGCAATGATTGGCCATATGGTGCATACTGAAGCATTGTGTATTGTTAAAACAAAACCTGTGGCCTTGTTGTTGATGGGATCAGAAGTAAAACTGACTAAATACCACCAGAATTGGATTATTTTTTTTAATTCAGTTGCATTTTCCCAGATCGCCTTTTGAATTTCAGTGGGTAAGATGCCCTCTTCACTTTCTCTTGTAATTGTTGCTACTATAGATTGCATCCACAGTTGAGCTTGGATACAGCTAGAGAAACATTATTTTGGACTGTACCAAATATATCTGCAGTTACCCGATAGTACCTTTCATTAACTTTTTTCCAACTGAGACAGTATATCAGGTGCAATTGATTAGTCCCCAATGCTAGTGAGAATCGCAATGTGTGTTCAATTTGTTTATATCATGTGGTGTTGTGCTTCGTTTACTCAAAAGTACTTCAGCATCTATACTATTTAAGGCTTTCGAACTTGTCCCCAAGATACCAGTCACATCTTCATTCACGTTTGTTTTGGAGAGGTGAGGGTTTGCCTCTGTAACCATCCTGCATAGGATGCGCTTAGGAATGGTAAACGGGTTTGATTGTAGAGATACTAGTTTGCATCAGTAGTTCTAATCATTTAAGAGACCGTGATGGATTAAATAACACTCACTGGTGGCCCGTATTTGATCACATACAGTCTAATTTTAGAAATTTGTGCAATCAACTCGTCTTTGATTTGTGGAGTTGAAATTGGGGATGATACTGTCATGGTGAGCTGAGGGATGGCTGTCAGCACTGGGATGATACTTTCACAAGTTGCGTTAACCTTTTCCGTAAGGCTGTGTGACACTGTCAGACAGCAGCTGTTGCTATTGGGACAATGAAATGTGCAACATCTGCTATTAACATTTCTGAAGACTAAATCATAAACTTTATCTGACTTACAACAAGATTTTTCTCAGAGTTCTGTGTAATCAAGGAAAGTTACCTTCCCTTTGGTTCTGTGAAAAAATTAGAGGAGACCCTGTGAACCCTTGGGGGAGACACATCCATGTCAGCTGTTGTCCTTTCCATGTAAAGCTGATTAAGGGCTGACTACTTTCACTGAGTGGGATACTAAAGAAAGTGGCAGTTAGATCAGTTTTGCCCAATGAGGTATTTGTGAAAGTACTGTGAAAGGGCCAGTACTGGATGAGGAGCCACTACATGTTGATTAATTGCCTGCAAATCTTGTACAAAACTGTATTCTGGATCACCATTTTCATTGAACTTGTTCTTTTCTACAGGAAGAGTATTATATAGCAAAATACTTCTAAAATCTCTTGGGCCAGATATCAGTCTATCTGCTTTTGTAGGGGAATAGGGTACTGTTTTGTGGCTGGTAGAGCTCTTCCCTTTGTTTTGACAATTACAGGTTGAGCTGAGATTAGTAATCCAACATTGGTACCAGTTTTGCTCCGTAACTTCATGGGCATAGATTTTAACAGCTCTGGTATTCTTATTGCGGTGTTTGGGCATTTGGTAGTTACACTCATTCCTTCAGGCGATAAGTGTAACTCTACATCTAGGGCTTGTAAAAGATCTCTTCCTAGCAAACAGGCTGGAGATTCTTCTGCTAATACAAATTTCCTTGTATGCTTTTGTTTCCTGTTGTTACTAATAGAGGCTTACTTAAACTCTTTCCCCCTCCTCTTGTGACTTTGTATATTAGAATCTTGCCTTCAGTTTTAGATCCTTTTTGGGATAAAATTTAGAAGAGATCGTATAGCTCCCATATCCGCTAAAAATTCAAATTCTCTGCCCTCTACCTACTGTAGGTCCTTGGTGATCTAGTTGAGTTTCCCACATAGCAAAAATTCTTAGTCCTTCTAGTTCCCCAAGGATTTCAAGGTTGCCTGCCTCCTGTCATTGTGAGTTACTTTCTCAGGTTAACTCTGCATTGGCAGTTCCCTTCTCTAGTGAGACCTCATGGCCAAAGGGGACATTCCTACTGTACATGTCCTGAATCCCCACAGTAATAACACTCTCTTCCTTTGCTTTCTCTGTCCTTCTTTCTGTGTTGCCGGGCCTCAGCTCGAATCCTGGGCTTGGCCTTCCTATACCTTTCACTTTCAAGTTTGTTGCTAAAGCTGCTGCCAGTATATTAGCTTCTTGTTCTTTTGTTCTCTTTCTTTCTTTCACTTGCTCATGATTCTGTTTCTCCTCTTGCCCATGATGCACAAATCTTTACCATGAGGGTGGTGAGGCACTGGCACAAGTTGGCCAGTGAAGTTGTAGATGCCCCATCCCTGTAAGTGTTCAGGCCAAATTGGATGGGGCTTCAAGTAACATGGTCTAGTGGAAGGTGTCCCTGCCTATGGCAAGGTGGTTGGAACTAGATGACCTTTAAAGCTCCCTTCCAACCCAAACCGTTCTATGAAATACAGCCACACTTAAAATTTTCCTGTAAGGCTTCCCCTTGCTAGCCTGGCATACATTGTTTGAAATATTTCTGTATGTCGGGCTGTTCAATCCACAAAAACACTGATGGCTAGCATGTTGTTAAAATTCTGTGGGTTCATTCCCCCATAATGTTAAAATTGCAACAAAGCTGCTTGAAGCCATCCCTAATAATCACTGGGGTGTTTGTCTAGGTGCTTTCTGCATTTCTTGCACTATTGTCCAATTTACTCCTAACTCATCACATGCCCTGATGGCTTGTACTAAATTCCAGAGTGGTGTTTGGCATGCAATTCTATCTTCTGCATTATTATAATCCCAGTTTGGATTATTCACCAGCCAGGGATTTCTCTGTCCTCTGTCTTGTGGTGCTAGTTCTGCATCCTTATTAATTATTTTATCTTGTTCATCTGGCTGGAACAATTCCCTCAGAAGTATCTGGGTGTCCCCCCAGCTTGGGTTATATCCAGTGCATTCATTACAAAAAACCTGAGCGTATCTCTTGGTCTCTTCCCCTGATCTCAGCATTTTACTTATCCATAAAGCTAAACTGCTGGTGTTAGTAAACGCATGTAACGGTGGCAGAGGGGGGTTGCCTCCACCTCCCTGCAGTAATGTGGCAGGATTAGGCAAAACACTAGAAATCTTAGGATAGAGTCCAGCTGCTGGTAAAGCAGAGGTAGGAGGTGAAGAAAGAGAGCAAGTGACGGATTGGTTGGTTGGCATATAAAGTGGGGTGGACTTTGGGGGGCATTGGAATCTGCGAAAGCAAGCATTACCTTCAGCTATGTCTCCTCCCTCCTGTGCCATCAGACTGGGTGTTTCTGCTCCCAAGCCCAATTACCCCACACAATATCGCAAAAAGGCTAATTTCTGCTGGTCAGAAGTCCCTTAGAGTAGCCACCATTGTGCTGGACTACCAGCTTTTGTTGCGAATGGCCAGTCTTCCTGACATAACTGCATGCTTTTTTGTCAAGCTGACTGTACCAACAATCTTTTTCCAATTTTCCAGTACCTCAGTTAAGAGCATCCCCTTCTCTATGCTAGGAGTGTTTTCCCATTGTTTTCAATTAATAAGAGGGACTCAGACTCCCTTCTGTGTGCGCCTTTTGCTGATGGGGCTGCATGCCTGTAAGCAAACTGCGGCAGGGGAGGGACTTGAACCCACTGCAGTAGTTTCACCAAATCTGTTCAGGGAATTTTAACACTCACCTTTCAATGCCTCCTGCTCCAGACATCCCAGGCAAACTCATTTGCTTCTGGCTGTTGGGTGTCTGGAGATGAGAGGATCAGACACTGGTGGCTAGGGTCCCATCTGGGGTGACAGAATTGGAAGTAGGTTTACTATGTCTGTTCTCCCACTGAAAACATTTGAGTAATACCTACTGTGTGTAAACTGCCTTGCCTGCTGTGGAAGTACAACTGTTTGTAATAACAAGTATGCCAAGGAGCCTCTTCTGCATCAACAAAAAGAGCTTTCTAGCCCGGTGTCTTGTCTCTGCCAGAGGCTGTAAAGGGAAATAAATAATAATAAAAAAAATATATAGATGAGTCTGATGAGGACAGAGTCTGAAACCAAGAGGTCAGATGTTTACTGTGTTCTGTATAGTAGCTGGGAACTTAATTCAAAATTCCCTGTTCCTGATCTTTGCTTGTACCTTTTTAACAGTTTATTTCTGTATGCTGTTGGTGAAGGAAGGCTTGGACATGATTCTTTGCTTACCAGCTGGAAACAATACCTAGAATTTTGATTTTAAAAAAAACTTTATTAAATCTTTCACATAAATGTATTGGCCAAAGATTGGCCTTAGTACTGAAAATCCTCTGTACTTCTGGATGTTATTTGCCCTATGTGTCAGATAGGATTGCAGAAGCAGTAATTTCCTGTGGGCATGAACAAGGTTGGACGATCTCACAGATCTGTTTCAGGAGTCATTAGGCCAAAGACTACTGGAAACGTTAAATGCATGTGCTAAAAAAACCTTCTCTCTTTTTAAGCCTGTGTAAATTCAGAGTGAGACTGATGTAGATTTCTTTTGAAATTGGGAGGAATTTTGTGTGTGGTATTTGCTTGTGATACAGATTACACATGCTGGGCAAATGGCAAGCTGTAAAACTTTAATGTTACAGTTATATTGCATCTCTGCTTTCTAGAAGTCATTGTAGGTGGAGACTTTTGTTGCTGTTACTAACCTATGAAGTACTTGAACATGTTTGTAAATTATGATCTGTGCACTAAATAAATGATTTTATACCATGGAAACTTAATTAAACAGTTGTCCAGTCATAATCTTTCCCCTTCTTAGATTTTCAGTCTTTGGAGCTTACCTCATTTCAGGGTAGCTCAGTAAGATAAAGTAGATGTCTTTGAGGGGGGCTGGGGGTGCAGCATGCAATTAATTCTTGTGTAGGGAAAGGAAACAACCACACAACATTCAACCCCAGGGCCTGGACTTTGGGTTTCTAGGATGGCACTGACATCTGTACGATAGTGTGCTGACTTAACTGTTTTTCCTGTCCATATTAATGGAGTGTATCAATGCTAACTTGTTTATAACTAGAGACTGATGCTTTGAGATATAAAGTTAATCTTTGTAAAGATTGCATTAGATCTCTTAGTGGATGGAACCTGTTTCATCTCCTCATCCTGTATTTTCTCACTTAAACAAAGATGATGACTGAAGTGCTTGACAGCATATCTGAATACTGACAAAACTGACAACTTCAGTTAGAAAAAGGAATTATTCAGCAATTTTTGTCAATCAATTTGTATTTTAAATTCAGCATTTAAACACAATAGCCTGGCTTATTAAGTATTAATGCTTTCATTGCTTCTCCACACCACAGCTTTTCTGGCATGCTGGAGAGGCCAGCCAGACAAATGTGTGCTTCCCTAAGAAAATGGTCTAAGACCTTAAATGAGGATTTTTGTCCAAGAGAGCATGAGGAACTCTTCTGGTAAAGGAGGAGAAAAGTGACCATGCCATGTTTAGTCCCCTGTCTCCTAATCTGTTTGCTTGCCTGCTGCAGGGAAGCATCACCCGGCAAGTGAGATGCAGCGTGTGATTGAGTCTGAGAAGGTAGCAGAAATCCCAGCTGCACATGAGTATGGCCATGATCATTCCAGATTGCATGCCTACATTGGTGTATCCCTTGTCCTCGGTTTTGTCTTCATGCTGTTGGTGGATCAGATAGGCAGCTCTCATGTGCACTCTACAGATGGTAAGTAAAATTTCACTTCAATTAGACTTACTAGTTAGTCTTAATTTTATAGCAAAAAATAGCAATTTTTTTAAATGCTACTGGGATTTAATTTGACCAGTCATGTCCGGAGTTTCAGTAGGTGCTTTACAAACATAAAGCAAGGCTTGTGTGAAATGCTTGTGCTGGAAAGCTATCCTGGAATTAGGCTTAATCTGAGAGCTTGTTTTGCTAACATGAAATAACTGTATGAGCACATGGGGTGTGGGGGTTGAGGGTGACTTGACACTTGAGTTACTGTCTTTTTTACAGTATCACACATAGGGGATTTCTTTGGCTTTCGAAAAAGCTTCAGGTTAGTCTTATCTTTGTTTTTCCTGCTTAATTGTCATACATGTAGGTAAAAATGGCAAAGAAAGAAAGTGTCTTAACTAAGACTGCAGAAATGACTAGATGTAAGCTCTGGCCCTTTACTGTAACTGAACGCCTGGATTCCCATGCTAGTGTAGAGCCTCACTTACTTCAAAACACTTCCTGCGTAGACCAAAGATTTTGCAGCTTCTTTGCAAGACTATAAAAATGCCTACAGTTACCTTTGTTTCCTACCTGTGGCTTCATGCTCAAGCTGTAGCTTGAAATGCACCAAAGGTGTTTTGTTGTCTGGAAAGGTATCTTAGTGCCTTTGGCTGCTCGTTTTCTCCCACATAATTTCATCTGGTAGAGTTTGGCCCTCAAAAATTAAGGAATTGATCTTGAAGGAAAAGTAAAACATGCAAAAAGGAGAGGGGCTATGTTTTGGTTGGATCCTTGGCAGTTTACAGTGCAGCTATGCAAATGCTTGGATGGAATTGGTGTGGTGGGATAAGTAAGCCAGTGCAGGAGCTGTCACCTTTCTGTTGCTGGGGAAGTGTAAAGGGAGCCACAGCCATGGCTAGCTGATTTTCAGAGCTTAAAGGGAACAGCGGCAGTGAGGGTGATGAGGGGATGCAGGTGAGCAACTGCCAGAAGAATTCTTGGTTCCTAGGGGTTATGATCTTTTCCTAGATCTCTGATCAGAGCAAATACCAGGGAAAAATAGGCTATGGTCTATTATGGTGTTAGAGTTACTATGAAATAGAATATTAAGGAAAAGTTCTTATCTAGTCTGTACCTCTGTCACAGGAAATGTAGTAGTGTTTTTGTAATGTTATTTAAAACTACCAAAGAAAAAAATATTTTTCTCATTTGAACCAGCGTCTGGTAGTTTTAGTATCTCCCAAGTGGGTAGATTTTACTTTGTCTGAACTAGAAAAATACTGTAGGCCATAACAGAGATGTGAAATCAAATGGGACTCTCTTTGGGTGTGTTTAGTTCTGGTAAATCCAAAACAAATCTAAAGGAAATGTTCTTTGTGAATATCTCCTGTTTGATGTGAGTACACTATTGCAGTCATCCAAATGCAGCTTGGGCAATTAATTGTTCAAATAGGCTTCCCTTGATTCAGAAGATCAATCAGACAAGAGAGAATACATTAGATTTTAGCCAGCTCGCTTTCCTGATCTGACTTGCTGGGCAACTTGCTGGGTGCCTGGGCATGAAAAGAGAGACTGGAGGGTGGGGGGACAGGCAAGAGGAAAGGAACAGGACTGGACTTTTAATTTTGGTGGCAGTGCAGACTTACTAAAATAGCTGTGTAATTGTGCTTGCAGTCAGCTCACTGACCACTAGAATAATCAAATAATGGCTGTTCAGCTATGTGGAATTAAACAGTTGAGTTACAAGATGTTTCTGTACTTGTGTAGGACTTACCTGCCCTGTTCACTGTTCATTGCAGTGATTTTTTATAACAGTTTCACTGCTGACTGTGTGATCCACCACACTGTAGTGGTGGATATTGCCCTGTTGTGTCATGTTGTGAGCTACCCTGTAATGTCCTCAGAGGAGGAGCAGTCATACAATTGCAGTTGAAACAGGGATCTTAAGCAGTGCTGGCTGTGTTTCTTCTCTGTGGTGTGTAACGTTGGAGGGAGATCTTTGCAACTGCTGCCATGACAGGTAGAACTTATTGCTTACTAGGAACTGCCAGAGAATCAGTGCGAAAGAGCCTGCCCCAGACTGTCACCTGAGGGAAAACGCCGACATTGGGCTATGTGGGGATAATCATCCTGACTCTTGGAGCACCTCTGGATTCTGGGCATGCAAAACTAGCTTTTCTTCCCCTTGGTAGCACAGAACTTTAACGTTTGGTTCAGGGGGTTAAGAAAAACAACTGCTTCTGCCTATATCAATGATTCTGTAAATTGCAAAGAGTTGTCTATGATTCTGTTCACTTGATTTTTGGAAGAACTTTGGTGATTTGAAGGCGTTGGGTATCAGACTGCAGTGAATCTAGTGCAGAAATACAAAAGGTGCTAGTTTTAAATGTAACTGTGTAAGCACCTGCTAGAGAGGTGTAGTGTTACTTAGAGTTTTTCTTCCAGCATAATTTCTGTATTTTTTCACTTTATCCAAATTTTTCTAATGACTGTTTCAGATCCAGAAGCTGCAAGATCAGGCAACTCCAAAATCACCACAACACTGGGACTAGTAGTCCATGCTGCAGGTAACGTGGGACTTATTGTTAGCACTTTACAAGGACTTGCATTGCTGTATGGCTCATCTTCAGATGTGCTAGAAACACTGGAGTTTTGTTTCTGAAAGTGGCTTTTTACAAAAAAAACAGGCCAGGGAGAACTAAGGGTCTTCCCAAAAACTTACTGGGGAAAACATACTCCAGTGCTCAGAATGTTCCATGGAGTTTTATTTGGGTACAGTATTTTCACTACTTTTCCCCACCCCATCTGAAAAATTGTGTGACGCTCCCTCTCTGCTTCTTCAATTCCTTTGCTGGCTGTTTTAGCTGCTAAATTTCAATGCATGTTAACACATTTGATAAGTGGTATGAAACACCTTTGGGTTTGCTTGGCAGATGACCTGTGCGTTTTTAAAAAATTAAGTTTAAGAAAAATAATATATTGTGGGGAAAAAGGATATTATAGGCTGGAATGCTAAGATTTGACTGAAATGTATTTGGGCTGACTTGCAAGGACTGAAAGTTGTGCATGTGTTGCAGTCAACCTGTGTTCATGTTGTAATTCTTCACTATACATGTGTAGTGTAGATATGATGCTTTTAAATCTCTCCTGCTGAAGGTTGTCAGTCATGAGATCAAAAATATTTCATCACTAAAAGTGACTATATATTAATGATTAACATATCTGTTTACTTTTTCATTTAGACAGTATATTTATGTTAAATGGTGAAAAAGTATTTACAGTAGTATTCATATTTGAAAACTCATTTAAAGGATAATAATTAAAAATCTTTCAATGCTTAGAATCTAAACCAGATTTCTTATTTTAGACAAGACGACACTTCTACAGAAGACTAAAATAATTAAATTTGTTACCTGGTTCTAATTTGTCAGAAAGTGTCAATACTGAATAGATTCTCAGTATGGTTTGGGGAGAAATATGAGACAGCTCCTGTTGAGGGTTTGTCTCATGTCCTGAAATGACTGTGGCTTAATAAACAAAGTTGTGCTGGGGTTGGTATTGTTGATGGCACTTTTTAGTAACAGGACTTCTCAAATCAGCATGTTTTGGGCTGTCAGCTGTTGAGGGGGTGGGAAAGCTGAAACCGGTGTGGAAGAATGATCCAGGAATTTGTGCTCCTGTTTCAGCTGATGGTGTTGCATTGGGTGCAGCAGCTTCTACTTCTCAGACTAGTGTCCAGTTGATAGTGTTTGTTGCCATTATGTTGCACAAGGTAAGTCGTCATACAGAAAATTCATGCTTTTTTCTTTAAAAGACCTCAAGCATACGGAAAGTAATAAAAGATCTTAAGTTTCCGTAGTGGTGTAATATGGAAATGTGTAACACCATTGAAATGAACAGGTTAGTAGTACATGTTCAAGGACCACTGGCATGATGTATGACAGAATAGCAGATGATGGATGCTAAATCAGAGTAGGGTACAAATGAGAGAGAGAATTCTCACTCTGTACTGCCTGCCTTGGTTGCAATGGTTGGGAAAGTTCTCCCAAAAGTAGAGAGAGAAGAATAGCTCAAGATGAAATGTGGCAGCTTCACACTGACTTTTTCTGAAAAAAAAAAAATTAAACGTAAACCCTCAAGATTCTTACTGCTTTAAGAGATGTATTCAGAGAAGTTCTAGAGGGTGAAGCACAAAGGTATATGCAGTGTGTTCAAGGAGGAAAAGCAGTTTTTATGTTGATTACAACAGTTTTTTGTTTCTGTGATGTTAAGAAAATGGGAAGGATATTTGTTACAAAGGGTTTTAGTGTTTAAAGGATTGGTCTTTTGAAACAACTTAATGTCAGTGTACTAAATTACAACTGGTTACCTCTGTTACTGTAGTAGCTTCAACATCAGTCATATGACATTTCTGCAGGAAAAACTTAAACGCTTTTCTGATGGTAACAGGCAAAAAAAGGCTCTTGAAGTTGGGAAGATCTTTTTTTTCTTTGATATTTGTGTAAAGGTATCTATTAGCTATATAGGTTCTAAGCATATGTGTGCAGATGCATAATTGACTTACAGTAGCACGTGCATATATTACAGTAGTTAGTCATGCACTTATCCAAAATATTGTTTGCATAGTTCACAATGTTAGGAAATCCCAATCTAGTGTGTCTTTTCTTCACTGTTGATACAAGAAATTGTGGTTTACATAACCCTCTTCAAATGTTAGTGGCAATGTCAGTGTTGCATCTTGCTGTGAAGCTTAGTTTATGGCTATAGCCAAGTGAAACTTGCTTTTATTATTCTTGATGTTCAAAATCAAATTATTTCTGAAATTCTGCAATTTTAGAAGAGGACAATTCTCCTATAAAAGATTATCAAGATTATCATGGTTTTCTTCTAGGTTTAAAAAAAAGATTCTGTGTATAAAAAGTGCTCAATATATTTTAGCTTGTCTTATCTCCAAAATGTCAGGGTGGACTGCTGTTGTCTTTATGTGAGTGAAAATAGAGTAAATTCTGTGAGTAGCAGGACAGCTATGGCTTGTGGATAAGAAACTAGATGCTAGCAGAAGGAGAAGAAGGAAGTATTTGTTTGCTTCCCAGTGGGAACAGAAATGAAACTGAATGATGTACTAATCAAAAGAACTCTTAAGTTTTAGTTCATGTGGAGGCTGACAGTTATCTTTGGGAATTTTTCCTGGTCTGTGTTAATTGTAGAATTTTTCTGCTGTACATAAAGAAACTGTCCATCAAGAATGTGTAGTATTATCAGAACAAAAAAAGAAATTACCTGTTAATTGAGATGTAGACATTATAGCAATGATTCATCAGAATGAACATTTCATATTTATAATGACTGCTCAAATATGTGTACTCTGATGGCCAGAACATGAGTTTCCATTAGGTACTGTTAAGGTAGGGCAACCTGCAGAATTCTGTTAATTTGAGTTAAATGAACATACTGATACTCTCCCTGAATTTCTTCCAATCCAGTGCATTTCAATGTAGTAAGTTGTATTTCAATTTTATCTCAGATTTCAGGGGATTTTAGAAGGTATTGTATTACCAGCAAATATTATTTTTTGCAGGCACCAGCTGCCTTTGGCCTGGTTTCCTTCCTGATGCATGCTGGGCTGGAACGGAATCGAATTAGGAAACACTTGCTTGTCTTTGCGTTAGCAGCACCTGTTATGTCAATGGTGACATACTTAGGGCTAAGCAAGGTAGGTCTAAGATTTTGTTCTGCCTGAAATGTAGCTTAGTGGTGGAGTTTGGGGAAAGGAATTTCATACAAGTGTCATAGAACATAATTCCAAATGGCTTCAAAAATTTAGCAGAATGGAGATTAAAAAAAAGTGGTTAAAAGGTAGCAATACGAATGTGTGAAACAAAAAAATAACCCATGCTTACCATCAGAACCAGTGATAAAAAAAATAACCCATGCTTACCATCAGAACCAGTGATACAACTCTTTTAATTTTGTGTAGCTTTTTTTTAGACGGCTGTTTTCTCTTTTCTCCTTTCTGCTGCTCCCTGCTGAGAACAATTTACTGATATACCAGCTTTTATCTGATGACTAGATAACTAAGCAATTTTCAGTGTTGCTGCATGCAACACTTGCTTTATTTTCTACCCACATATTTGTTTGTTTCCCCCACCATCCCAGCATTGGTCCTATATGTTCAAAGTCTTTTTCATGCTGTGTCAGAAGCTGAATCCTCAGCTAGAACAGCCTTTTTGCCTCTCATACTCCTTAAAGCATAGTCTTGTCTTGGCTCCATTCAACAAATGGCCTGTGAAATGGGTCATGGCACATGAGTTTATAAACTGTCCAAATTCAATGTTTCTTGCTTCTCATAGCATTTCCTATGACACTCCTGTATTGCTGACTGCAGTGGGCTGTGCTGGTGCAAAGAATCTAATGTGATCTCGTGAGGCTGAAGGCATGAGAGGAAAGATAAAGTAAATCATTTGGGCTAATCCCTTTACCTGCTGGAAAGGAGTTATATTTAATATTGCAGTACAGGAGACAGCAGAAAGGGTTGAGTTTGTAAACAGAAATGAGTGCTGTTAGAGCATTCTTTTGATGTAGGCTCACTAAGAGTTGGGTTTGCATTTTGCACTTCAAAAAGAACAGAGAATTGATAAGGCATAAGGGCTGTCACAGTGGTTTTGTAGTGCCAGAGCAGAAGATGTATCTCCGCTCTTTGCAAAAACAACCTGCGAGTATACCAGAGAACTAACATCACACTTGAGCTGGAAATTGTTCAAAAAGGATTTTGAAACCAATGAGTGGGTTTCAATTTCATTGCATTTACTGATTTGTAGCATGATCTTAATCCTCTTATGAATGTGACGGGGTGCTCGGTTTTCATCCAGAAGATGTGTTTCTTTATGAAGTTTGCATGGAAATTCTGGGAAAGGTTTGGGTGTTTACTTGCACATACAAATCAAGTGTTGAATGAATGATGATTTGGAACTTAAATTTAGCAAATCTGACCAGCAGGGGACCAGGTATTTAAAGGCTAACATCTTACTTGAACTCTGTTTACAAAAAGGGAAAAAGTCAGTCTTGAGTGTCCTACCTAAAATTTCTGGCCTTGTAATCTGAACTTTATTTTTTCAAAGCACATGTTGTCATTTTGATGTTTTTTGTGTTGCTATGAGATGCTCAAACAAGGTGCTTTTGCATGGGCTGACTTCTTTCTTCTGTAAGGGTTCCTGGAAGTCTGAAGTGAACTAACTAGGATGAGAGGTGTTTTTCTGCCCCCCACATCAGCTTTAGAATGCCAGTTGCTACACATAAGGTGCAAGACACAAAACAACACATTAAAGCATTGTCATTGTGAGAGAATGAGAGTTGACAGAAATCCTACTGTCTGGACACTTAGGGATTTTTTTTATTACTGATTGAAGAACTTCTGCTTATCCTTATTTTTTGCTTTTTCAATTTTTATTTTTTTTCTATTTCAGAGCAGCAAAGAAGCCCTTTCAGAAGTCAATGCCACCGGAGTTGCTATGCTGTTTTCTGCTGGGACTTTTCTTTATGTTGCCACAGTTCATGTCCTTCCAGAAGTAGGAGGAATTGCTCATAGCCACAAACCTGAATCAACTGGAGGAAAAGGACTCAGTCGTCTGGAGGTTGCAGCCCTAGTATTAGGATGCCTTATTCCTCTAGTTTTGTCCATTGGACACCATCACTAAATGCTCAGATTTCAGAGTTATCCTCGATCTGATGTGAGCAGTAAATGTTGGCTGCTCAGTTTATCATTATCTCTTACCCATCATCCATCCCATCCACTTTATGGAGTTCAGAGGGAACCTTGATTGCAAAATGAGGAATACCAGGATGGTCTCTAGTGTAGCAAAACGTACTTTGGCAGCCGGATGTAAATTCTATGTAACTTTTCTGAAGACATTTGCTATTTTAATTGTTACTTCTGGCCCTATTCTCAGGGAAGATGGAATTTGGAGTTTAAGAAGAGTGAGCGGGGAAGAACATAGCGACTGGTCATGAAATTGCAAACACCAAAGTATCCTGCAATTCAGCTTTCACAGCTGAGAGCAAAACCGAAGGATGGCTGCCTTGCGAGAGGTTGAAGACTTATTAATGAAGAAGGGGGCTCTCCCCCATCAGTTCTATGTTGTCCTGATGATGTGACTGATCCTTGTAGTGTTTGTCGCTAGTTGTGTTGCAAAAATGGGCTACACTTGGAACTCTGGACAACACTGCTATTGTCACAGAAGTATCACTGATAGGAAAGAAGTTATGTAGACGGAAGTGTAGGATTAGAGTAGGAAATCAGCTGGTTAAGAAAGTGCAAATGAATTTTGCACTGTTCTATTATTTAAGACAAAGGATAGAAGCAAGGAGAATAGCATTTTGGTTGTTTATGCAATTGTTAATAAATTTTAAAAAGGCAATATTTCTTGGAAGATAGTCTTCTGCCAAGTCAGTAAAGTGTAGGCACCAAAAATGTTAGCAGGAATTCAGTATTGGGTACCGTGATTACGCTGCTGCTACTGTTGAGAGAGGCACCCATAATGTCCTTTGAAATCAAGCCGTTTGGGGCTCTGAGGAGTAGAAATCCGGTTGAGACAGCTGTTGGGGGACCAGAGAACATTACTAGTTCATTTTCAAAAGTCTGAACTACTGAATCCAGTTGGGAGTTGTGTGTGGAGGTTCCATTAAATAAAAGGTATTAAGGTTAACAAAACAAGATGTTTAGTTGAATATTTATGCTACAGATGGAGTACTGTGTTTCTAAAGAAATTCTGAACGAAAGACTCAAAAAAAAAAAAAAAAAAAAAACCCAACCTGGTGGGTCCCAGTGAAGCTGTTGGGCATTTTGCTTTTCCTTTGGGAATTGGGCATTTGCCTCTTACTGAGAAGCATCAGTTTTGGTCAATCTGCTGGAGGACTTACTACCAACTGCTGATGCCTTTCACCGCAGAAGAGTGATAAAAGATCCCTCCCTTTTCTAGGCACAGCCTTCTCTTGTCAGGCATAATTTCTGTTATGCAAAATTATTATTATACTCTTAACTGCAGTGCATTGAAAAGTCAGGAATGCTTGATGTGCACAGACTCAATACAAAATTCTTTAGGGGAAAACTTTTTAATGCTGTACCCTTTTTAAGCTATACTGTCTGCACTTTTTAAAGATAACATTGCCAAATATTTTTTTTTAATCAAGTGGATTTTCAAGGCTTGAAATACCTTAACTAAAGTGCTTCTTGCTTCCATTTGAATGAGTGTGTCTATTTTTCATGCCATTTATTGCTTATACTACATAGGCCATTGTGCCTCTTAACTTCTTTACGTTTTTGTCGTTTGGTTTGTCTGCAATGTTTGTTCGGCAATGGGTATGGCCTGGCTCTTGGATAGTGATTGTGTTGTTGGCCTTGTAACAATACAGGTGTATCCCAGGATTGAGCCTAGTATTGATCCCCAGAAGTGCTCATTTGTTTGTGTGTTTCATTTCATATAATCAATGCAAAATTATTAGAAGTCATCTTTTTCCACAAGACAGTATTTTCAGGTAGAGTTAGCGTATCAGGCCTAAGCAAGCATTTTTTTACATTAGGCCTTCGATAGTTAATTCTGTTCTGACAAGGCACTGCAAAATCAGATATGGATGAGATCCTCTCCTGCATGTTTTTAAGTCTTTTTTTTTTTTTTTTTTTTTTTTTTACAACATACACATGCAACTAGTAAGTTACCTGTTTGAAAACTTCAGTGATACAGGTTGCCAACACCTGCGAATGATACACGGGGAACACACCAGAGCTCCCAGTGCTCTTCCTGGTTTCCCTCTACCTTCTTCCTTGATAATCTCACTGTTCTACTTTGCTTAATCTTTCTACGTGACTGTTTCCAAAAGCTGAAGAGTTTGCAAGATCTGCAGCAGAAGCAGGAGACAGGTTAGTGCAGCACCAGATGCTTATATTTTATAAAACAGTAAGGTTTTTTTCTTTAAACTGTGGTCTGTTGCTTGCACTCCACGCCACTAGTTAGGCTGGCATCCTGACTGTGTTCCGCTTGAGCCTCATTTTGTGTATAATAACAACAGTTTAGGGAGGTATGTAGGTAGGGTTCCATTTCATGCCTTTTGTTCCAGCATTGGAGCATGTGGGTAGGACCTTCATATGTGGATCAGTGTGTATTGATGAAGATGTGGCAGACGGCCTATTCATTGCTGACGTAACCTCTGGCATATTAATGTAAGAGGTGTCACTTCTGAGAGGTCTTGTCATCTTTTTTTTTTCTCCTGTCCCTCAGATCATGTTTCCAGTTTCTGGGGCAGCCACCAGAAATGGTAATACTCAATGGTTCACGAGGCCAAGTTACAGCAGTAGGTGAGGGATTTTAAATGAAAACATTGGCAACTTAAAATTGGCACAAAAATTCTAGTAAGAGTACTTTTCATTTTGGCATTAGGTTAAGTGATAGGTTTTCTGTGATGGTGGGTGGGTTTTTTTCCCCTACCCATTTAGAACTAGCAACGGCATTTTTTTCTTGGCTGCCTCTTAACTCTGTTCTACTTTTATTTCAACTTCTGTAGATGAAACTGCAGAGCTTTTCGTTATGTGACAAAGAGGATATAAAATATTAAATGGTCAAGCCTTTCCAAATTGTTAGTTTCACATGGAGGATTATTTTCTTGAAGCAGAGTTTTTTAATCGGTTAAATAAAATGGTCCATTTTATCATAGCCCCTTTTTTACCTATCTCCCCATCTGTCACAGTAAATCCAAGCACTGCATGTAGTCAGGGCCATCTGGTATCATTTTCTACTCCTCAGGGGACCTTGGTGCAAACAGATTCCTCTTACTCTTTCTAGTAGCCATCTCTGCTTGTGTTTTCTACTGTGAGGTAGGTGGCAGCAGGTCTAGCAGGTAATGCTTTAACCAAGCGCCAGGCATGTCCCCCTTTCCTTCTGTATACCTCTAGGAAATCTATAATCTTCTCATCGGCTGTTTTTTCAGTTAATGATTTCTTAATGGGCAACAGGAGTTGGACTAAAGCTGTTTCTGTTGATCCTGATGTGTCCAGGTACTTCCCCTGCTGTTATAATTCTTTTGCTGTTCCTTGTGTAAAGAAGGGAAATACTTGTTTTTCAGCGCTCCATGACAGATGCAGAAGCTGCACTGACATTCACTTCAGTGAGGATGGCAGAGCTGTCACAGCAAGTTAGGAATTTTTGATAGTTGAGGCATGTCAGATGGCTAGGTGTTAAACACAGAAACCTGCTGTTGACTTCAAAGAACTGTTTCCAGGCGGATTGTGTTAAAGGATAATGTTATCCAAGAGACCCAGAAAAAGTACTGAGTTTGTTCAGGAACTAGTTCAGAGCCCTCGGAGCTTTTGACAGTAGCAGATGTGTCCCTGTGGTATCAGCTGTATGCAGAATGAAAGAGGTGCTGTGGAATAAATGCTCCTCTTGCTCCCTTCCCGTTCTGTGCTGGGATTTGGGAAGAAGAGGAGGAAAGTGCATTTGTATTCTTTTGGGGATGGAAAGAGAAGTGGTTGTGGTATAGTGGGGAAGTTTATGATGGATTTCAGATTCTTTATGATGAGGTTCAGATTACTGTTCACCTCAAACTTCTTTGAAAAATAAATAAAAAAAAATTTCTTACTGTCCTTTTACTACATTTCTTAGCAGCCCTGGCTTTCCAGGGAAAAACATTGCGTGGTCATTGCTGTTTACCTGACTCCAAGTATGGAACTGTAATTTTAATGTCTTTTTTCCAAACCATTTGTACACAAAATCATTCCATGTATGGCTGCCTTATAATTTTTCCACTTTAATTGTGAATGGTTAAAATAATGTTGCCGGTTTCAATTTGTTTTATTATATTAAATTTTTACTAGGTGCAGTGCTTTGGAGTTGGCTTGTCATTTACTGCATGGGGTTTTGTGACAGCTCTGACAGAGCGAAATGACAGTCTTAAATGGGATGCAAGCGGTGCAGACAGTACATTTTATTTTTACAAGTGTGTTTGCTGCTTTTCCTCATAATGTGTGAGCACCTCCTGGAAACCTGAAGTGTGAAACTGCATGTTGGGAGGCAGTCTAGCAGGTTGTTTTGGACATGGGTATGAATGAGTTTAGAGGTACAAACACAGAAATGGTTTGACAGCTCTGCTTGAGAGGGGCGTTTGATAATTTCTGTCTCCCACAGAGTGTTTAGGAGTTGGCATTGCACTGAAGCTATCTCTTCCCCCACCCTCAGGGAAACCTCTGAAGCTTAGGAGGCAGAGACCTCTTTGGAGTGCCATAGGGAAGTGATCGGCTCAAGATTGCTCCAGGCCACTGTTAAAAGGCTGGAGGATGGGACAAAGCTAAAATCAATTGAGAGCACAGGACGGAGTGAAAACAATTTCACTAGTCGGCCCCAAACCTAAAATGCAAACACAAAGTCCCTCCATTCTTTTTGGAGAGTTGACAAAGTATCCTTTACCGTATCTATGTGCCTCTGTGTGATTTGGATTAAAAGTCAACTTTAAATATGTGTGCAAGGATGTGAAGAAAAACCTAACCTGCTTTTTGTTCTTGCAGTTATGGGGGAAAACTGCTGGTGAAATAATCTTTCTTGCCCCTGTTCTTAGTTGGTACGCTTGTTTTTGCTCCCATCTTCTTGCTGTTTTCAGGCACAGCTCAACTTTTCTTGTGGCTGCCCTATGAATCCTACTGCTTACCTGTTCACAGCTCTTCGGTATTGCCCTGTCTTCACTAATTGTGGTGGTTTTTTTTTTTTTTCTGGAAGGCAGCTTACCTTCTTCCTGCAGTGTATGATTAAATGAAAATTGGTGTTAAGCCGCACTAAGTTTTCTCTCTAATGCCAGTGGGGGTGGTAACTAAGTGGGAGTGAATTCTGTTCTTGCTGTGAAGAAAAATTGTACACTCAGGGTCCTAAATTTCTCTGGAGGGGTTTTGTTTGCCTCTGACAATTTTGACTTACAAAGAATACTTGGAAATTAAATTTTAGTAGTGGTCTCCAAGAGGTGCTCCGGGAGGGAATATGAGGAGAGCTTTGAAAATTAGTTCGGTTTTCTTTTCTGTGCAATAATTTGCAGGACAGTTGTGGGGTTTTTTTTTCCCCACTAAGTCACTAGGCCATATTTTTAGGGTTTATGGATTTTATTAAAAGTTTCTCGGAAAAATCCAGTGAGTTGCGCTGTGATTGTAGAAGGAGCAAACTTTTCATACAAAACACTGAATTATTTTTTTTAGAAGATGCAACTTCAAGAAGAATGGCCACAGTTAGACACTTTTCAGTAAAAATCTTAATTTACGAGACTTGATTGGGACTAGATTTAACACATAGGGCACAAACGAATGGATAAATTGAAGGAGCAAATGCTGTGCAAAAACCAGAAAAGTGCTTGTCTCTTACCAAAGCGTGTCCTGTTGTGTGTGTGCTTTTGGGGGTTTGCAGAGGAAAGTTATTACCACTGCAGTATCCTATGACTACTACCAGGATTTAGGGCAAGGATGAAAAGCAGAGTTGGAATCTGTGGAATAACTAGGAAGTTGACTCCCTGTCACAAGGCAGTCCCTAAGGAAGCACCTGGGTAGGCTTTTCAGATCTGTGTGTAGATCTGGGTTTTGCAAGCAGTGAAACTATCACTTGACCATACCAGATAAAGCTGTCAGTGGAGCCGTTCAGGGAGCGTTAATGCTCTAAAAGCAATCTTAAGAGAGTGAGGCAAGGCCTTAAGCAGCTTGCAGGTAGGTAGGTGAGGACTTGCCTTCACCTCCCTGATTTGAGGATGGCACCTGGTAGTGTGCTGGATTCTGTAGTGTGTGGTGGGAGGGCAGGAACTGAGTGCAGCTGTGAGCAGTGATTGCAGGGTGGTGGAGGCTGGAGGGGACCTCGAGATCATCTGGTCCAGTAACACCCTTACTAGGGCCACCTAGAACCAGTTGCCCAGGACTGTGTCCAGATGTTTTTTTTATATCTCCATGGTGGAAGACTCCACAATCTCTCTGGGCAGCTTATGCCAGTGCTCAGTAACACTCGCAGTAAGTGTTCAGAGGGAATCTGTGTTTCAGTGCCTCTTGTCCTGTCACTGGGCATCGCCAAAGAGTCTGACTTCATCCTCTGCATCCTCCTTTCAGATGTTTGTATACATTGATGAGATCCCTCCTATAGCTGCTGACTTGACACAGTTTATATTCTTGCTTCCCATACTCTCCAGCTGCCCTGTAAGTGGGATTGGGTTTTAGACGTAATGTTCTCAGAAAAGAGAAAAGGGAATGATGCTGCTACAGGGTGGGTGATGTATACATTCCCGAACTTCATCTATCTATTTAAGAGATAAGCTTGATGGTGACTATAAGCAATTCCATAAAGAAAAGGGTTTATGTCTTTCTCCTGCAATTGCTATCTACAGACTTACCTAAGATCCCGTGACGCAGCATTTTAGCTATTTCACTCAAGCAATATGCAATCTTCTCAGCTAATTGCTTGCTTTTGATGTCTCTTGTACCTCATAGGACTTTGAGTGTTTAGGAAAAAGTGTAATCTCATTATGTTGGCTTAATCACAAGAGAATTTGATTGACGTAAAGTCAGTAGGAGAACTGAAACAAATGACAGGGTTGCTATTATGGCTAGTACAGGCAGATGCAGTGCAGTAAGGATGGGAAGCCGGTATTTTGCCAGATAGGTTCTTGGGGTTTTGGCAAGTAAAATTCAGTTTTAATGGTGAAGCATTATGCAGTATATTAGCATTTTTTTCATGTGTTTAATAAAAATGTCCCCTCGATAGCTGGAGGCTTAACCACTGCAGTCTGTTGTAAATCCTTCAGGAGATGCGAGGAAGTGTTTTTGCCACATTTATGTTACAAGAGTTACCACCAAAAACTTGAATATTGAGAAGCTGTAGAGTTGCAGCTTTCCTGATGATGGCTGTAGAGCCTTCCTTCGTTTGTTAAAGAAAAAACCTGTTCATCAGCATTTTTGTCAGAGGCTCATTAGAGATGAGCACAGCAGCAAGAAGATACAAGCTGTCATCTATTGTTCCACTTTACAAATTAAGCCATTCTTCTATGGATCTGTGCAAGCCTTATCCAAGTACCCCTGCAGGCAGAATTCCACAGCATTCCACCCTCCTTATCACAGCACTTCTCCCTCTTGTCTGAGATGTTTAGAGATTAACAAACCCTTACGGTGGAGGGGGGGGGTTAAGAAAAATGCCTCATTCAGAAAACTTGTAGAGCTAATTAAAAGTAAGCTGTATCATGCTGACTGACCCCACAGCTATATAGTATTGAGAAAATTTACAACAGAGGTGAAATAAATAGAATGGGGGAAAGGCTCGTTCTCTATCTGTATGCCCATCCAGTGTCAGAAGTGGTAATTGCTTTATAATATATGATTGTAGTTAATTGGAATCTGGGAGTTAATGGGCTTCTGCAGTCTGAAGAAACACTTAAAATGAGGTACTTGTGGTTATAGTGGGCTGAAGAGAGCTGCTAAAATCTGCTTACAAGCCTTTAGTACTAATCTGAATGACTCTTACTGTAACACCTTAGTCAAGCTCTCGTTGCCTCTGGAGGGTGAAGCTATAAGCAGAACAAGTCCATGTTTTAGGACGGCAATGGATTTCCCATGTTCGGTTTTCTTTCTGACTGAGAAACTGAGGGATGACTGAAACTGAACAAAACTTCGTGCTCCTGGTGTCTGCTCCGTGCAGATTCTTCACGTGACTGTGATTTGGTGCACATGGAGGGCAAAGCAATGGGCCTGCCTGGGAGTTTTTCTGTGCTTGTCCCTGCAGCCTGGGCTTCATCAGTATGAAAGAGGGTATGAAAGAGGCCTCGTGTACAAAGCCGTGTGGCAGCATGGCTTGCTGGAGGGTAAATGGGGATGGGGGAGGGAGGAGACAGCCCTCTTAGCCTGCTATATTTTGTGTTGTCACTGTCCTTCCTTGCCAGGCAGTTTCTCTTCCAATCTGGCTGGTGGCCCTCCTGAACACAGAGTGTTTGCAGTAGAGCTGTCGTGGTCTCCTGCAGTGAGAGATGGCACCAGCAGATCTTCGTGCCTCTATTTAGGTAGCCACTTGAGAATGCTGAGAGGAAGGAGGTGAGAAGTATGTCTTGCTCCTGTTCTGTTCATATGCACAGCAGGAGCCCGATTTTGCCCTGATGGCTGTGAGCAGGGCCAGGAAAAGGAAATTCGGAGAGGAGCCTGCTGCAAATTAGAGCTGAGGAGTATAGCAGTGTATAGGTGAAGGGTGTGAAGAATATCACTGCTGTGGTCCCTGCGGTTTCCACTCCTGAATTAAGTCCTAATGATAGTGTCCTTACCTCCTTAAGGCTTTGCCTTCAATGTTCATAATAATGGCAGGGATAAAGGGAGCACTGAATTTGTGTGCAAGAGCAATTATGGTCTCTGTGTGTATGCTGGGCATTTTATGGACTTTAGACTAAATAAAAACATGTTTTAGTGAAATCCCGTTTTTCTGGGTATGTATTTACTGCTTTAAAGTTGAGCCTACGGCTTCTTTCCCTCTTTTGACCAGAGGGAACAAAGTGGGTTAAAAAAAAAAAAAAAGTGGACTGCAATCAATATGTAAACTTCCACAGTTGAGAAACACCTTGTGGAAAGTAGTCCTGCACCTAAGGCTGTTTTAGAAACTTGTAGTGAGAGTTTGGATGTACTAACTGGTGTTGGAACGGCTAAGGAGTGTGCTTCTCCATAGCGGGCAGCCATCAGGCCTGGGTCTCACCTGCTTCTTGCTGGACCGTTTTGTCAGATCTTGAAAGTGTTGATGGTGCTCCAGGTGTTTACCTGTGTTAATATGTAGAGGTATTACATTTCTCTCCTCCATTATTCTGCCAAGGAAACTAACAAATCCTTTTCTTTTGCAGGAGTTTGGTTGTTGTTTTTTTTTTTGCTGGCCGTTGTACCGAAACTACTGCATGGGTGCATATATTCCTGTGATGTTCTGGATTTAGCAGTGTCATAGGTGAGGAACTGTGGCTGAGAGAACTCAAGTTACATGCTTAAGTCAGGCAGGGACTTTGCCAGGGATGGAAACTGTTCCTGGTGCACTGACCTTTGCTTCCACACCATTGTTACAAAGGCAACGACGCTCTTGCTATGCTCAAAATTAACAGGACAATGAGCAATGAGTGCTGACCCCCAGAATAAATGCTCTAAACCTTGTCTCTGATCTGTTTGCTACATTTGAGTGTTCAGGCACCATGGGTTGCAAAGGGCCAGGAGGTCATTAATGCTGAGCTGGCCTTTATGTAGCCCGTGCTACTCAATGTGGCGTGTGTTATGTGTCTCATGGGTAGTCCTCGACTTGACTTTGATGTTTTCTGTGCAGAAAGCTTCCAGCAGAGCTGGCTAAGCCATCATTGCTGACCTGTGTCACCTGATCAAACCATGTCCTTGGTAACCCTCTATTGCTGCTGGCACATTTGGGATTGAGTTGAATAATGTTGTAAAATGCTCTAGGAAAGGTAAACAGAGACACAGGTGGTGTGCATGCTAAGCAGCAAGCTTACCAGCTCTGAACATTGCAATAAAACCTTCTTGGGGAAAGATTTGTTCTTCCCTGCCCCTGTGCATAGGGGTGCAGCTGCCCTCCATGATGAGGAGTGCTCCCATGGCCACTGCACCCTCCCACAGCCTCAGATCTGGGACTGGGATCGGGCCAGCTGGGGCTGCCTGAGTGGTGCAGCTGGTTAGGCAGCTGTCTCTAGCTTCAAACATCAAAAAAATGAGATATTGTTTCATCTGGACACCTCTAGGACAAGCAAAGGACTGAGTAGCCACAGCAAATTCTTTAGAGTGGGCAGCTCCAGGGGAGCTCTTGGTCTCTGCAAGATAAAACTAAGAAGCAAAGGATGAAAATCTGCTTTTCCTCACCACAGGTAACTACTATTAGATCTTTGCCTCTCTGGTGCAATAGCAGGGCCACTGAATCATCCTTACACAGGAGCTCTGTGGCTTTTCACTGCACTCTGTAAATTCAGGTGATACTGTTGAGCTCAGAATCCTTTTTCCTCGTTGTGCAACATAATTCCAGGGAAACTTTTCCCTCTTCTGGTTATGAGTAGGGTTTTCTTCTCAATGCGGTGTGTGGCATGGTCAGTACAGCATTAATACTTCTCTGCAATGCAGTGCTGTATGCAGGAGCTGGGGCTCAGGTGAGATGGTGGTAGTATCTGCTGCTCTCCCCTGTTCTCCACCCTCTCCCTTAATGTCACTCTGAGATGGGCTTTGATGCTGCTTGGGACGCATCCTGTCTGGGACCAAAAGGCCAGTCAAAGCCAGGTCCAGAGTGAAAGTGAGAAAGCACTGAGTTTGCTGACTCTCTTATCTAGCAATCGATTGTGACTCTTGTCAGGGGCCTGCATCTATAATTTCTTTAATATCAAGTGCAGCCTGGGAGCTTGAGGCAGGCTGTCTGCGTTTCCTCTGTTCGAGGTGCTTTGCAAGTGCCTGTGACCGTGTAAGGCCCAGTGAGCGTGTGTCCGGTGCTGGGATCCAGCCTCTGGCACGTCCCAGGCTTCTAATCTCCAGGAATGGGAAAGGACCATGTGTCTGCAGTGTCACTTCCGAGTAACTGCATTGGGAAGGGCTGACGCTGAGCAATTATAGCATCGAAATCAATACACACAGGACGGCACAGGTTAAAACAGGAGCAGATGCCTCATACAATGTATGTGTCTGTATTGGTGATGTGATACCCCAAAACTCCAGATGCTTTACCAGGGACAATACAGGCAGTTCTTCCCCAAATCCGAATCCTGGAGGGAAGGCACAATGCGGGAAGGAGCAATAAGATGCTAATGTCCTTTCCTGTGGGCATTACAGTAGACAGGGTTCTTTTGGAGGGCTGTGTAGGGAGGAATGGTCTCAAGAGAGGAACAAGGACTTAGGGAACCAGAAAAAAAAGCTTGTTGTGGGACTGCTAAACAGGAGATGAACGGAGACTTGCCCGAACTGTGTGATATATTCCTGTCTCTGTGCTGTGGCCAAGAAGGAGCTTGTACCTAAGAGGCAAGGCAGAGGCAAGGTGCAGTAAGGCATGGAGGCAGGCAGAATGTGATCAGCCGTGGCCCTTTAAGGCTGAGCAAGGCGTGCAGCACGGACACTGCCCAGTGCAAACCCAGCAGCCCTGTGAACTCGGGTGGGCAGTGCCAGGCTGGCACAGCAAAAACCTCCTGATGGCAGAGGGGAACTAATTGAACTTGCTGGCTCCCACCCGCTCTGCTCCCCTTTTTTTGGGACAAATGAGAAGAACCTGTCTCCAAGTGCAAGATTTTGGGGGTATGTGTCAGAGGGAGAGACGCTCTATGTTAAAACATCCATCTCACCCTGATTTGTGCCGGAGGTGCCGCAACGTTGAGTGAAATAACCTTCCAAGCTGGCTCTGGTGCAAAGATATTTTGGCTTATGTTATTGCTGGGAGCTTTCTCTCTGAGCTCTTTCTGCCTCTCTGTGTTCCTGATCTCTGGCTCTCTTCACTCTTTTTTTTTTTTTTTTTTTTTTCCTCCCTTGAGCTGGGATGTGTGCTGTCTGTAATGCATCAGGAAGTAATGTGCAACGAGGAAACTCTCATCATCTGTGCATCAGGGAGAGAATTATTGACTGAGTGCTGAGCAGTCAAGTTATTGATTCAAAATAGCCCAGTCTCTCCGTCTGCCGCTTGGAATGCCTGGTTACGTCCTTCTGGTTCATTGCATTTAATCGGATTCCCTGAGCTGCCACGCAGAGGGGGAGAGTTAGAACCAGGTCCATCTATCATGTTCGCTTCAAAATCCAGTTCTGTATCACCTTCTCCATCCATGGAGCAGGCAGACTCAGATGCTCTGGACATCAGCACCAAAGTGCAGCTGTATGGTGTACTCTGGAAGAGACCCTTCGGGAGGCAGTCAGCCAAATGGTCCAGGAGGTAAGCCGCAGTTGCTGCGGGATGCTCAGGTGAAGTAAAAAGCCTAAGGGTGCTGGGGTAAGTTAGAGCCTGAGGGCTTGGCTCTTCAAGTGCAGCTAGCCAGGCAGAGACTAGGGGTGAGACTTCAGGCAGAGCTTCCCTGCTGCGCTGAGTTCGCTTTACATACATGGCACCTCATTGTTCTTCTTTATCCCCTCAGACCCCCTGCTACATGTGCTTCAGGGTGGCCATAGGGACTAGCTGCCCCTCCTGGATAATTGCCTTACGATCATTTCATGAAAGAAGAAGAGTTGGCTCATATATTTGGCCCCTAAACTGCTTGAGTTTGTTCGTTAGTACTTGTTAAAGCTCTTTGAGCCCTACGGGTGTGAGATGGCTAGGCTGAACTGACTGCATGTGGGACTGCGTGTGTGCGTGTGTATGATCTGCAGGGAGTTGTGGACCAGCATCAGTACTGCTGTGCTGCCGGACAGTGATGGCACGCTTGGAACAGCAAATGCAGGCTCTCTTCCCTGTGGAGAAGGTGGCTCTGAATTCTCTCCCATCTGGTGCTAGGGAGTTGTAAGCTGCTGTGTGTTGTGTATCGGCAGCCAGGAAATTTGGGGCGGAAAAGCATCTGCTATAACCTTTTAGCAAGGATAGAAGTATACTCTGTAATGCTGAAGTAATGGGCCGGTTTGAGGTTTAAAGTTGTAGTTTCTTTATGTGAATCGCTGAATCTCACAGAAGAGTTTTCTGCTGGATGTCAAATGATGAGGCACGACTGTTTATGCATGGGTACTTGCACAGAAGCATGGTACAGCTCTTTTTCATTGCTCACTGGGGGATACGTGATCCAATGGATTAAGCCTTCCAGCGTTTCTGGATGGCAGATTAATGTCACTGCTGATAGAAATCATTGGCAAATGATTCAGCTAGAAGACTAGCAGCTGAGAAGCTTGCATTTTCACCCTACTACTGCCAGAGATATGTTTTGTGAGTCAGGATTTGTTGTCATGATCTATAAAAGGGTAGCAGCACTTACCCACCTTTACTAGTTTGATATCTGTAGGTGAAGAAGTCTGCCAGGAAAGCAAAGTGATATTGTTTTCTCCTTTAGCCTTCCACTGGGGAAAGGCACAAATGAGTCATAAACAAAAGGCAGCACAGGAAGCCTGAAAGTCAGTTTTGTAGCCTTTGTAGCACAGCGTGTCTCAAGGCTTTTTGGAAGAATAAATCAACTTGCACACAAGCAATGTCTGTTGGCTACCTCTGGTACTTCCCTTTTGTGGGTACCTTTTTGCTGCAGTCTGCAATGTAGACACCACACAACAAATTCATTTCTAACCCCAGTGTTCCTGGGTTTGCTATGTGTAGTAAACACAGTGCTGTCCAATTTAAACCCATGAAAGTGGCATGTCCTGAAAAATAGCTAAACGTTGCTTGGAAAGCAGTTTTGTTTGTAGCAATCTTTGACCTGTGTGCAGGTTTTATTCTGTATTCCTCCATGGCCTCCCCCCTCAAAAAAACCTGTTACTACCTACTTAGCTCCCAAACTTTGATATTTAAATGAATTGTGTCTGGAAATTCACGTGACTGTTACGGAAAAGAAGTGGACACAATAACGAAGGGGAAAGTAATTTGCATTGGAGTGGATTTTCTTAAAAGGCTTTCTGCTTCCTAATAAAAATTTCTTGCAGGCAAATGGCCCATCTCTGTGCTCTCTGTCATTATTTATTTAGTGCTGTTCTATTCCTAGAAGTCATCCCCATCTTCAGCAAGTGGTAAATATTTTAGTGATAGTAGGTGGGAAGAGCTGGGGAAGTGACCGTGGGGCAGGGATGATGTGGAAGGATAGCTGCAAGCGTGGCAGCTGAGGGTCCAGGGTGACCAGAGACAGGTCACTGGGAGGTGACCACAGGGAATCTGTAGGGTTTGGAAGGAAGGGATTTCTGGAGTAAAAAGACTGGAACAGAAGGAGTGGTAAGATATTTTTTTAATCCCAAGAGAGATTTGCTGTGAAGATTTTTCACATGCAAGATTTTTTTTGTCAATCATTATGGGGGGATAAGGAGTAATTCATCCATTCCCCCTCACCTACCTGCCATGTGCAGCAAGATGTAGCTGGTCAAGTGCATGAGTTTATGAAAAGATGTTTCCCAGTCCAGTTAAATTGAGAGAAATAACTGACTATTGCTAGATACAGTTGAGGATCTGATCTCTAAGCAATGTAGATTTTGTACTGAAGTCTTGAACTGGACCATAGTGCACTACTCCCTGTTCTGAGGAAAGCCTTTCCAAGCTACGGGAGAGAAACCAGCATGTAACAGGAGGGTTGATCACATCAGGCCATCAGACATGCAGATGGGTCTGCGTGGCTGTTAAGAGATTCAAAATAGTTACTGGCTTGGTCCTATTCATTTGGCTGTAGCAACAGTGCTGCTGGAGACACTGAGGAAAAAAAAGCAAGTGTTTAAGGGAGGGATGGAGGCTGGCTGGATAATGGATCTAGATAAAAAATCCAGGCACGGTGCTTTGGTGCTTTGGTGATTGAAATCCCAGGTTTGGGGATTTCTCAGCAGTCGAGGTTTTGCAGGGAGCAGAGAGGGATGGCATAGCCTTGTTTTAGTCAGGGCTGGCATCTGATGGCAGCTGTGAGAACAGCAAGACTTGCCACGAGGCAGGCAGCTGTCTGGAGCACTTTCAGCCCTTTGCCCTGCCCACGCCATGGTCTGTCCTGCAGCCGCAGCATTTGTGCGCTGTACTGACCGAGGGTGGGCTAGGGGCTGCTGGCACCAGACCAGCATGGATGGACCTGTCAGGGCTGGCGTCTGAGCATGCTGCCTCATAGAGCTCGATTTTTGAAATGCCATTAGCAGCATCCTAGCTCCTATCTCTCCAAGAGAAGAAGTTCTATTTCCAACGTGAATTTTTTTCCCTTGTAAAGTGATATACTTCCAAGAGAGACACTTCTGAGTTTACTGGAGGTTTTGACCAGTCTAAGCTTGGGTCACTGCTGGAGTGGCTTTGGAAAGTCATGTTCTTAGTCCTTGACTTATGGTGCTCTTCTGGCCACCAAACTGCACCCCATTTTTCCTTCTAATTAACAACAAACAGTTTAGTTTCTTCCCTACTACAAAAGTTGTACTGGTAACAGCATCAGCCTCACACGGAGTCTGGAGTGAAGCGAACAAGGTACGTACCTGCCCTGGGTGTGGCGTGGAGGGAGCACGGTAGCTTTGCAGGTAGGAAGTGACACATCCTTCTCTACTGAGAACAATCCCAGCCCCATATAGAAATGCCAGGCTCTAAGCTGACCGTGACCATTCAGGTGTGAGACTTTGGGGCTAAGTGGGACAGTTCAAGGAGGCCATCTGCTCAGTGGTCAGCCAGAGCCAGAAAAGCAAGGTGGAACATGAGTAATTGAATAAAGCAGAAAAAAAACAACCCACAAAATATGCTTATACCTCAGAGTAAATCCATCAGAGATGCCAGGTTGCTGCTGGAAGGAGGGAAACAGCCCAGTTAAGAGAGAAACTTCTTTCTTGGACCAGTCCTGGCTGTGGCACTGCAAAGCACGCACGTAACGTTGTTTTCCAGCAGAGTGGCTACCAGTGGTCGCTGGATGTGGTCACAGGACAGATGGAAAGGATAATTGGTTAGGACTGTTTTTCCACTCTGAAAGAACTCGAGAGCACGCAGCTGCAGGGCGGTGTGTGTGGCACAGGGGCAGCGAGAGCTGCGAGTCGAGCAGACCGTGTGCTTCCTTCTTGTCCTTGTGAGTTTCCCACTTGGTCGCTGTCAGGAAGCATCCACCTCTTCCCACTCCTGCCCGGCTGGAGACCAACTGCTAGGTGCCGGGGCAGGAGACAGGCAGGCAAGCCTGGAGCTGTCAGGAGAGGACGAGTAAGGGACAGGTACTGCAGTCTCTGAGCTGACATGCTGATAAAGAGCATTTGCCCGTTGTTTTCCTGAGCTGTCCCCAAGGAGAGAGAAGTGAGCTCACCTAGCAGCTGGGATTTGCTGCCTGTGCTCCTGGACTGGTGCCCAGAAAACCACTGTTGGAAGGAAGGACCAGTGAGACTGCTGCAGTTTTATGGTGTAAATACTTAATATGGGCTATTGTCACTTCAAAAACTTTTACAAAGTTTTAGTTAGTTTTAATCTCCTTAGCCCTCTGACACAGAGCGCACTTTATCCCCAGCAATCAGGTATCTCTACCTCTCCAGTATAAACCTGTTGTGTCTAATCCCGGCAGATCACATCTCTGGCTTTCCATCCAAGTCATTCTCTAGCTGTTCCTCTGCTCTTTCCATTTAATTACAGTGTGGTTTCAGTGGTTTCTTAGTGCAGGATCTAGTGACAGGGGATGGGTGACCCAAAGGAGTTGACGCATTAATGGCTCTTGTATTACTGGTGCTGCACGTGGAGGGTGTGTGGTTGTACCAGGTCTTCTCACCTCTCTCATCCTCAGTGCTTCTCCCCAGGCTCTTTGAATGCCACTCTGTTTTTAAATCTCTTCTTTTTTCAGTTCTTGTTTGGATTCAAAGTCTTTCCCTGTTTTTCCAGCACTCCCTTTTTCTTCTGCTGGCCCATCTGTGCCTAATTTCAGATATGTGTCCAGCCCCGCTGTCCCAGTCCTAACTGGGTGTCTCTCTCCATTTTCCCTTGGCCATTTTTTCCCTTTCTGCTCTTACTCACCTGGCTGCTGCTTCGAACTTCAACTTGCTTTTGAGTCTCGCAACTCTACTCCTTCACTTCATTCCTTTTTCCACTGTGCTGCATCAAACACCCTTGTATTGTAGTATGGGGACTTTGTACTGAAAGTCAAAGTGAAAGCAGTGATCTTGGCTGTTTAGGTCTTGCCTTCCAGGTAAGAATAGATGAGGGAATATGAGCTGAGCATAAATATGTTATGTCCGTCAGCTAACTAGATTTTCAATGGTTTTCCTTCATAATTTGCTGTGGAGTTTTGTTGTTATTTTTTCAATTCTTATTTTGTGCATTTTTCATTCCAAATCCCCACAGATTCTCTCCGTATCTGTGAGGTCAGGGATCTAAAATTTCATTAATCTGCCAGAGGCACATCAATTCTCAGAGATCTGTGCTGTGCTTTGTTCTTGTTTTTGTTTTGGTTTGTTTTCCACTGGAGTGTAATCTATAATATGGGGATTATCAAGAGAACTGAGCAGACAAAAATGTATGTACGAAACAAACTAAAGCCTGGCTTTAACTGGGTGTTAACATTTAGATTAAAAATCACACATAGTTAAAGATCAGTATCTTTACCTGTCCTACAAATGTTTCTTAAGGATGTTCAGACTGAAAAGGCTGTTAAAAGTGACGAATAGACTTTCTCCATTTCACGTGGTGTGTGTTTTTTCCTTAGTTTCATATTTGTGCCCACAGTATCTGGTTCACTCTGGCCCACTGGACCAAGCCCAGGCCATAGACCAGGCAGGACTGTTCTTTAAAGATGTTATTTCTGTATTTATTGTGCAGATGAGGTAACACATCCCTCTTAAAAAAAAAAAAAAAAAAGCCCTTGTTGAACTAGGCATTAGAGACACAAAGTGAAGATGCATCTACTCCGAAGGAAACTTTTTTACAGAGTCAATGATCAGAGGTGGGAGGAAAAATGAAACAGCACAAGGCTGCTGCTCACAGAAGTGATGTGGATAGGAGGAACCAGAAACAAGACCTGTCTGCTCTGTGGAGGTCTCTGATGTTTGCCTTGGCCAGGGTCAGCCTGCTGCAGGGGCCATGGCTGCCTTTGCCATTAATGCAGATGTATCTGAAAATATATCAATCCTTGTTTCACACAGAGGTGAGACCTTGATGAATCCACTCTATCAGTTAACATGTCCCACAGAGATGTCCCTAATACATCTGGTAAATGGGCTAGTGTCTCAAAGCTGTGTGAGTAGTACAGCCCCTCACCTTCTCTGCTTCTTCCCATCCCTGACTACTGTCATGAGGAAACTGTTCTGATCCCTGACCTGTGATGCTGGTGATTTAGGATGGAGGTTCCCGTCACAGGGAAAGCAAGTTGGGCCCATGGACTGTCCATCTCCCTATCCATCTTAGGTACCTCTTAGAATCATACAGAGAGGGCATGAGCAGCCACCACAGGTGGGGTCAGCATTGCTTTGCCAGCTGAGGGGACATTAGATGCAGCTCCTCTGGGAGGTGCACTGGGACACGAGCTCAGGCTGGAAGGGAGATGGTCCCCTGGGTGGAAGGTAGAAGGTGAACTGTTCCTACTCGGATAGCTTTCTGGACAGGCTGCGGTGCAAATGAGCACCTTTTTGTCCTCTAGCAACTAAATGACCCCAGTGCAGAAGACTGATTTTTGCATCGAGTCATGCTGTTCTGCTTAGAGAGGTTTTGCCAGGCTGAGGTCAGGAACAAGAGGCAAGGTTAGGCAGTCAACCGTGATGTTCCTGGAGTATCAAATGGGAAGACAGTGTCCTGCTGAGGAAGCAAGCTGGCTGCTTCTCCCCACCTCTGATGTCAACTTGAACAAGTACAGAGGAGTGGGAAAGGAGAAGAAAAAATTTGGTGCACAATAGTGGCCACTGGTGTTTGTACATTCTAAAGATTTCTGGATGTAAATACGCACATGTTCAATGACTGTCAATTTTAAGCATTTTGGAGCAGGCACACAGTAGGTCCAGAGCTCAGACTTGCTGCAGGCACTCAGAAGTTTAGCTTTGTTCTGTGTTTTTTGGCCCCTCTGTGAGCCCACGGCTCATGTTTCTATGGCACATGGCAATTTCATCTGTGTTGCCAGAGGCAAAGCAGAAAAGAAAGAAGTAGGAGCTGGTGGAAGCGGTAAAGCTTTCTGCCAAGTATAATAATGATGATGATGACTAATATAATATATTATAATTATATATATTATTGTATTATTATAAGGATAATTCTCTGCCAGCTTTTTGACTCTTTTTTTTTTTTTTTTTTTTTTTTTTTTTAGCTTTAGGAACCAAGCTGGTTACCAAATTGCTGTGCTTGTCTGTGCTGGAGGCAGCGCTTGGCTCCATCGGACAGGCTCTCTGCTCCAGGAGAGGGCTGGGGTGGAGGTATTACAATTGCTCCTGCAGAACAGACCTCTCAGCCCGTAGCCCACCGCTAACAGTGGCTTCAGAGGAGGGTGCAGGAATCCCCAGGTTGCACAACTGGAAAGTGCTGCCCAGGAAAGGCTCTTCCTGATCCCTTTCAGTGGAGGCTTTCTGCCCAGAAGCAGGAAGGTTTCCCTGGTGTGTTCTCATTCCTCACAGAAATGCCTTATCCTTTCCAGATTCCTCATGAGCTGTGGTCCTTGAGACCACCTGAAAATTATACATACAGCAGTGTTTTGTGCAGTGTAAAAAGGCATTCTTTATTAATTTTTAGCTTATTGCCTTTCACTTTCTTTCCAAATCCCTCTTTTCTCATATCAGAAAATATGTACAGAGCAGTGCAATATATTTTCGTTGTCATTTACTCCTTTGAAACTTCCCTACTAAACTTGTCCCCATTTTTTCAGCTGCTCTTCAGTATCTTTGAGTGCTGCAGAGATTCAGGCCGAGTTTAAGCTGTAACAGATCTCTCTCTTCTGTACCACTGCCTGCAGGGTAGTGCGACCTTAATTTTTGAAGAGAAGAGGGACTCTCCCAGGGGCATTTTGAACTTGCAAATAAGCTAAAAGTGGCACTCCTTTAATCACGGTTTTGAGGACAAGCTCCAGTAAATTAAAGGCATGTTTTACAGAAGCTGTGGTATTTTGTGGCTACTATGCAGTGTTCATCAGAGCATACCTTAGGTTAACTGAGCAGAACAAGGCACATTTTAGTGTGATGCATATATGAAAAAAAATATTCAATTTCCTTTGTGTTTACAAAGGTCATTGACAGGAGACTTTGCCAAGAACTCTGCTTAACAATACCTCTAAACTTTATTTCTGCTTCTGAGTGTTCTCGTGGCCAATTTTTTGCCTTGAGAGTCCTTGGGGGATGCCAGCCTGTGACTCTCCCTGCCATATGACTTGGTGTTACAGTGGAAACACTTGCCTTCTGGCTTATGCTGAGGTGCGAGGAAAGAGGGACTGCAAAAAAAAGCTTGCAGCTGCTCTTAGCCCATGTGAGAGGGACCCTTAAAAAAAGAAGCTGCTCTCTTTCCAATACATTGAATCCAACACTTGGACTAGGTAGAGCGTGCACAGGTCAAGATGCTGAAGGCTTTGGCTGTGCTTGGACACAGACTCACCACCCCATTCCCCCGTGAGTAAATGGTGCTATAGTTTGCCTTCCACACTGGTGTGTGCGTGCTATGGTAAACTGCAAGCACAAAGCACTTGTGCTTAAATCCGAGTGCCAAGTTCTAGCTCTCGGCTGTGCCCAGAAGTGAGGCACCTCACCTCACTATTCCCCCCTAATCCTAAACTCTGCTGCTCAGAGTGCAGCTTTAGTTAGGTGGAGATATTCTTGTGCTGTGAACCGCAGCCTCTGTACTAGCAGAACTTATTTCATTTCTCTTAAAGGTTCTTCATCATTAAGGAAAGTTTCCTGCTCTACTATGCTGAGAGTGAGAAGAGAAATTTTGAAAGCAATAAATACTTCAATATCCACCCCAAGGTGAGCAGAGTTTGCATGGGAGAGGGCATTATTCTGTTCCTAGCTCCCCGCCTCCAGGGGCCCAGCAAGTGAAGAAGAGGTAGGTCACAAACTGCACAGATCCAGGGAAGCCTCAAATAAGAACAAGAACAATTTCAGTACCTCTTCAGGCTCCTTAATGATTCAGAAGGTACATTAATATATTTTTTTTTTTACCTGTTAGTATATGGACTCCCTTGTTTTCATGATCTTCTAAATCAACTAACCTCGTGGCTACGAGAATACTGTTGGCAAAGCCAGTGGTGGGGCTAACAGCATTGGTTGCTGCTTGTTCCTAACCTGTACTTGCACTTGTAAGCTGTTACAGCCAGCCCCTGCTAACCCAGGTGCCCTCAGCCATGAGAAGCAGCCTCCATAGCTCTGCTGCCAGGAGCTCTCACAGGGGGGACCCTGTACTCCAAGTCTGCTTTTATCCTCTGCTCACTGGAGGCTGATGAAGCGTGTGTACTTCCAAAGGTGCTGACTTCACCCAGCCTGGTTAGGGGCAGCTGGCCACCCATCCACCCCCATGCAGCACATGTAGGGTGTTGACCTACTGGTGGTGACTTTCATGGATGCACAACTTCCCTCATGGTACCAGATGGTGAATCTCCAATGTCTGCCCTGTTGGGAGACTATCCCTTCTTTAATAAGGGGTCCAACTTCCATGTTCCAGCTAGCAGCCTGCCCTCCAAGCTGAATGCAGAAGAGTCACATTTACCCCGTTTCAGACACCACTTGGTGTTCTCCTGGTGGTGGTGGTAGTCCTGCTGCTTTTCAGGAACTGTTTGTATTGCCCCTTCTAGGATAGCCAAGGCAGGGCAGGAGTCCACAAGTGACCAAGGGTGAAAGCTCAGCTCCTCGTTGGGTAATGGTTATATTTGACTTTGCTGACTGATTGGAGCACTCTGGTTTATCCCCAGGGTGTCATACCCCTGGGAGGCTGCATCGTGGAGCCCAGAGAAGAGCCCAACATGCCTTATGCCATAAGGATCTCGCATGAAGACTTCCATGTAAGTAGACTTCTTTTCCTCTCGGAAAAACCCAAACACCACAACACACTTTACTGCTGATGAGCAGAGCTGGATTGGCAGTCCTCCCCACCCCACCAGGTTATGCCCACCGTCTCTGGGCAGACTATCCTGAGAGAGGGTGTCTTAGCATCCCGAGACCTCTCAAGGCTTTGCTGCTGTTCCTGCTTTGACAACCAACAAGGAAACTTGTTTGTTCTGGCAGCAGGTCTTATGACACTAACAGACCAGTAGACAGATATTCAGGAGCCCTGGAACTCACGTTGCCCTATCACTTTATTCCTACCATGACTGCTTGTTGTGCACATCTTTTTCCAATGTGTGGTAGGCTTGGGTCATGTTTGCTCCCACACGGTGCCTCCTGCGGAGGTGGCAGCCTGCAGTGGGCTCTTCTCCTGCCATAGCTGTGCTAGCTGTGTCCAGTTTGTGCCTCCAGTACACAGAGGTGTGAGGCACCAGCCTCTCTAATCCCAGTTTTTTTCCCCTTCCCTCCCCTCTTCTAGGGTAACATTGTTCTAGCAGCTGAATCAGAGTTTGAGCAGGCTCAGTGGCTGGAGATGCTACAGGAGTCTGGAAAAGTGTAAGCTTCTTTCTATTCCTTATTCTCTTTGATCTGCTGCATAGATGTGTAAAGGATAAAGAGGCAGAAGCCTGGCTAGGACGACTATGGGGAGGCGGACAGGCTCCCCAAGACTAGCAAGACCTTCACTTGCCTCCTGGACCAATTCTTTCCCTAAATGCAAATGCCCTAAAGCTAACACAAAGCGTCCTACCCCGGGGTG
Organism: Falco punctatus; assembly: GCF_963210335.1. Classification (NCBI taxonomy): domain Eukaryota; kingdom Metazoa; phylum Chordata; class Aves; order Falconiformes; family Falconidae; genus Falco; species Falco punctatus. Next base: position 21,129,383 of record NC_137587.1, read on the forward strand.
CGGTGCCGTACACGGTATGACTCTTTGTTAACAATCCCGGGCTGCTATCTGTCAAATGCTGACACACCAAGTGGCATCTGCTGTCCTTCTCTCTTGCCTCAGAGAGGTGGGACCTGGGACTGAACGGGAGGTCTCCTGGTCCATTTTGTCTGGGAAGCAAAGTGCGTGGGCTTGACAAAGGTGGGGGTCAGAATACCTCCCTACACTGCAAATATATGAATTTGGGGTAAGGTAAGAGCAGGACAGGCCACGCACAAAGCTAGTGAGCAGCTGTCCATGTGGATCTATGTGCTGCTGCTGAGCAGGGACCTCACCAGCCCCTCTCTGCTCCCCTGAGCAGTACTGGTCATGCCGAGATGTCGGTAACGGCCCTGCAGCAATCGTGTGGCTGTGGCGTGTGCATCCCTTCCGCCTGGGCGCTCAGGCCATGCTGCAGCAAGGCTTGGCCTCTTAAGACAGTTTAATTCTGAAATATGGAGCCAGGCTAAATCCCCGGGGAAGAGGTGTTAGCAAAGCATTTCCAGCCCACTTACAGGGGTGAGAGGATTTGATCACTGCATGTGTAAAACACTGCGTTCACAGCCCGCTGACAGCTCTGGAGGGGTTAGCAGTTTGTCGGCCACCAGCTCTGCAATCCCTCAGCACGCAGGAGCCTGACAGTACAGTGAGCAGCTGTCCTGCAAAACCACAGCAGGTTCCTCTCAGCGGGTGCAGGAAGAGGTAACACTTAAACAGGGATTTGATTTTCCCAAGCCAGGTAGGAACTTCCAGGGCCTGTAGAGCAGAGCCTACTACTCAGCTACAAGGCTTGAAGCAATGAGGCTTTGCTCTGCCCTTCCTTCTGCACTACCATGTGTTTATGTGGTCTCTTGCGACTGCAGGGACAAAAGCCGCTCTTTCAGACAAGTTTAATTTGTGATACCAGTGTGTGCATGGTAAAGGCAGTGTCTCAGCTGATTCCAATGCTGCAAGGCTGAAAACGTCCATTTGCAATGAAAGGGGAATGCAGTGATATGGTGGATCAGCCCAAGCCAAGCTCTGCACTGCTGCTTCGGTGCTGGAGCAAGCTGTTGGCTCCATGGTACTGCATGAACTGCAACACAAAGCTGTCCATTAATGCTTCATGAGCCCCAGGGGACACAAGACCCAAGGCAGAGTCCTGTCACCCACTCGGCACAAGCAGGCTTGGACACTGCAGTGGAGGAGGGACCCAGGTTTAGCCCTTAGGTAATTCAAAGTTTTTTGTTCAATAGCACAGGTCTGCACTCATCTTCACCAATTCACTCGACTATTGCCGAGGACAATAATCTGGGGGCCAAATTGATCTTTCAGGTGTGTATGGGAGGGAAGGAGTGTAGCTGCATAGCTTAGGAGAGGTCTCACAAGCAAGCCCTGTGTGGCTGCTTCACAGAGCCAGCATTTTCTTTAGTCCTTGCTTCTATATTCCAGCACCAGTGTTTAAAACGGGAGCTAGACAGTGGTTACTATCGTACAGCAGACTACGTGCACCTAGCTGAAATCTGCCTGAGACCCCTTCCCTTCCCTTCCTGCTTCTGTTCTTGCATCAGAGGAGGGGAGCAATGCAGCCTCAGCGCCGGCCGAATCAGTGCTGATGATAAGCCTGTGTGTGAGGAAAAGCACAGGTGGTGTGATTTATGTCAGCAGGGTCAGGCTGGGAGCTAGGTAGCAGCCAGAAAGGCACAGCGTGGGCCAGTAAACTGATCTGCAACAAATAGGAAAGCTAGAAGTACACAGCTGAAATCTTCTAGGTAAGCTGCTTTAGTGCCCTGTTGTTTCTAGATGGAGGTTGTGCTGCTGATGGAACTGCAGCACTTAGAGTTTGTGATCATCCTACAGCCTCTCTAATTATTTAAAACCAACCAAAGGGAAAAAAAACCCAAACAACAAAACCATCCTCAAAAACCCCACAAAACCTACAAATTCCAAAACATCCAAAACCCCACAACCCCATAGACTGAGGTTTTGTTAAATAAGGGAAAGAGGGGAAACTGAACCAGGATGGGAAGCATCCTCTATCCTCTTTCCTTTGTTTCAATTTTGTCTACTGCTTCTTTAAATCTGGGGTTAGGTGGTGTGTGTGCCTGCACAACTGCTTGTTACCTCCACCATCACAGTCTGCGCAGTGATGCCTTCAGCCCTTCGCGCTATTCCAAGCCTTCTGTGGCTTGATAGGGAAACCACTTATCCACTGTGGAGGGGGAGCTGATGGCCTCTCCACCCTTCTAACGTGTTGTGGCTTGGACTTATCACACTTCCCAGATCTTGAAAGCTTTTTGGAAATAGCAGAGCCCTGACTCCCAGCTGGCCAGGCTCTTTTTCCACCCAGAGAGGCTTTTGCTGCTGGTGGTGGGCGGGGAGGAAAGGGGTACACATACACTCTCTATATCCATAGCAGCATTCCTTGCACTGGTTAAAAGTAGACTTGGTGGGCAATGGGGAAAAAAACCCAAGTAACACAGTACGTACATCCTGTGGACCATGAAGTGCCCCCCTGCCCCACCTTGAGCTGTTTGCTGTTGGTTTCTCTGGCATTAGATTCATCCTGTATCGGAGAATGTTAGTGGAAAAATACATTCACACCCACATGTTCTCACTCAGGATTAAGATGTCTACCTGTGGGCAAAACATCACCTTTTTAATTATCGTTCTAATTTCCTCTGCACTTTAGAAATATCCTAGATGCTCATTAGCTGGAAAGAAACCCAGCTGTCTGCAAAGAGCACAAGGCAGTGCTTGGGCTGCTGGAGCTGTTTGTTGCCTGGTCCCTGCAGTGATGTGTTTTTAATAATTTGTCTGGCTTTTGTAAGAGGCGAAGTACAGGTTGCCTTGAAATTGTTTTATAAGATGTTGCTAACTTAACAGTTTCCCAAAAGCTACAATTTCAAATGACTCACAAAGAGGCCTGGTACAGGAAGGCTTATAGTTATTTAATGTTAATATGCTCCCTTAGGATTTAACAAAGATGGCAAAATTGCCGGGCAGCAATTGCTGTTCCTGTATGTGCATCTATATAAATAGACTGGCATGAATTTTACATATGCATTTTATGTAAGTATTTTTTTCTAATGGAACATGAATAGAAGTGAGCAGCAAACTCCATTTCTGGTTCTGTTTTTGATTTGTGTGTCCTTGTCCTTGGTATTTAGTATCTGTATTAAAGCCTACCCCATCCATCAGCTCAATCAGTAATGGGCATCTGCTCCACAGGCCTTTTTCACAGCTTTAATTAATGTGTTCAAGAGATCTTGAGATCCTCTGACCAATGGTCCTGCAATAGCACAAGGTATTCTTTGAATATGCCTGCTTTCTTTAACTTTCCCAATTTGCCAGCATCTTGCCTGGGTTTTATCTCTGTTTCTTCATTGTTTTTACAGGGAAAGACACTTAACTCACAGTGTGGGGCCAGACAGTAAATCCTAGTGGTTACAAGTTTGGCAGAGGAGGGAATGACTGGTTCCAGGATGGGTGATGGATACCAGAAAGGCTGAATATAGAAGGCTGTGGGAAGGAGTCAATAACCAGTTAATGTTTGAAGGGGAAGAGTGGCTACAGCAGCAAAATACTAGAAAGGCTGCAGAGGGCAATGTCGCTGGCAGTGGGAAATTCTGAAGTCTGTCGGGATCCATGTGATGGGTTCCAGGTAGATCCTGTTGCAGTTGGAGGCTGTGCATGTGCTGGGTTGCTCTGGAGAGCCCTTAAGACTAAGCTCAGTGCAGAAATCTCCAAAACACTGGAAAAAAAAATGTGAATAGCTGTGCGGTGTTGACGTACAGCTCGTGTATTAAAAAAAAAAAAAAAAAAAAAAAAGAAAGGAAGGAAAAGAAAAAAATTACTGAATGTCAAGGAAATTTCTCCAGTTCATTTGTGGACAAAAATCTAAAGACTCAATGTCCTAACTGATGAGAGTTTGTGTGTTCGAATTCCTTCTGTAGACTGCTAGGCTGAGTTCCCTGCCTCACTCTGTGGGACCCTTAGCTCTCTTATGGTCTGCTTTGTGTCTGCTCTCCCTAGGACCTGGAAGAATGCCCAGCTGGGAGAAGCCATGATCGAGAGCCTGGAAGCCCAAGGACTGCAGCTGGCCAAGGAGAAACAGGAATACTTAGGTAGGAAATGCTTACTTCCAAAAGCTTTGAAGCCCCAAAATAGCCATTTTGCTTTTCTGGAGTTGTCAGTGTGGTTGAGCCAAGCAGCTACAGATTTTTGCTGTTGACTTTTACTGGATGAAGCTTTTGAGTAGTCAACAGCAGAAATTCAGGTTTGAAGGGAGTCAAAACACATTAAGGATCTGGATGTCTGTGTGGAGCATGGAAGGAAGAACATGCTTTGGCCAGCATGCTGCAGTCCTGCAGCTCCCGATGGCTGGACTGCGCAGACAGCTGCTGTCCCTGAGAAGTCTGGACGTGCTGATTTCAGCTCCTCACCAGGCTAACAGCCAATACCTTTGAGTCTCTGAATCACACAGGACTGGCATTTGAAGCTGATCAGCTTCTCATGCACGGGTTTTCCTTCTCTAGCTGCTTTTTTTGTGTCTTACTCAGTCGTTGTCTGCATTTCCTCACGCTGTTCATATTGGAAGTGAGAGCATTTACATGGGCTTGTTTGAGGTGTCTAATGGCAGTGGCTAATTTGTCATTGCTCTCTTCATGGATCCTGGAGAGCAGCTGCTCCAGGTGAACATAGGATAGTTTAGGTTGGAAGAGACATCTGGAGGTTTTGCGGTCCAACCCCCTACTTGGAAACCAGCCTTTGGATGGCAGTACCTTGGGTGCTCTGGCTTGGGAGGTCCAGCTGCCTCTTCCCCACATTGCCCATAGCAGGAACCAATGGAGAGCAGCTTTTTTAACCCAGATGTCTCTTAAGTTAGAGCATTCCCCAAGCTGTAAGACTCCTTCTGACCTGGGGGCTGCTAGTCAGGTGTGAGCCCAGTGACTTGTCTGGACAGTTGTCTGCTTCAGACAAGCTAGCAGCAACTTTGTGTCCTTCAGGTTAGTGACACCTTCAGCAGGGGCTCGTAGTATCTAGTCCTAATCATCAAGCTACTGAGGGATCTTGAAGAGCCTTTTGCATTTCTGCATCTGTGCTGATCAAGGAGTGATCTCAGTATATGGTCTCACATGTAACAGCGATCGTAATTCAAGTATGGAGGCATGTTCATTCTGGCCATCTAACTGCCACTCACACATGTGAGCTGATGGATGGGCTTGTGTGTGAGGCAGGGAGGGAGGGATGGTCCCACACCTGACAAAGGGATAATGGGCAGTGCTGAGAGGAGGACCTGGAGAGACAGGAGGAAAATTAGAAACAGGAAAGTTTTGTCAAAATGTTATCTTGCAGCTATGAGAGCAGACTAAAGAGCCTAAGAGACTAAAGAGGGCCACAGTGTGATAAAAGACAAGGTGATGGAGAAATAGAGGAATGCATGTTCTGTAGCAAACAGGAGACATTTGGAATATAAAATATATATTTCATTAAGTTCTTTGGTCCATGACAAAAACATTCAGAGCTCGTCAATTGTCACAGCTGGTTACTTTCTTTTGACAGCAGTTGCCTCTTTCTTCCTATATAACTGCTGAGGCAGTATATAGAACTGCCTCACTAGTCTTACCTTCAGTGACCCGCGTCCATCCTGCAGTTAAGCTCTGAGGTCAGGCGCTGCAACGGGCAGCAGGTCAAGGCTCTCTGGAGGAAGCAAACACTGCTCTGGGGAATTCCCTGAACCCTCACAAGTTACATTCCAGCTGCCCCTCACCCAGCTTATCCCTGATGCTAACCCCCAGGTTTCTCTCTAAGGCAGGGACTTTGCAGAAGCCCGTCAAGCCCTGGGCTTGGCCCCCGCAAGGAGGAGCAGAAAAGGGAAGGTGGGAGAGCCTCTATGCAATTGCAGTGCAGCTCTGCTGGGTCCTGGCAAGGAGGAAGAGGGCGATAGCAGGAGGGAAAGGCAGCAGTGGTGGTCAGCAGAGCTTTAGCAATACAATTGCTAAATAATTGCTCTGGCACCAGGAGCCCTGCTCTAGGCAGGAGGTAGAGGTCTGCATTCCTCCTAGCAGTGGTAACTCTGCCAGCAGCAGTAATCTCTTCAGGTCCCAGTACAAAGGAAACCAGTAGCATCCTCCTTGTCAGATACGTGGTAGTCTTAACTATACAGTGCTACAGTGAACCTGCCCCTGCTCGCACTGCAGCTGGGTGGCAGAGCCGAGAGCTAAACCCCAGGCTTAACTGTGAAGAATTTCTTTCTGTCTAGTTTCCTGTAAGCATGACTAAATGCTGCCTAAGGCACAGCCTCTGCTTAAGGCTAGAACATAGCACAGGGTAGGTGCATCAGGTCACAGTGTGAAGAGCAGAGTCTCTGGCGGGCATGTGTCCTTAGTAGACAAGAGCAACTGATGTTGGGGGGAACCGTTCTTAACAGCTGAAAGTTTTGTGGCTAAGTTAGGGGATTGATTTCTGAGCTTGGCTGGGACATCCCAAAGTGACAGTGGGGGACCAGCAGCGATGCCCCGGGGGCTGAAGGAGAGGGCAATGAGCTAGGCAGGTAGGGATGGTGCACTGAGCTGCAGGAGAACTCACTGCTGCTGCACAGGGTGCGACCCTGTGCACCCACTTAACCTTTCTGTGCCATTGCTTCCTCGTGTGTGAAGCAGAGAGAAGAATATTCTCCTCACTCGGCTCGAGGGTTGTGAAGGTTAGTTCATCAATGCTCTTTAAGAACATTGAGATTAAACCTTAGAAGGAGTACACAGCAATACAGTGGTATAGTTTATGAAGGTATTTGGCAGAAGGGAAATTACAGAACACCCCATTAGTGTCATCTCAGCCTTTGGAGACTTCTGGACAGATACACACAAAGCAGTAGGGAACACTGTATTTTCAAGCTTCAAACAGTCAGTGTTTCATGCTAATAAATATCCCCTGGATATAAATTGCTTTTGTCCGCATTTGGCCTTTCTCTGTGTGTGTTTCCAGATAAGCTAATGGAAGAAACAGAAGAGCTGTGTCTGCAGAGGGAGCAAAAGGAGGTGAGTGTTCATCACAAGCCAATTTTCTTCAGCTTCCATGTGGCAGGAGCGGGAGGTTGGGAGTTGTTGGTTTGAAGGCATATCAGGGTTCAGGGAGGGAGGCTGTGGAGTCAAGAGTCTCCAGCCTCTTGGGAGTGGGAATCTGGGCCCTGTGGATGAAGAGAGGAATCTAAGAGCCATGCCATGGGGTGGGTCCTGGAGGTGTATCCCTGTCCCCCTTCCCAGGCACTTCCCATGCAGCATGCTTGTGATTGTCTCCAGGGTAGAAGATCAGACTAAATACTTATTCACTGGATTGAATTATACACTTGTTATTTGACAGATTCAGGAAGACTGTGGCAATCAACTTGTCTGCTTATTTGCTTTCTAACTGTGGAAACAGACGTTTGTTCTAGTGTAGAGATACCATTGTGAGAAACAAGGAGCAGCAAAAAGCAATGTAGTTTGCTCTTTGGGCACAATATTGATGAGAAGAATAATAAACATCGCATTAGGGAAAACTCAAGACAGCATGCCCTTAGATGTTACTATTGCACCTTAGTTTATCAAGTTTGCTATTGTTTTCCAAACTATTCCTAACTTATTTGCTTAATATAATAAAAGTAGCTCATTCTCATATTTACACCAAATCTATACTAGTTTTTATAGCGCCATCATAAAGTTATTGCAAGACAACTTTGCAAATGGGTTGTCCTATTATATAGTAGGAAAGCCTGCATGGGTGTAGACCATCACATTACAAACTTCTGCATTCTCTTTTTTCCAGTTAATCCAAAATTACTGTCACCTTTCTTTAGCAAAAGATGGCAATGCTGACCTAGGCTTCTCAGGCCGATGTTTTTCTGGTGTACCTTTCTGGAAAGCCATGTCCAAAGGTGGCTTGGACGCTCCTTTAGGGCTAAGCTACTTCTGCCTTTGCAGGGAGACATCCTTTTCTGGTGAGGTAGCCTGCTGCGCACCTCACAGCCCTGCAGAGGCAAGTGCCCTTTTCTAAAGTCCAGGACTCCCAGAACAAATCCCTGCTCTTACAAAGCCATGCACAGTATCTTCATTGCTCACAAAGAGCAGATGGGGCCGGGTTAGTCTGAAGGAGTTTGGTGCTGATGAAGGAATGAGTGTATAGCTCACCGAGCTGTGGCGGTCTGGCTGGCTGGGAGTCTGAAGGCTTCAGACCAATACGTTGGGAAAGCAACTCGAACCGTGTATCTGCACCGTGGAGCAGGAGTCGTTTTCTGAATTTATCTGGTGTCAGTGCTGTTTTGTGACCTGAGCGGGGGCAGGACTCTTGCTGTACTTTGTCCCTGTCTCCATCTGCAGTAGGTCTCAGTACGATGGTTTCACTGCTTGAGGGTAGCTTGTGGTATTCAGTGCTCTTTAAGCATGATTTTATTAACACAAAGATAGTAACAGACTAATGAAGCTGTAACCGTGCAGTTCATGTTTTCCTGTCCCAGTAGGGGTGGGAAGCCAGGCTGAGCTAGCAGAAATGTCACACTTCAGGCACAGCAGTGCTGGGGCTGTCATGTTCCTGTCTAGGTTTTCTGTATCTGTACATCTGGGTGCCTGGAAATGGTACCTGCACGTTGAGTCCAGCTTTCCCAGGGACCTTTGGACCTTCTGTATATGCATGGCAGAGCTGATCTGTGCAGGGAACAATGGCCGGGATTTCCAGGTGCCTGGTAATCTGGCTGGTACTTCTGGATATCTGGAAATCCACAGACACCCTTCAGGCTCTCCTAATTGCCCCTGGACAAAAGTGTGGTGGAAGCTCAGGTTAAAAGTCCCAGGCGCTGTTAACAGGGAAGCCATTCCTAACTGTGTCAGCAGAGTACATTCCTGTCTTCTCTTTTGGCCCAGGAACTTGAGCGTCTGAACCAGGTCTTGGAAGCAGAGAAGCACCAGTTTGAAGAGGTGGTACGGGAGCTGCGGCTGGAGCAGGAGCAGATCAAACGGTAAGGCAGCAAGCTGTGCAGGGCAGGGAAAGGCTGCAAACTCCTGTGCCAGGCAGCTATGGTGGTGGAAAATCCACAGTTTGCAAAATCCACTATTTTGTGTGTGTAGGAAGGAGATAAATGGCTATATTGACCAAAACAGGAACAGCTGAGATATGTTTACCTGCATTTGCTATCACTTGTGCGAGAAGCAGAATACAGCTTATTTTATCTTGTATTCAGAGCTTTAGCAACTTCATTTTCAAAGGGCTGGAATGTGAGTGAACCCCAGATCAGTTACAGTAGCACGACAATGGACAGGTGCTAGAGGATTTCAGAGAGAAAATTAGTTTGACCAGCTATGTGGGCTCCAGACATCTGAATCTGGTTTTCCACCATCAGCTGAATGATACTGGGTGGATGATGTTGTCTCATGGAGAATAATTTTGTCATTTTAAGAGTTACACTATGTGAAATATGAACAGCAAAAGTGTTCAGGAAGGGAAGGATCCAAGTGCTTTGCTCTGTGTGATGAAAGGGCATGTTTTACTATTGTCGTCGTCTTTTTTTTTTTTTTCTTTCCTTTTCTTTCTCTCTCCCTAAATAACATCTCAGACAATCCAGTGGGATTTTGCAAGCCATTTTTGTTTTCATAGACCTACATCTGCTTAGATATGACTGCCCTGTCTGGGCTCTTCCAGTTGCAACTGTGGCCCTGCCCTTGCTAGAGAAGTGCACTAACTGTTGGGTTTGGTTTCTTGATTAGGAGGCACAGTAAAGTTCCTGGACATCCGTAGTGTGTTCAAGGTGTGATGCTTCCTGGCAAGCTCTTGACTCTCCAGGGCTGCCAGTACTAACCACTGGTCACAGGTCCTGCGCTAAGGCATCCACAGCCTGCACGGTCTGAGTGCGGTCTGTGGGGATAGTGTTCCCCTGCAATAGCTATCACCCTTTTTGCTTCTTTAGGGAGCTAGAGATCACGGCCCGCTCCCTTAAAGGAGTGGAGGAAGAAAAGAAAGAGTTGCGAAGCCTGACACAGTCTTTACAGAAAACTCTAGAGGTGAGTGACCACTCTGAGTGACAGCATTTTGGGAGCGATCCATGAGAACTGACAGGGCTGAAAGCAGTGCTGTCCTGTGGAATGCATCTAAGATCCGCTACTGCCAGAGTAAAGTCCTGTGCAGATGAATAAGTTCATTCGGTAGCTGAAACAAAGGCCAAAATCCCCTCCAGAAAAGGACTAGAAGTGATACGGAGCCCAGCAGAACCAACATTTTCTCAGCAGTACCAGGTGACGTGATGTGGGACAACAACCACAAGCGGCAGTTTGGGAAGCTCAGATTGATCACTAGGGAGAGATTTTTCACCAGACAGGTAGGCGGGGAGTGGGAGAGTCCGAGGAACCTCCATCTGGGAAGTTTTTCATAACTCCACTGCAGAAAGCCACAGCTGACCATATCTTGCTGTGTTGACAGACCAGCCAGACAACAGGAGGCTGGACTAGAGCCTGCCAGAGGGTCCTTCCAGCCAACATGGCTATAAGTCTGTGATAGCTTCCTGATTATTTTTTTTTAGCTGCAACTCCTTGAGTCCTGGTGGAAACTGGAGCAGCAGAGCGGCATTCATTGTTCACAGAAGGGAGCATGGTTCCCAGGGAATCATGTACCACATGGGAACTGAGGAAATGGAGTGCTGATGTATTAAACCCTTTCTTTACTTGATATCACTCTGGTGGTTTGGTGGAAAGTGGCTTTTCTAAATGTATATTTTTTGTGAAATTTCCACACAGCTGGCTTTCTGAAGCCTCTATGTCATCCTTAATGTTCATGCAAGTTCACTGCAAGTTTGTCCAAAAGTCTGTTGCTGATATTCCTTTGAGCTTTCCTCATGCCCACAGTGATGGGTACAAAGAAGGAGCTGGAAAGCTGGGGAAAGACCATTCATGCCCTAGTTGCACACCAGATGCAACACTTAACAGAAAACTGCATGATATGTCTTATTGCCCCGCAGCTGGATGCACCGCAGAGGGGTTGCCTCTAGTTCACACTGAGGAGCAAGGCAGGGATGGAAGGCAGGGAAGCTGCCTGCATCAGCAATGCACTAGGGAAGCACGATGCTCCAGCCCCTGAGCCGAGTCCTTACTAGCCTGCGGGTTCTCACCCCCTTGCATAGCAAAGGCTGGGGTGGAGATTTGCTCCTCATGGGGCAGGTACAAAATAAAAACCAGATATTCCTGGTTTTAACCTTGAACGAGGCATGTGGATGTAAGGATGGAGGGACTCAATAGGGAGGAGCCAGGCAGGAACGGGAGCAGAAATGTTAGATTTGGCTGATACTCATAATCTCTGCCCTTCTTCAAGGAGCTCTCTCAGGAAAAGCAGCAAATGCTGGAGATGCTGGAAGAAAATGAGAGCCAGCTCCCACCTCCAACCAGCCCCAGCAAGGAGCAAAGTCCCATCCAGGGACTGCACTGCAGCCTGCAACAGATTGAAGAGAAGATGCAGCAACTTCTGGAGGAGAAACTCCTGGCAGAGAAAAGGTGAAATGGGGCAGGGGCTCTTACAGTGGTGTCAGAGAAAGGGATGTGGGACAAGATGTGATTCACTGTGAAAAGGATGGTAGGAAAAGAGGTGGTTTCCCCCCTCACAGGTGGGAGGCAATCAGAAAGGGTATGGCTAAATATTTCCAGGCTTAAAATTAGGATCACCTCAAAACTGTTCCTGTGTTTATCCTGAGAACTGCAGAGTGGCAAGATCCTTTATAATTTCCATCCTTGGGCGTGGTAAAGGGAAGAGGACGCTTCTGCCCTGCTCAGGCTTAGTGGTGCCAAATAACATGACTATCTGCTGACTTGCTTTTTTTGTTGCCCACACAAGACCTGTCTGGAAGCTTATCTGGTTCCGTGGCAGGAGGCCAGCTTATAAACACCTCAGAAGGGACAGACTGAGGCAGGGCAGCCAAACTCCTTGCTGCTGCTTGGGTCTGCTCCTTTCAAATCGGGACTTAGGCACCTGATTCCGTTTCATGGTCAGGGACTTGTCCATAAGAAGTGTTTGGTGCTCCTGGACCTTACCTAGGGGTTGAGAATGTTCCATTTGAGAACTGTTCACCTGGCTCTCTCCAGTAATGCCTGTGTTATTGAAGTGACACACAGACGGCGCTCCTGTTAGCGCGTCTTCGCCGAGGGCAGCCGGGGAGTTAAGCCAGCCCCAGCACGGTACTGAGCCCCTTCCTTCCTGTGGGTTGTGTGGGGTGGGGATGGTTGTCTTCCTTTGCCGTGCACCAGGATGAAGGAGAATGAGGAGCGGTCCCGAGCACTGGAGGAGGAGCGGGAATTTTACTCTGCCCAGTCACAAGCGCTGCAGAACTCACTCTCAGAGCTGACGGCAGAGAAGCAGCAGACTGAGAGAGACCTCAAGGTAACCCCTGCGTATGTCACCCAGTGCTGTCCCTGGGCCCAGACTTCTCTCATTTTCCTTTTCAGCTCATCCCCTATCAAGAGGGAGACTTGCTTTTATTTTCTTCTCATTTTGTGGTTGTAAATCTTCACTTGCTATGCTTCACATCGTGTGTGTGTAAAGTGTGAAGTTGCTGTGTTGCATCTGTGTAGCACAACTATTTATTTTCTCACTCTGAGGCCTGATTAACCCATTCAGTAAAAGCCTTTTCATTTGCTACTGTGAAAGCAACATCTAAAGATTGAGGGAGCAGGGAAAAGAGCATAAGAGGAAAGTAGACACAATGAAGAGCAAAGATTATTCCAAAGAAATGCTAATGTGGATATTGCAGAACTGAGCAGAAATCTTCCCTCCTTACTTATGCTCACAGAATCAATCTTAAGGGTTGTAAATCTTCAGGAACCTCTGCATGAACTTGGGTTCAAAAGCAGAGGAATGCAGATGAGGTACCAGCCCTCCTTTGTTATCCCAGTAATGGAAGATATCTTAATCGACACAAAGGTGATCAGACAAAGTATGCTATTTTATTTTAAGCCAAATGATGTAAAGGTTATGCTTATTATTGGCTGCTTGACATTCAACCTCTTTCTACAAATATTTTATCCAAAAAATACTCCAATTCTTCTTTTTCCTGCACCTCCAAGATTTTCTTATCCTGTAACCTTCTACTTGTCCAAACTAAAGCTACATTGACCTAATCTGTACTAGTTATTCTCATTTGCTAAGCTACTACTGATATTCTTCTATATTTCTAACTTTTCTTGTGTTTTGTTTCTGAAACTGAGTACTGTACACCCCTTTGTTGGAATTGACTGCCTTTATTTCAAGTCCATCTCAGTTGGAAAGATGTCCTGTTCCTGCTCAGCTGGAAGTAGCTGCATAAGCACAAATTCATGTGTTGAAATGCCATCTCTGATTCCACATGGCTCATACAATGAGAGGGAAGCTGTGAAAATGAAAGTCAGAGAAAAGGAGAATTACTAAAATAAGCTGGACTTATTTTATTTATTCTGTCTGAAGACATGAGGAACAACTTTTATGTTGTCTTACAATATTTCTGTTGGTTTTCCTTACTTTCCTCTTTTCATTTTCATCTGCTTGGTGGGTCCCTCACAGGTCTTGTGAGTTAGCAGGATGGTTACTGAGATGCAAGCTGGTTTTCAGCAATGCTTATTCTTTTCCTCAGGCTGAGGTGAAGGTGCGCATGGATCTGGAGAAGAGACTGAGAGAAGCTGAGGAAGCATTGCAGAGCTTGGAGCAAGGCTTGAGTTCTCTGGATTGCAACAAGGAGAAAGAGGAGAAGATGAAAGCAGATGTCAGTAACTTGAGAAGTAAGTCAGTTATCCATCCCCCCTACTGATGAGCAAAGTCTGAGAGAGGAAATACTTCTATCCATCCTCCCAGACACAAAAAGAAGTTCCCAAATTAGCAAAGCCTGCATGTAATGTGCTCTCCCAACTCCTTGTACCTTGACCACACCTCTCTTTTGAGGAGCCAGAACGTACTATGCAGGCATCTGGTATTCTGCCCTCAAAGGAGAGCAAAATTATCCCAGCCTTCCCTGTTGGGTGGAAGAAAAACCTAGGTGTTTAGTCAGAGATGACCAAATGCTTTCCAAAATGTCAGACAGGGGAGCTGTGGCATAGCTGTAAAGACTGACTAGGTCTGAGTTATAAAAAGTCCTCTGACTCCCCTCAAGACAGTATATTTTCAGCCTTGGTTACAAGAATATCATCAGTTTAAGGGGGACTGTGGTTGCTGTAGCAACGTGCTGGTAGGTGACCCAGGAGGTGAAGTTTGGATCCTTACTCAGAGGTGAATCACTGCACCAGCCCAGCACTGTTGTGCTGAGACAACTGCAGTCTGCAGGTCAGGTGTAAGACTCGGATTCCTCACAGCTTATCCCTCTTCCTGTGCTTGCCCTTTTTCTTTTTTTCTTTTTTCTTTTTTTAAAATTTTATTTAGGAGATGAGGCATTGCCCTAGCATCTGACTTCTCATGTTTGGGAACTTACATTAGCAGCTTAAACTTTGTGAAGTATTTTGCTTGTTTTCCATCCTCAAGTATAGTGCAGTGGGAAGCTGTTGTGAAGATGCTGTATCTGTACAGTTAAGGCTTCATTTCAGTGACAGGTGGATGTATTGGGCCAATATAGAAAAGCTTAAAAAAGTCCTGCAGCATTCTGAGCACTGTTACATATTCAAGTATAAACACATGTATACATAGTTTATATATATAAATGATAAATATATATTTATGTATGTAAATAAAATAAGTATTATTCAGTAGTTTCTACATCAGACTTCCAAACTGAGAGAAAAGGGCATGATTCTGAGCTTCATCCTGCTGGCTCAGAGCCATGGTAAGAAAACAGAGCTAAGGTGGCTATGTCAAGCTCGGCTTTCAACCAGAGCTGAGCTACCTGCACAGGGCATAAGTGAGTAACCTCTGGCACTGAATTTCTCCTGGCACTCATTTCCAATCTTAGATTTTGGGGTATGTTTTCTTCAAAAGATCAAAAATGTATTGACAAGCAAAACACTGGAGAAAGTGAGGGAAGCACTGTTTTCTTTCGTGTCAGTCCCAGCGCAGATTGCCTCAGCCCTTCCACGTGACTCCTGAAGCTCTGCCCTGCCCTTTCATGTAAGAGCTGGGGCACATGAGCCCTCTGAACAGCGAGGGACCAGTGGCAGGCAGGAGGACAGCAAGACTGGAATGGAAGAAGATACGCTGGTTAGACCATAAGAGGGGAAATGAGCAAGGAAAAGCAGCTCATGTGGCAGACCGGGACAGAATAGTTGTCAGAGTTTGGACGCAGGGCTTTCCATGGACCCTGTAACGTATGTGTGTATATGATCGTGCTAGTATTTACTATACTCTTGAGAAACCCCTGGCCATCTATGACCTGGGTGTGTGCCTGTGCCAGTGCTGCCAGTGCCTCCCTTTCCACAGTTAGACTTGACTGGTTTTAGGAGTCCCTCAAAGAAAGTGCAATAAGTAAGGCTTCAGACCCTTCTGCTGCAAGAGAGTTGATAAGTTTTATCATAATATCAGAGGCTTTTGGCAGCGGAATCATAAGCAGTTGTAGGAATGGTTGATGGTGAATGGATAGTTGCAGTTCTTTCTATAATTTGAGTACGCATTTGTTGGGGCCTAGAGACTTTTGTCACTTTGAACTTGTTCATTCTGATGATACTCGGGAGCTTCATGGATTGTTCTTCATGAGGATCTAGGGAGGTGTTGAATGTCATTACCTGGCTCAGCGAGTGCAGTCCCTTGTGACTGGCTCATTGCTTGGAGTGTCTCTCCCATCACTGCTCACAGTGGTGTCTTCTCAGAGTTCTTTGAAGAGTGCATCCGCAATGCCGAGCTAGAGGCCAAGATGCCCGTGATCATGAAGAACTCTGTGTACATCCACAAGGCTGCCACTCGTCGCATAAAGAGCTGCCGCTTCCACCGCCGGAGAACCAGTGCTTCATGGAATGACTGTAGGTATCTGTCAGCTTCTTGTTCTATATTCTGCAGGAGCAAACACGTGCAGATGGGGCTGACAGAGCAGTAAGGTCTGCAAATTTGTTTCGTATTTCATACTCCCTAATGGCAGAATGGAGCTACAGAGAAACGTGGAGCTTCCTTACCCAGAGAGCAGGCACTGAGTCTGCGTACTGGTTGCCTGTCTCTTCATGTATGTTGAAAGTTAACTGATGTGATGGTTCCAGGCCCCTAAAAAAACATGCTCAAAGCTGACTTCATCTGAATGCTTAGTCACAGACTGAGTGGTGTTGGAAGGGACACCTGGACATTGCTAAATCCAATCCAGTGCTTGGAGTGGCTACCTGCAAGGTTAGATCAGGTTCTACATAGAACCTTAAATCAGAGGCACCTGTAAAGGAAAAAAAAAAAAGTGTTTCCATGCTGTCAGCATTTTCCTCCTCTGAAAACAGTAAGGTGAAGCTGTTAGAGTGCAATGGTTAGCTCATCCCTCGCCAAGCTCTCAGTCATGTTGATCGCGTGGCTCGTGTGCTCTAGTGAAGCTTCTTCAGTTTGTGTCCCTGACAAAGGATGCTGACCTTTCTGTGCTGCTCTTTTTTTTCAGTGAAGCAGTCCCACTCCTTCATCTTCTCACATGCAGAAGCTGAAAACATTGAGGAGCTGAAAGAAGCAGCCAAAAGACTAAGCCGGGACCAGCACTTCAGGGAAACTCTCTATCAGATCATGAGGTCACAAAAGGATTCTGCTTCGGGTGATGAAAAGTGACTCTTGTTGGGAGGGGACTTCTGATCTCAACTTGCCATTCAGCTCCGCAAAAGTTATGCCATTGGGCTCTAGGGTCATAAGGGAGATTTGCCCTTTGATAGGGAAAGTGGGGGAAAGTTGTGCATAGGCAACTCCCTCAATGGCTTTGCTTTTGTTTGAATGCTCCCTGTAGCCTGGCAGACCTTCTCTACTGATCACTCCAGATCTGTTTGCTTCAGCTGCTTATGTTAAGCCACGTTTTGCCAAGATGCCACAGTCGGTGTTAGTGAACCACAGACCGTAGCTTAGGAAGCACCTTTCCTTTCCTTTCCTGTGTAGTCCGTCTGCCAAACACAAGTGCTTCCGAGAAAGCCCTTTATCCCCCTATGCTCCAGCTAGTGTAACCTCCCCAGCTGGGCACAGTTTACCCTGTTCTGCTTGACCTCTTCTAGGAAATGTTTTGCTGCCCACCCCAGTCAGTCAGTGCTTCGGTGGGATGTGTTTCCTGGCACATTTCCTGAAGACCAGAGCAGTCCCAGCCTCCCAAGCACAGACAATAATATGAAACACAAAGCAACCTCTTGATGCTACATCATTTCAAGCAAACAGTAGCAACAGAAGGTGAAGACAACCTGAGGATGCTGTGGGTTTGGCTCCAAGGAGGATCATGTGCAGAGAAGAGCTTATAGGTAATTCAGTGGCATCAGTGCAAGCTGGAGGGAGGGCTGCATTGTGCTGACTGTGGGCAGAACACCCTGGGGCCACCTTTGCACATTTTTTGTATTGGGACATCTGGCTGTGTCATTGCCGGGAGGAACAGAGCTACGTGCTGCAAAAGGTGTTATCTATAGGCAGATTCAGTATGGAGGAGCCTTTGACTTGGCTCTGACAGCTTCCTCATCACCTCCATAAAGCAAGCTGGAGGACAGGTGGGTGAGTGTCCAGCAACAAAACCCCCTACCACTTGGAGAATTAAAAAATTATCAGCAGTAAGCTGTCAAGGCTGTGAATGTGGTCATCTCTCTCTGTGCTGCAGTGAATAGCCTGTATCCAAGGCTTTGTACTGCTTTCTACCAGTACAAGCTATCTTGGCCAAAGTGGGACCTCTGGCAAATCAAGGCTGGACTGGGAGAGGTGCTGTGGACAGCTTACTCAGAGGTGGGTTTCGGGCTGCCTTTGTCCCCTCCCAGGTTCTTACCATGTGTTTATTGCAGGGGAGGATTTGCTCTGTGTGTGGTCACCCTGTACGTTTCAGGAGAGGAATCTCTTTGTTGTGGAAGCTTTGCATCCTCTCCCACCAATTTTAAGCAAGCAGCTGGCTAATAATTACCCACTCTATAGTAACTACCCACTCCATAGTAACAGCACTGCCTGGTGCTGGCAGAGCATGACCAGCACACTCAGAGTGATGCTGTTATCCCCGTGGTATGAATTGGGAAACAAAGGAATAAACAATACAAAGATGAATGAAGTTAGCAGCATAGGTACAGTTAGGGCTCAGGGGGTCTGAAGCACAGATTTACCGGGGTTTTCAGGGGTGTACCTCTCATCAGTACCCCTAGTATTATGTATGTCCGGTGACATACATAGTAAGTCCATAATAAGAGATAAGAGTCCTGCTTACTTGTTCCACACAGACTGTGACACTGCTTAGTCCCAGGCTTTGGCTTCTGGCCACTGAAGTCATTCCCTACCAATTCAGTGCTGTTTCTAGGGAGAAGTCAGGGGTGAGGCTGGGAAGAGAGCCTTGGCTTGCCAGCCAGAGAAGAAATGTTGATGCTGGGTGGAGGAGCGTACTGGGAGGGTGTGATGGTCTGGGACAGAGTCACTCTGGTGTGATCAGAGGAAAAGCACCAAAGGCACAGCCTGTATTTTTCATTTCAGGCAGTTACTGGCCAGTATCTTTCTACCAGGCAATGGGAGGGTCCAGTACTGAAGGCTGACATTTTTGTGATAACAGGAGATGCAACAGAAAAAGAAAATTTGCATCCCTCCTTAGCATGCCTGATCCTTCTATGTATTTTCTACATGTGCTTGCGTCCTAGAAAGCCACAAATGAATTATTGCTCCTACAAGACTGAAAAGCTGTAAGAAAGCAATACAGAGCTGTTTTTCCCCCTTACACTGTCCTCACATCGTGTAACTGGCTGTTTTCCAGTTACAAGGTCTATATTATGTGATGCTGGAAGGAACAGAAGAAAGGACAGCCAGGGAGCATATCTGTAATTCAGGCATTTAGGAAAATCACCCTGTGGCTTGTGAATGCAGCACCTTTGATCTATTGCCACCAAAAGCCACAATATCAGACTTTGCAGAAGTATTGTACTCAGGAGGTAGCCGCATCAGGTTCTTCCTTTACCATGCATATTGACAGCAATAAATAAATAAAAGTTATGCTGACACTAGAGTGAATTCCTGTGTGCTCCTGATACACTGTCGACTGAAATGATGGTAAATTGCCTCTGCAGGAATTAAGGAAAATCATTGTGACATGCTCATTTACTGCCAGCCCACTTCATCTGCTTCATCGAGCTGTTGTGTTACATGCTTAACATCACCTCTCAAAAGGACTGGCTGTATGTAAAAATGCTTTCACCCTTGCTACCCACTTCCACTTGTAAAATGTGTGTATAGTTAAAGCCAAGATGTATCAAATCTAATGAAGGAATCTCCCACTTGCTTACCTGAAGCCTATGTGAACAGCTCTCCGTGTAACCAGCAAGGCAGGCTGGTGGGGAGCATCGATGGTTCCTTGCTGCAGATGCTAGTCCTGCAGAGGGATCTACTACCCTGTAAACTCCCTGACAGAGTCAGCACAAAGCTGGGTCTATGCACCATAGCGACTGTCTCCTTATTCTGTTTGAAGGACACAGATTTACTGATTTCAATGTTATGTCTGTATTTTTAATGCAATACAGTAACAGGACGGTGGCTTACAGATAGGTTGCTACCTCTGTTCAAATAACCTCCACTAGTAATCCTGGGTTAGATCACTTTCTCCTACTGGGAGAACCAGGAATGAGATGAGAACGCCCTCCACTCAGGAGAGCTCCCTAAATCGTTTCCCTGTGTCCAAGGATAGGAGAAGATATAGGATGGTTTGCAGTTCTAGGATTTTTCTTCAGAAGCTTCAGAACAGCCGGATTGTGGCCATTCTTCCATCACCTCCACCTGCTGGCTATCATCTGGGACCTTCTCTTCCCCATCGAGACTTTCCCTGTTGTCCCCTTCAGAGACACTTTCAAATACGGTTTCCTTTGCAGACACTGGCAGGTGTGAACCTGCTGATTCTCTTCTGTGTCGCCTTGCCTACTCACAATGTGAACGGTGCCTCCCGCTAAGGTTAATTTAAAGGTTAATTTCATCCTCTACATAAGCTGCACGAAGCCTCCAGGCTGCTTCAGTCCCTGGTGTAGAAGAGTGATTCCTGCTGAAGGACAGGGCTTCTGCGCTCCCCTGGTGCTCGCTGCCCCAAGGCTTTGCTCCTGCACAGAGGTAAATGGCAGGGAACGGGAGGCAGCTGCAGCCTGGCTCCTCCACGCGTGCTGCTTCTGAACGAGGGAAAGTGGACAAGAAATGGAAACTGCCCTCGGGGTCAGAAGTCAATAACGAAGGAGAAATGGTTGCGTGCTATGCACTGCTGGGCACAGAATACAAGTGACAGAGGCTGGTAGAATTTTCAGCTAGAGAGTATAGTTTTTTTTTTTTTTTTTTTTAGCTCAAGGTGGTAGGGAGGCTTTCCGCTTAGGACATTAGTGTAACAAGGTCTCTCTCTGGAAATAAGATGTTGGTTTTTCACAGAAATAGTCTGTTTTGAATACTTTTCAATGCAGTTACTCGTTGTTGCTAGAGGGACAGAAGAAGATGGCTCACGTTGTGTCTAGTAAGAAGTTGCTCCCAGGAAGGTGGCCGTGCTCTGAAAGTTTTTTTTTCCAGGGTTTAGCTTCAGGCTGGTCCTGGGGCTTGCCTGGACACTCAGTGCTTCTTTGTGCTGCTGTGACTGTGAAGGATGCTGTTATTTTTAGCATTTTCTACCTGATGCTCTTGGTGCAAGGACAATCCTGTAGTTTTTCGCCTAGTCCGTGCACAATTTGTTATCCACCTAGCTTGAGCATGGCCACCAATGAGAGAAATGACCAAGCCTGAGGAACTGGCTGTAGTCAGCCACCTGAGAGCTGGGCCAGAGGTGTCCTGTGGGGGTGACAGTCACCATAAGCGGGGCCAGGTAGGACCATCAGTTTGGCAGCCACGTGTGCTTTGTTGACAACCTGCAGTACCTCTCTGCCCACTGAGATCACATCCCTTCTTCTATATTAAGTAGCATTTACTTCCTGCTGCAGGTTTAACTCCAAAGCCAAAATGGATAAAGATCCAACCGAGTACTCGCTCAGGTGTCTGAGCTCTTTCTGCTTGTATTGGCCACCAGTACGAAGTGTAGGACGTGCTGTACTGCTGAAACGAACATATTTTTTTATTCCCCCCCCATGTTGGCAGATCTGGCATTTCAGAGGAAGAAAAATCATAAAGGCTACTTTGTGAGGGTAGCAAAGGCACCTTTTGCTAAGTCAGAGGTGTTGCAATAAATAACTCGGCAGGGTCATGTGTTCTTATTTTATGATCATGAAAAGTGCAAACTTTGCATTGCTTAAAATACGTGAACTCTGCTTACCCTTGAGTTCTTCTTGACTGCACCCCTGCCTCAAACCTCTCTGAGGAAACCATCCAAGAGCAGAGGAACAGGTCCCATCCTAGAGCTGCTGCTACCATTGTTTTCTTCATCATTAATTCTGGGGGCAGGAGAAAGCCCCCATTTTCCTCTGTGTGTCAGCAGCTGCCTGCAGGAGATGCCAGCCCCTGCTCCTCTGGCATGAGGAAAACAGGTTCTGTTTTTTGTTGGCTTTTTTTTTTCTCTTTTTTTTTTTTCCCCCCTAAGCTCTGCAAAATAGAAGTAAATATTTTTAGCATTTTAGCATTTAGGGGGCTTGAAAATGAGCTGTTTATGGTGGGTGTGAGAAAACTGACTTGGTGCAATGGGATTAAGCCCAGTTCAAAAAAGGTGCTGGCTCTTTCAGCCTTGATGGAAGCATGGCTGGAGGCTTGTGTTAGAGCCACTGCTGAAAGCACAGGCACAAACAGGAAAACAGTACGCATGGTGGAGTTCCGTCTTTGGGATGGTTCACAAGCACTCAAGGACCCTGGGTGACAGAGGTAGGCTGTGCTCTTAGGTGCACTCATTTCAGTGGCATGTGAGACTGTGAGGAGACTTAAAATGACTTGGCAAGAAGGTGGGAATGCTGTGGCTTTCGTAGCAAGAGAGGAGCAGGCTTGCTGCAAAGATTGCCAGAGAGAATGGGTTGCAGCTTACTTGGGAACAGCCAATGAGTTCATTCCTCCTTTGCTTTCCTGATTCTGCTGGCAGCACAACACTCATGCTTGCCGCGGGTGAGGACAAGGTGAGGAGACTTTACCAGGAATGAGACTGAAAAGTAGGAGTGCAGCAGGTGTGACTAAAAACTAGAGCACTACTGATAGTGGGTTGGTGTGCTTAAAAAATAAAGCGTGTCCTATTTCTCAGTAAGCAAAAAGCACCCTGGGTCCCAACTGGAATCCAGTCCCAGGTGCTCAGAGAAGGGTCTGCAGCTAAGGCCCCCTTTTCCTCTCCCCAGCTTACGGCTGCTGAGCAAGACACAGTGAGAAAACGCAGCTGAGCTAGCACTGGCATGGCCTAGTTAGGTGATGTGGGGACATGGCTTACAGTTGTCCTCCTTTGCGGGTAGCTGTGTGTATGCAGCAGCTGCTCAGAGGGGCAAAAATCAGTATGTTGGTACTGGAAAGGTTTTGGATATCTACAGGTTGACTGGCAGAAGCTGGAAATTCCTGCAATTCTCAGTTGATCTGGATGTTCAGAAACTTCTCTAGCCTGCAGCAGCAGCCCTCTAGATCCCCCTTTGATCGAGCGTGCAGTACTTCAGACAAATGGTCTGACCCACGAGGGGATGTGGGGAATAGCAGTGAAGCCAGGCACACTTTTTTTTTTGCTCCTGCTCCTAAATGTCTCTTGTAGTTTCTCCTTGCCCACAAATAAAGAACAGGTGTGGTTTAATGCAGAATTTATCTAGATTGAGGGAAACAATGTGCAGGCAGAGCCAGCTTTCCTCTCTATGTAGGGGGAACGTGGGCTCCAAAATGAGGACAGAAAAGTCCCAGTCATTCAAAGGTACCGTAGACGGGTAAAATAAGCAATTGTGCAAAGCCTGGGTGAGGAGAAGTGGCAGGACACACCGTATTCAAAGTCTGAAGCCAGCCCTGCACTAAGGGAAAATGGATTTGTTTGGAGGAGACTTTAGCCCCTTGCTTTGACTGATGCTGAGGGAGCGTGTCCGCTAAATCTATGTTCTCCTTTTAGCTTGTGGCTGGCTCCTGATGCTGGCCACGGGATTAGGTTTGGTGGCTGCTCACTACAAAGAAAATCCCTCCAGCTGTGACTAACTGCTGCTGAGTAACAGCCTTATTCAGAAGCAGCAGGGGGGTTGTGGCAACATCGAGCACCCCCAGACCTGTATGCAGCAAAAGACATTCGTGACACCTCTCCAGCCAAACTCACAGGGGCTCAATGTCATGGGAACCTTTGGCTCCCCCCTGCAAGCAGGCAGGAGCTCAGCTTGCAGCCCTGTGCTGCCATGCAGGAGCAGAGAAACCCATACCCACTGCCTGAGCTGCTCCTGCATCCCAGCGCCCGCACTGCCTCTGGCCACTTGGATCCCGGCAGGGCAGGCCTGCGCCGCTGACCTTTCAGCAGCAGAGTGGAGGGAGGGGATTTAATGAGCCAGCCTTAGGAAAGGCCTTTGGGAGTAGGTGTGGAAGGTACCTCGTTCATTCCCTGAAGGGAGAAGAGCATCTCCCTGTCCCTGCCCGTGTAGCGCTCTGCTCTACCCGCCCTTTCGGTCCCAGGTCAGTGCTGGGAGGCTGCAGGGGCTGCCTGGCGGGGGGCTGCCTGTGCTTCGTTCCCAGGTGAGGACAGGAGAGAAGGAGAAGGGAAAGCAGTTGCTTTCCAGCTGAATTGGAAGGAATGAGCAGACCTAGCAGGGAAGCAAAGAATAGCTGTTGCAGCTAGCAGACTGCAGAGGAATAAAGCTTCCTGATCATCTGTCCTTGGCCAGACAGGAGGGAGCAGACCTGAAAGATGTTGGTTCTTGTTTGTTCTTGTTCTGGTTCTGGTGCATTCCCTGTGTCAGGAGTTTTGGTCCTGCCTGTACTTGAAGAGGGTCGGAGCATGAGGAACATCCCCTCCCTCTCCCTCCCTGCCCATCCAGCTCTCCCCAGCTCTGAGCAGAATTGTGAAGGGCAAGCTGGCTTCTCCCTGGCTTCTCCCCACCTTCCCCTCCAGCCTGCTCCCTCAGCTGGCCTTTGTTGTTCATCTTTGGCTAATTGTGGCTATCTCACTGGCGTGGAAAATAGCATTGCCCTGGCAGGCTCCGTTGCACTGGGAGCGGTGGGAGGACGGTGCCACCCAGGCAGGGGGGTGCCATGGTGGAGCTGGGGAGCCGCTCCCCTTGGAGAGGGCAAAGGAGGTGAGACCTGGGCTGCAGATGACAGTAGCTGCTCATGCTTTTTTCATAACACTGGCGTTCTGTCTAGAAAATATTATTCATCCTACTTGCAAAGTCTTTCAGACTTGAGTGTTTCATGCAGAAAATGCATAGAGATGGGCAGCGAACACCCGGGGCTGTTAACCAGGCACCTTCCTTCCTTGCTCCACAGCCCACTTCATACGTGGCTTTGGGCCAAGCCCTGCAAGTGCAAAGGTGGGCAGGAGGTGCCTGGTCCCCCCTTGCCTCACCCCTGCAGTGTGGGCCCTTTCAGGGTGCACGTCCCAGCTCTTTTCCAGGTGTGTTTCACAGGCGTAAAGGGCAGGCTGAGGAACTGGTGCCTCTGCCAAACCAGCCTGAGTCTTTGCTGGGAGGCTCAGGGTTCCTGTACTTCAGAAAGTCGGCTGGCATCGTGTGTCCCTTGCAAGCTGCTAACGAGCATGGAATCCAACTCACCTCACCCCCCTTAATGTATTCACACACAGGTATGTATATATGTGCAGATGCATGCATATATATACACACATACATAAAATGATGACATGTATTAAATGCAGATCTCAAATATATGTCATCTATTGAAAGAAGTATTTCATAATGAGGTCTTTTTTATTTTTTCTTGTTTTGCCTGAAAATAATTTGCCCAAAAATAATATGCTCAGAAATATTTTCTGGTTTTTTCCTCTGATTTTCTTTCCTCATAGGCAGAGAGCAGACCAGAAAGCTTTACTTTCAGGTGAAACATGGTGTGCTTTATAACTGAAGGTCACCCTGGAGTCTTTACTGTAGCTGCCACTGCCAGACCCACAGAGAAAGCTGCGTGTGAGCAAACAGCCCCAGCAGGGACAGCCTGTTAATCCTGCACGGAGAAACAGTTCTGCTCCTCCACCCTGCAGCAGCCAGGTCAGTTGCAGCCTCAGTTTTTCCAAGTCTTTCAGCGACCTGCTCAAGGCATGGAGCTGAGCATCTGTCCGGCTCCCCTGGATGAGGATCAGTGGTGGCAGCTCCCTGTGGGCATGGCAGGGCACGCAGCTCCCATGTGCAGAGCAGTGCCAGTGAAGGGGGCAAGCAGCCTGTCCCAGGGCAGGGGCTGGGGCATGGGGCTCAGAGCTGCTGTGGGTTTTAAAGTTACTGTATAGAAAGCCTGATGGGCCCTTTTCCTTGCTGTTACCTTTCTCCTGATAAATAGTCTCAAATCACGAAGGCTATAAACCTAGTGCATTTCCTAGTGCTAACATCATGTAAATAAGCCAGGTCAGACAGCTGGCAAGCCAGAAATCTCCTCCCCACTTTCTTATCTGCATGATTTAACAAAATACAACTACATCTTAAAAGCCCTGGAAATGCATCCCTCTTAAATGCATTGGGGATGTTTATGTCATAGAAAAGAAAACAAGTAACCTTTTACTTGGAGGAGGAGGTTGTGTGTCCCCCAGACAGTGGACAGTGTAGCTGCACAGCAAGGAGGAGGTAGTGTTATAAAGAAAGATTTCCTGATTTAAGGCACTGAATGCATTTGAATTGTTCTGCAGAATAATTTGCTTGCGCTTTTTACTGCTGTAATGGGATAGCCAAAGAAGCAGAAGCCGCGGCTGCTTCTGCAGCAGGAGACATCAATTATGGAGGAAGAAGGACATGTTGTATAAGGTCAGGAGACAGTAGAACAGACAGGACTATATTCTGCTTTTTCTCTGCCTGTCCAGGTGATGTTTGTTGTGAAAGGGTGTGAGTTCCCAAGGTAACAAGAAATGAATCTTCTCTCCTTTCTGAGGAGACATGGGTCACTATTTGCCATCCCTACGGCCCTGGTATCACAGCCTGCCATGTTACGGGTGCTAATGATGGTAGTGAGGTCATAACTTCAGCTCACTTTCTGGAGGCTGGGTGTGGATAAATGTGAATTAAACATAAGCAGGATGTGAGTACTCATCTTTGGATGGACAGCTGTGCCAAAGACAAATCAGATTTTATTTTATGGAATCTCCTCTCTCCTTAATCTTCAGGGATTTATTGAAAAGCTTAAAGTTAGGAAAGACCACTACAGCCTCTAATCTCTTCTCCTGTCTGCCACAGATGAATACATTTCACCTACTTACCACTGGGTGAATTTTAGCATTATTCTAATCTATGGCAAGAAAGGCTTGGGAACAGGATCTGCGGCATGTTGTCTCTGGCACTTACTGGGGATTTCCCTGTCTGCATTATTTCTGCCTGGACCAACACACACCTAAACACACCCCAGCATGAACCCTCCAGGAGGTGTTCCAGAGCAGCACCTGGCTGGGGAGCATGTGGGCTGGCCGTGCATGTGGCTCGGCTGTGCACGGAGAGCTGAAAGGCAGAGGGGTCCCCAAGGGAAACCTGGCAAACCCAGCTGGCAGCACCGGACCAAGGGGGAGGAGGGGAACCAAAGTACTTGGTGTGAGGGACCCCATCTCACACAGCAGGAAGGATTTTCAGGCCACACCACCTTCCATGGAGCTGGCATCACTAACAGGGAAAAGAAGGAAAGCAGTGGCTGGCCCAGACTCCTCACACTCACTGCTGAAGGAGCTGTATTTAATTACATACATTTTCCAAGGGCTGTTTGTATCTAGACATATACAGGCCATTTTTTTCAGGACTATGTATTGTTATCCAGGCTAGTGGCTGTAGCCTTTGGAGGCTGGGGGGTAGTGAATTCACTGGAAGAGATGATCCTTTTCTTGGTGGTCATGCTGTCAGCTGGACCATGATGGAATGTAGAGGAAGTCATGAATAAAGTCTACTTGTAGGGAGAAGTGAAGCTCAATGAAATGGGAAAATCAGTCTAAGCAGAGGTGCCTGGCTGGAGTTTTGTGGAAGGAGAAGGCAGCTCATGCCATCCCCCAGCTGACCTGGTAGACTTGTGTAGCCATTGCCCTTCCTGGGGAGCAGCTTCTAACTTGACCAGAACAAGCCCTGGAGTACATACCCAGCCACAACCTCAAGCATCATCCCTGTGGAGAGAAGCACACAAAGGAGAGGTAGAAAGTGCTTGATTTCCATGTGGTTAAAAGGGTTTCTTGCACATCTGTGTTCCAGAGCAGAAATGTGGGTTTTGTGATGGGATTGTCCAGCTTTCTGCCATGGCCAAAGTGACATTGAGGCTTGGGTTGTGGTGGCTGCGGGGACAGCGGCCGTAGAACAGACATTGAGGAGACAAGGCCCCTGGCAGGCTGCAAGGCAGACAGCTCTCGGATGCACGTTCCCCCATATCTGCTCTTCAGAGTCACTTAATGAAGAGAGCAATCTTTTTTCCTAATTAAGACCAATGCAGAAATATACGTATTATCAGAGGCGCAGAGAGGTGTAGGTGGGAAAGGGAGGGGAGCTGAGAAGCAGCAGCTGAGTGGAAAGCCAAAGCTTTATTAGCACTCAGTTTTCCACATGGAGCACTACGGGGTTTTGTTGTTTTCACCTGAAATAAGTGATGGGAAAGAAGGACCCTTCTTTGCAGCTAGCTTATCAGGTCCCTTGCAGGGCAGGCAGGTTACTTATTCTGCCTGCCAGTCCTGCCTGTAT
The DNA here is from genome assembly GCF_963210335.1 of Falco punctatus. Lineage (NCBI taxonomy): Eukaryota > Metazoa > Chordata > Aves > Falconiformes > Falconidae > Falco > Falco punctatus. The sequence goes on from NC_137587.1 coordinate 21,157,177, forward strand.
TTTTTTTAAGTATCTCTGTCTCTGTTGTTAGGCTGGAGCTGTTGGAGGTGGGTGTGTGGAAAGGGCATTGATGTCTGTGCCCTGACCCGGGAGGATGAACAGCACACACGTGATCTCAGGAAGCCTCCCTCTTGCTCTTCATATGCAATGCATTCAGCTTAGAAAGCTTGAACTACCAACCTGCCCATCCAGCTTGCTTTCCTAGAAAATGCAGTGTCAGCAGTTGCTCTGTCTCTCCCACCTCCCCACAGTTGTGACCTCAGTCTACAAAGTTTAATAGAGACACAGATCTCAAAGATGACCTGACCCTCCATGTTTCAGAGTTGAAAGTAATAAAAACATTTTTATTTTGATTTATAGCTGAAGAAGAGTGGAATCTGCCAAGCAGACTCTGGGCTAATCTAGTGCCTTGAGGTGGGAGCTGTTTCTGTTGCATCTCACATTTCATCTTCAGTGCTGCTTCTTGGTGGGAAGACGGAGGAGAGCAACGCCTCTGGCTGCCGGGTGGCCCTTGCTGTTCACAGGTAAGCCCCACAGACTTGGCAGGGCGTGGGTATTTCACAGATGTATTATTATAACTGTGATCTTTAGGGAACAGCAGGACTGCAAAAGGCAAGATGTAGAGGGAGGTGGGAAAATGTCCTTTGATTGCTTAGCTGCTTTTGAAAGGTGCAACAAGGAAGATGTAGTGTGTGTGTGATTCCTACCAGAGTCATAGGGACCTGGCCTCTTGGCTAAGGTGAAGAGGTGAGGGTTCCTCCTCTGCGGTTACTGTCATGTATGTGACCTCCAAGGAGTCACCTGGGGAGCTGGGAGCTATTCATATCACCCAGCTTTGGGTAGAGAGTCTTATCTTCTCAGCCTTTTTCTGTAATCACAGCTTACGACTTCCTCATCTACAAAATGGGGCCAATCTTGGGCAGCCACTAGGCAGGGGACCGTGGCTTGTCCTGCCTGGGTGTGTGCAGAAGGTCCCGAGGTGCTCACAGCAAAGCTGTGGGAGTTGATGCCCTGTGTTAATCCCTAGTAAGAATCTGGTTTTGTAGCTCTCTGTGTCAGGAGTTGTCCTCAGTCTTTTACAGTGGCAGCAGATCTGGATTCCTTGTATTTAAATCTTGAATGAAGAGCTGTTTCACTGCTGCCTTCAGCTGCCCTCTTGCAGCCCAGTGGGACTGTCTCTGTACGCAGTGAGCTGTGGGGCTGGCAGGCTAGCTTACATGGGAACAGGACATCCCACCTTCTACTGAAACTAATGCACAGGACCTCTGCCCCCCCGAAACCATATTTCTAGGTATATGTGTTTCCCCCGAGGTCACTTTCCTGGCCCAGACTTAGTGCTCAGTTCGTTCTTCACAGTCTATTAAAAGCTCTTCCTGCACAATGTTCTCTTTTTAGTATGTGGTGCCAAATATATTCAGCCATCAAAACCTTTTGTTCTTAGAGGGACAGGTTTGGCATAGGGGGTGTTTATGGGAGGGAGACATGTGTGCACAAATCTGAATACCATTTTTCTTGTGTTTATCTGTTTATCTTCCCCTGCCATCAAGAGGCCTCTCAGGGCAGATGGGAAAAGTCACGCTGCACTTCCATAGCATCTTGATGGCATTACTCTCCCAGAAACTGCAATAAAGCTGGGGCCTGTGGGCTCGCAATGACAGTTCAGCTCCTCATTTCATTCCAAGCCCTGGCTGCATTATCTGTCAGGAAGATAATTCCTTGACCTTGCAGTCAGGGGATGAGCACTTTGCTTAGTGATTAAGCCACTGCAGCAGATAACACGCCATGTTTAATCCCTTTGGTAGCTGGTGCCAGGGAGGGGGGGTAGGAGGGGCTGCAAAAATACTGCAGTTTGCAATAGGTCTGGAGACCTCAGAAATGGTGACAACAGTGCAGAAACTGCGGTTGTATGTGCCCACACTCCTGAATTAATTTGGTGGCAGAATGGCAAACAACCAGCATATCTAGGGCACTAATTTATCAAGTGATAGAGCCATATGGTAAAAACAAACAGTCGTCTGAGGGCTTAGTCATGTCAGAAATCAGGGAGTCCCTTTGCATATTGATCCTGTCAGCTAGCTGGCATATGTAAGAACACTTATACTTTTTTTGCCTCCACTCTGTTGATGGAGGAATGGACTCCTGAATAACCAACTAATCCTGCTGACTTGAACTGGGGAAGGATGAGATACAACCTGTTCTGCTGTTTCAAAGTCATGGCTGGGATGTGGCTGTGAAGCATCCAGCTGGCGTGCTGGAAAGCCTCACAAGCCTGCCTTAATGTCCAAGCAAATGCTTCAGAACTTGAATGCATGACCAGGTTTCAGGGTCAAGTCACTGATGGTTGAAGCCCAGTCCCCCGGTGATATTTAGGGTCCTGTCTGCAAGTGAAATCAAAGTGAGAGCTTTGACTGACAAGGTCTGACCTAGGAGGTTGCATCCCTGCAGCCAGCCTTCTGTCCCCCCCCTTTCTGTTCAGGGTCTGCTTCTTGCCCCTGTCAGAGAAGATGGGGGCATGAGCCCACACACAACCTGCCAGTGGTGAGACAGTCGAGGACCGATTTCCTTTTGAGCAGTCCTCTCTTCCCACACTGTTACTGCACAGTTGAGGATTATGATTCCCCTTTAACCTGGCTTTCCCTTTCAGAAGGTCCCTGCCCTCCTTGGAAACAGCCCTAGCCCCACGTTTCCTTTGGCTGTGGTGTCACCTCTGTTCTGACACAGGACTGTGCTAGTTGTCACCATGTGCTTGCCTTTGGGCGATTGACCTTTACCAGGCATGAACCCAGCTGGCAGCCCTGTGGTCTGGTGACTGAATCGAAATGGTGCTTACAGATAAAGCTATGCATGGATCTGGCCTTTGTGCGACACTGCCAGCCTCCTCGCTGGTTCCCTAACCAGAACTGGGCTATGGGCATGTTGTGGGTCTCTACCAACCTCTGGCAGTTTGACATTAAATTTGATATTTAATGAGGGTGGGGGGGGGAAACAGAATTAAAACAATCTTCAGCAGAAAAGTGCTTCCTCATCCTGTGCCCTTCAGCTAGATACCTCTGTAGTTCATCATCCTAGCACCGACACAGGGTAAAATCCTTTTAGTGCCAGCTTGCATTCAAACGCTAGAAGAAACACTCCTCATCACCCTCTCCACAGGAGCCTCTGCTGGGCACCCTTGGCTGCTGACCCAGAGGGTGGCAGCTTAGCTCAAACTCCCTCCTAATGTCATGGGGTGCTGCCTGCCAGCCCCCTTGAGGCACCCAGGCAAGCTTGGGGTGGAGGAAGCCACCGGGCTGGGGTACTGCAGAAGGCTTCTCTTTGCTACTGTAAGGGAGGAGCCTTCAACAGGAAGGAAACCTTAAAAAATTCAAAATTCATTGTGACTCTTATTAGGGTCCCAGTCCTATTTTCATTATATTGTCCACTCATTTAAGTCCTCCATGCACTTATTCCAGCTCCATGGAGCTGGATTCTCTTTTCCCTCCTTACTCCCACCATGCATTCAGGACATGTTTCTTTGCTGTAGTGGTGTGAGAGCCACCATTTTTGGAGGTGTCTAGAACAGCTTTTCCACACTTCTCCACTCAGCTTTCAAGCCAGTGCCAACCCTTGTTGGAAAACACTGTTCCTTTCTTACCTATGGTCCTAAGTACCCTCCACCATTCTTCATTCCCTGAGGTTATCCAAAACATTGTGTGAAAGGAGCTGTTTGGTCATGCACATCTGTTGATTAAGATCTATAAACCATGTTTCCTATGATTTGAAGGTTAAATCTTCTATTGTGCCATTTCTTTCTTCTCTCTCATGTTCAGGAATTTTCTTTCCTCTGGGGAGACATTTTGTTTCTTTGCATTTGTGCCTCCAACTTCCTCATAGACAAGACGTATGCTAAAATTATACTGTTTACATGTGATACGCTGACTCCCTGGCCAGCTTTGCCTGCTTGCAGAATGCCTCCCTGTACCTGAGGACATTGCAGTGTGTTGTCATGGAGAAGATTCAGACAGTATTACTAGGTCAGCAGGTACCATGCAACATGCGAGTTTATACCGCACTGGCATCAGGACAGATGAAAAGGGCCACTGCAGATTCCAGGAGACGGCTGAAATTCCCCTGGTAGCTCACTGTACATTTTCTGTGAGTTTGGGGACTCACGGGCTGTGACTGAATCGTGTGGCTTCTGCATTATAGTACAGTGTCTTTGCAGGGAGGGATCTGCAGGTTCCCAGAGACTACAGGAGCTGTGAGATATCTATAGAGTAGCACAGTATGGTCTGATCAGAGAAACTTAGTTGATAGTAACTCTAGGTGTGAACATCACTGCCTTCATGAACCTCTACTTGCACAACTTTTTGATGGAACTGTAAATAAAATGCATCGAAATACCTGACTGCAAAGAGGTATGTGCAGGTTTTTTGAAATGTTGTAGGAATCACAGAAAACTTCTGTTACAAGACAGAGTACCTTCTGCCTGGAAAATATTAGGACTGTCAGCACCCAAGAGATGCGAGTTGGACAGCTACCATGCACAGTGATACGGAGTGTATCTAAAGCAAACCTAAGATGTCAGGAGCTCTAGTGCTACATAAAGCCCGGAAGGATGCTCAGCTTGCCTACCTGCCTAGCATTTTCTGAGAGCAGATGGGTCAGCTCTAGTTTACTGAAACAATCCTCCCTGGCTTTACTTCTGCACAGCAGTAGGTGAAACTGCTAGCAGAAAAAGCAATGTTGTGACTCAGAGCTGTTAAGATACGTCTAAAATTCCTGTCATGACATGTCATGCAGGCCTATATAAGCTGATTATGAATTTACCGGTAGAGCCCAAGACGGGTTGAAAAGCCCCTAAGAAGAAGCTGGGGAATGCTGGACCAGTTAGCCCATCCCAGGCTCTGCACTGCTGCAGTTAAACTGCTAGTGCTGGCTGAGCTGGTCTGTTTAACACTGGCTTGGTCACACCCACACCTCACTGGAAGTCACCACAGTCACGATAGGGTGGACGTATCTTAGACAGGATGCCAGCCTGTCCCCACAGCACAGGCAATGGTAATTGCAGAAAAGAAAGCTTCCCTCTCATGCAAGAACGGGCACCGCTTCCCATACCAGGCACTTGTCTGTGCATGGATGGCAAATACCTAATCACTTCTTCTGGGGCTGCTAGTGCTCACTCCATTCCAGGTATGCTGTCTGGGAAAGCAGTGCAAGGGAAGCAAATTAGCAGTGGTGCTGCTGTTTAAAATCCAAACAGCAGCACCCCTTTGCTACATCGCAACACCTTGGTTCTTGCGTAGGTTATCGATCTATACCACCCTAAGGCCCAAAGCCCAGATTCGGGCAGTTCCTGTAGTTGCTCATGCACGGGCATGCCTCAGTTTAAGGAAGAGCAGGGCAAATTGGTTGGCTTGAAGCCTCTACAGACAAGTGGAGACCTGGTTGCACCCTGAGGTACCTAGCTGCAGGCAACAGGAGCAGGAGCCTCAGGACCAAACTGGCTAGGAATTAAGGATGGCTTGAATCTGGTGGGAGCTGAAAAAGGTGCAGAGGCTCCTAGACAATGCCTGGGTGAGGGCTGCAGAAATCCCTTTTCCCTTGAAGTCTGAAGAAAACAGCTATTACTGGGAGGTAAACGTGAAACCTGTCTTGTTCAGCATGTACAGAACACAGGTGCACAGGTAGCAAAGGTTGTGAACGGAGCGGCCCCCCCTCCTAGGGTCTAACAAAATGCACACAACTTGGCACTTAACAAACCCCTCAAATGCTGGCATAATGCTCAGGGCTTTTTTCAGAAGGGAAAAGAAAATGCCTTTCTGCTTTACCTACACATCTGTGTTTTGCGCTCCCTTCCTCATTTATTTTCCCATATTTTATACATCATGAAAGAAATGTCAAAAAATAGCACAGCTTACTTTGGAGGTGATTAAAAAAGAAATTATCCCATCACCCTCTTACAAACCAAGACATTCCCAGTAGCATCCAACAGACGCAGAGCCAAATCTCTTACTCCCCACTGTTAGCTTGCTGTCTGACAAGGCGCCTCTGTGCCAGCTGCTCTTGCCTTCGGCTGTGGCGAGCTGTTTAAGCAGACATTGCTTTGCAAACACCCAGGAACACAGCATGCAGCACAGGGTATTGACAAACTCATTGCCCAGCCTAAAAATACCAACCGATACGTGACCCTCCCATCCTGTTGCCTGGGTACAGGGCAGGCAGGGTGAAATTTCCACCAAGCTCTTGGAAGCATAATCTATCCCAAGCCACTATGATTTACATAAATAATGTATGTATAAATAATGTCTTTATATAAATGAAGTTTAATATAGCTAGGCTGTATTTATTTCTGGAATAACTCTGCTGACTCTAGGGAGGTAACTAATGGGATGCACTGGGCCCTGTAACTTTAATGTGCTGAAAGGAAGTGTTATTGTATGCTGTCATACATAGAAACATAAGCGATTCTAGCTAGCCAGAATGGTATAAAGATTCTACAGTTCACGCCTGCTCTTTCATTTAACATTTCCATCTATATCTCCTACCCATTTCTGCTAATGCATCTTCCTCCCACCCTGCCTCTGTCCCAGGATCCCAGCACAGTCTTATCTGGGCCACTCACCTTCAGGCTACCCATTTGAAAGTGCTTCGAGGTTTGGGGGCAATGCCCAGAAGTGGAGGCTGGCACCTTTAAAACCTTCATCCTCCACGGAACACCAGCTGCAGAGTGGGAGCCAGCGGAGCTGCCACAGCAGGGGCACAGGGATACCCTTCCCTTGCAACCAGGCGCGGTTAATTAGAGGGCTGCTTTGGGAACAGGGATGTGAGAGTTCCAGCTAGACCACGGAGGCCAGCATGGCCTGGGGCAAGTCACATTAGTTCTTTCTGCTTCAGTTTTCCCATGCTAGGCTGGGGGCGATAACTATTTTACCTCACAGACTGGTCCTGAGATTACATGTGGGGAGCTGTGTAAAGCACATAAGAACAAAATAGCACTGGCAGTTTGGTTTTGTAATACAGGATATTTCTTACTGCTAGAATGGTTTTATAATGCAGGGGATTTCCTGCTGAATGAGAGAGACGTAGGAGATCAGTGCCAAGTTGCCAGAGAATGATTTGGGTCCTTTCAGACTAGAATCTTAGGATAACAAGGTCATATTTCACAGCAAAGAGCCATGCTCAAACAAAGGGCTAAGGACAAAGAAGTCAGCCTAGAACTGAATTTTTTATGCCCTAGCACTGAGGCATGTGGGATGTGGAGCATATCCCATTATGAAGGCTCCGAACACTGGCATTCCCCACAGTGCTGGCTGTTCTGCATATATGGGAATGTATTTCCAGGTATCTTGCATAGAATAGTTTTGCAATTTTTCCTCTTCCCAGTGTTTTCTATTCAAAACACTGTCTAGTAACATCTTCCCAAAAAGAAGGGCAGAGCTGCCTCCCACCTAGAAGCAGAAGCATTATGATTTCCTTACCGTGCCTCAATACTGGCTCTTCACAGCAGGTGCTACTTGCTTGCCAAGGGCTTGTGGGGCTGCACTCCCACAAGTTGTATTAGGGCTCCATCAGCTCACATTAGAACATGCCTGTACTGTGCTGCAAAGCACACGCCACAGGGCTCATTTCCAGAGGGACTGGGCTAAGCCGGTGTCTTCCTCTTTGCCTGTGACAGCTGCCTTTTACAACTATGACAGCCAAGTCCGGTTCTAACAAACTTAAGTCCCTAGGACCTTGACTCAGCAAAGCGTTAAATGAGCTTAAACTTGCATGTTTTGCAGGGAGCCTGTGCGACCTAAGAACAGGCAGATCCTTCCCAGAGCACCTCTGCTCGCCTGGATGTGGTGGCTGCTCTACTAAGCAAGGGCATGGTCCCAGGTCTGCAAAGCAGAACTGTGTGTGAAGAGAGCACAGTCATCACCCAGAGTATGCCGCATCTAACTAGTTTTGTATCTCATTCTTGTATCTCCCTGCATCTTTAAGAAGAAAAATAACAACAACAAAAGATTTTTTAAAAGCCCCAAGACTTTCAAAATGGCATTCTAAGTATTATATTTTTGCCTTCACCACCAGAGGAAGAATACCCACAGCTGAAAGCAAATCTCTTGTTTTGGTGTAACAGCTGGTGACGATGAGAAGCCATCCCCAGGTAGGATGTGATCAGCCTGGCTCTCTGAGGTCAGTAAGGGAACAGAAAACCTCACCCCTCAAGTCGTTTCCCTGATGACAGCTAGCACAGGTGACTGTGGGGCTGTTCTTAGCAGAACTCCCGGAAAACAAGTAGTTGATGGACTTTGTATTGCAAATTCTGTGTCTCCCACATCTCCCTGTCCAGGCTTGGCTTAGTAAAGACATGCACTCTCCCCTCTGAGACCTGTGTGCACTACATATTCAGCATTTGTTTAGCGAACAGAATTCCCCTGGCACCAGGAGAAATTTTAGCACAGAATAAGCCTGGAGCTCCATAAGCATCATAAAAGAAATACAGTAGTTAACCAAGGCAAGAAATCTAATCCCCACCTCTCTCATCCACGCAGTGAAAGAATTTATGATAAACTGGGTTAAAAAATACTTTGTAAAATATTAATAACTAGTGGTGGTGCAGCTGCTCCTCCTAATAGCTTTTGAATGCATCTGCCAAATTCAGTCTTGACGGAGAGATCATGTTTTAGTGATGAATTCTGTGTGAAGAGGCAGCATGCAGAAGGGATTGTTGGCACTCACCAGCACTGAAGGGCTCCAGCTTTAGCTCGGATGCTGTTAAAAACTTGACAATCCACATAAACAGGATAGTCCATGAACACTCAAAATGTGTGAAAGATTTATCCAGAGCTTAGGCAAAAGAAACTGCTCTTCAGTCAATGCTTCTCCCCCTTGTGTGAATTCTCTGATGTCCAATACAAGATGAACTTATCCTGCAGCCCTGGCTTTACTGAAGTAAGAATCACAAGGCACCCGCGCAAGGAAACCAGGACACAAGTTCTGGGGCATCTGAAATTACTTGTCTTATTCTGCCATAGCCAACTGTGTGACAGATTCTTCTTTTCTGATACTGTGTGCTAGATGATGTCTCACTGTGCAAAACATTCGTATATAATGATGGAAATTTTACCTGAAAATGAATCCCAGGACTTGGTCCTGTAATTGTTTCTAGAACATTTAAATGATATTGGAGTTTTTCTCCTTAATGTTTCAGTATCTCAACTTCAGAAACCCCGTGAAGGTTCAGAGTGTTTTCACCAGGCCAACTTCTAGCAGTAGTCCTGGTCAATGGGCAGTAGTAAGCAGCACAGTGGCTTTCAAGCTGAGTTAGAGGTGTGTCCACATGTCAGCGTTTGGCTTTAGATTTGAATGTTTAGTGGCACTGGATCCAGATTTTGGGTTGTCTTGTCAGATCTGTGGAATCCAACATGAAACCTGGAGCTAGACTCCAAGTGTTAAGGAACTGAAACATGGGAACTTGATGCTAGCTGGATCAGTCACACAAGTTTCCTGGTAACTGTGCTTTCGCTGCTGTTGCTTTTAAAGTGCAGGTATTTCAAGGTCTAGCGATCACTCTGCAGTACGCATGCAAGTGTCCTAGAAGCAAAGTCTTTATTATAACCTTATAATACAGTGATAGTCTAAAAAGTGTTTTCTAATCCCAGAAGAGGACCAATCTAAGTTATCTTTCTGCAGGACCTAACCAAATGTCATCAGCCTCTCCTCCGCTCTAAAGAAGCTGTGATCTACTTCTGAGCTGTGAGGTTAATATGTTGCTTGCTTTGATTTTTAGTTCTCCTCAGCTGGCAGCTCAGTATCAAAAATGCCAAATAAGCTTCATCTAAAAGGGCCATACTTTTTATATGTGTCCCAGGGTTTAATTTCTGTTCCTACACAAATCCAGCAGTAAAACTCCTTCTCAAATAAACAGAAGCATAAGTAGACCCAAAAAAATACCTCTCATGCCTCCACCCAACTGACTTAAATTTTCCATGCTGCAACTTTAAACAACTCACAAACTCAATTGACTTTCACAGACTTTGGACTGGAAACGCTACAGAAATAAAAAATAGCCACACACAGATTAATGTCTTTTGAAAAAAAAATATTTTTTTCTTAGATTTCACATTCAAAACTTGAGCTGCACACTGCACAGTACAGGAACAGTATTTTGCGAATCCAATTATCACCAAGTAGGAGTGTTTTGATTAGTTCGGCTGTAGCCCCAAAATGTCAAACTCAGTCAGCAGCAGGAGATGGGCCCTAGGTGTAATTACAGTCAGTGGCCAAGACATGTCTCCTGGGCTGTAAAACATGCTTAGCCTACCCTGGAAATGCCCCATCAGAGGGAGGTTTGGACAAAGCCTTCAGGTAGATTGCAATAGACCTTTACGGGAAAACTGCTGTTCTAGAGACTGTGTCTGATCATTCACCCAATGGATTTTGCTTTCTTTCCATTTTCCAGCTCTCCCGTTTGCCCTCTGCTAAATAAAATGGACAAAGCGGTGAATTTCAACCACAGTGCAATGACGTGGGGAGCAAAAGCCCTCACATCCCTGCTGGCAGGCTTTCTTTACAGCCCCAAAGGCTACAAACAAGATGACGTGTTGGCTATACTGGAGTCACTGCAGGTTTTATCCCAACTCTAGTGTTGCCAGACATCTCTTTTCCAGGTCTTTTCAGCGACAAGGGCACACATTGACCTCAGCAGCATGGAAAACACATGAAGACAACTCTTTTTTAGCAAGCGTCTTGTCCGGTGTTACAACAGGACTGGTTTCACAGCTCAAACCGATTGCCGTTTTGAGGATGAAGGTGAGGGGACAGACTCCTAGCTGGAAACAGTAACACAGCTGTCCTTCCCACAGCTACTGATATTTTTAGATATTGGTGGTAATTAGTGCTTTTCACCAATGGATATGTTTTATTTTAATAACTACTAAAATAAATTAGTAACTAAATAAATAAAAAATAAGTACTTTGTGCTTTGTTAGCAACATTTGTCCGAAGTCTTTGGAGAAGACATTTTTGCCAATATGAGTGTTACTATTTCCTACAAGTCCCAGCAATCCCAAAAGCCTGACTCTGCTTCCATTTATATCAATAGGAGCAAACCCAGCCCCCAAGGACTTGTCTGGCATTACACAATCAGCCGACGATGGAGCAAACGGCTCAGGTGCCCCAATTCCCACTTTGATGCTGCCTGCCCTCAACAGCACCAATTGTACCATGATTCAAAGAAGAGCAAGTTCCATCAAAACCCAAGAAAATCCCGACTTGCTTCATTTTCAACACTGTTTGTATGTCTCTGGCCATGCAGGGCACCAGATTGTGCTTGGTTGACTGTTGTTGTTGCTGTTCACGTAACACCTTCCTTAAAGCTTTCCGAGAGGTTTTTGGCCTGCTGTCACCTCCTGGGAAATTCTGGTAAGTATCCCATGCACGCAGGACTGCATGTTTGTGCCACACGTCAATCTCCTTCTGGTTTTCTCGTCTACTGTGTTTTATGTCAGGGACACCCTCAAGGAAACAAGATCCTGGCTGTTCTTGCTGCTTCTCCCCCATGTTCCAGGTCTGATACCATCACCACAGCAACCTAGCATGGAGTCACTTATGGCTGAATGAAGAGCTGGTGCCGCCCAGAGCCGGAAAAAAACAACAGAAAATGCCGGTTTGGGTGCGTGCTTGGAACTCCAACCCAGCAGAGAGTAAACATGGACACCTGGAGCAGAACACTGCCTTACTTGAATGCTGTACTTGAATGAGGGTAGGTAGGCTTTTCACATTTCCAGTGCACTAACAGCAGAAGGACTCAGTTCCCTCTAAATGGTATTGAGTTATAAAAAAAAGCCATGATCCCCATCTAAGAGAATCTGTAATGTACCTTATTTTGTGCATGTACTCATTCTTGTGCCCTATATGAGAATACAACTGTTAGCACCAGTGGAAAGATAAATGCTGCCCTGCTCAGCAGACAATGATAAGAGCTGGGTGAGCATCTCATTGATGCAGCTCATAGAATCATTAGGTTGGAAGGGACCTCTGGAGGACACCTGGTCCAACCTCCTGCTCAAAGCAGGCCAAGTTGGATAAGGTTGTTAAGGGTCTCCTTGAGTTCTGAGAATTCCCAAGGGTGCCAATTTCTCTATGCAGTATTTGCAGATTTCAATTTACAAATGATCCACATTTGCCACGAAGGCCAGATTCCACAAGTTCATTCATTTATATCTTAATAAGTGGGTTGTGTGGGTGTCCATCAGTTCATGGACTGCCCACAAAATTCTCTCCTACTCCCCCTCCTGCAAAAGAAAAGAAGAAATTGTACAGACATTTGCAAGAGAAACTTGGAAAGGAGTAGAGGCAAGGAAACCTGGAAGGGGCAAGAGCTGCAAAGAGCAAAAGCAAAATTGTGTTTGTGAGCAGGTCTAACAGCTTCTGCCCAGCTCTGATCATAATGTCTACTTACATGGTGTTACTAAGTCTCAATCTGTGCTTTCTCTAGCTCGGTATCAGCAGTGGGTAAGGGGCACCCAGGGGCATATGGCATTCTGCACTCCAGCCCTCCCTGCCTTTGGCATGGGAGTGCAGTGGCTTTGAAAATTACAGCCCTGTAACTTAAACCAAACTGCCTGTCACTCAAGCCAGAATCAGCTGGGGTGGTTTTGGTTCTTAGTCAGTAGGCTCTAGCAGTCAGTAGTCTCTGTTGTCTGCATTTCCAACTGAAAAGCGTGCAGCTCTAGCCAGCTCTGGTGTAGACGATCACTTGGTAACTCACAGGCTTCAAGCAGACTTCTGCAGACCTCTGAGAAAATATTTGTGCTTGTGGGGCGGAGGACAAAAAAAAACTGGCTTCCCCTCTGTAAATATGACTGGGGTCAGTCCTTAAAACACGCCCAGAACAAAATCGTATTTTAAACAGTATGTGAAATAGCTGCCACATTTTTGTGCGGTACCTTGCTCCCCCCAAATAAAAAATTAGGATGGTTGTTGGTTGTTCTTGATTTTTAAGTGTTAACGTGGAGGAGCTTTCTGATGCTTTATGATGGGTGACCACTCACCCACGACAAGACCTGTCATTTCTTATTCAGGTGGGCATGCAGTTCTGCTTCCAAGGCCATCTTGTCAAAGGTGCGCATGTTCGTCTCCTCCCGTACCTTTTCCCGGACATGGAAAGACGCCCGAGCGACAGACCTGGCATTTTCTAGCACAGTCGTCTTCTCCTTGAAGATCTGCTCGCTCCTCTCCAGCTTCCTCTCTATAGAGAGGAGAATCTCCCTGCGCCGCAAGTCCTCATACTGTTCCACCTTTTGCTTGTTCATCTTCTGCACCTTCTCCTTCTCCAGACGGCTCAGGACCACCTTGCGGGCTTTTTCTTGGACAGCCTCTTCAGCCACCTGGGCAGCATGCTGGAGCTTTCTCTCTGTCTCTCTAGCCAGGGCCTCCAAGTGCTCCTTCTGCTCCCTTTCCTTCTTCTCTGCTGCCAGTTTGGCTCGCTGAATCTGCATGTCCTCCCGCCTGGCCTTCTCCCTCAGCTCCTGGTTCCTCTTCTCCACTAGCTGTTCATAGTTCTCCTGAGCCTTCGTCAAACTCATCTCCAGGGAGGCCTTCAGCATTTCCTTCTCTTCTGCCTCTTGCTTGGCCAGTTCCTTGAGCAAGGCCTCATGCTTCAGCTTCTCCGCTTGGTTGAGCAGTTTCTTTTGCTTCTGCAGCTGCACCTCCTTCTTCAGTCTCTTCTGCGCGGCTGTGGACAGCTTCTCTTGCAGGAGCTGCTCCTCTCGCTCCCGGTGCTCCTTCTTGCCCTCCTCCTTCGCCTTCAGGTTGTGCTCTTGATGGAGCTTCTTCTGCTTGTCCTCTCGGATGGCCCTCTCCAGCCTCTCCCTCCGCAGCCGCTCTTGCTTCTCCGCTTGCTCCCGCCACCTCTCCTCGCACACCATGCGCTGCCTCTGCTTCAGCAGGGCGGCTTCCTCCTGCTCCTGGCTCAGCCTCCCCCTGCGCTTCTCCACCTGGCTCTCCCACATCCGCTGGCCCTGCAGGAGGGCCCTCTGCTTCTCCTTCTCCTCCTGCTCCTTCCGCTGCTCGGCCAAGCGCCGCTGGCTGTCCCACTGCAGGTGGGCCGCCTGCCGCTGCTCCCGCAGGAGGCTGGCCTCCTGGTGCTTGGCGATCATCAGCGCCGCGATCTTCTTGTCCCTCTTGGGCACCTCTGAGAGGCCCTTCCTCCTCCTCACCTCCCTGACGATCCTCTCCACCCGCTGGGCCGTCTCGGGCGAGTGGCTGAGGTCGCCCAGGCTGAAGCTGCGCCCCAGCAGGGAGCCGGCAGCGGCGGCAGCCCCCCCCCGGCCCCGGCCGCCCACCTTGCCCCCCCGCTCCCGCAGGCTCTCCCCGCTGTAGGAGGACGAGGCCCCCGACTCGGACGAGGTCTTGCCCCAGCTGCCCTCGCGGCGCTTCTGCAGCGAGTCCAGGGAGTGGCTCTTGGCCTTGGTGCCCGCTGGTGCCCCGGCCTTACCCCCGCCATGTGGCCCGGGTGCCCCGGCCTTACCCCCGCCATGGGGCCCGGGTGCCCCGGCGGCGGCAGCGCGGGGGGCGAGGCGGGCGGCGGGCGAGGGCGGCAGGCTGCCGAGGGGCGCGAGGATCCGCCTCTTCTCCTCCCGGATAATCCTCTCCCGCTCCTCCCGGCACTGCTGCAGCTTGCGGCGGCGCTCCCGCTCGTAGGCCTCGTAGAGGCCGGCGGCCACCCGCATGGAGCGCCCGGGGGCCTCCCGCAGCAGCTCCCCCAGCGCCCGCGGCAGCAGCTCCACCGGCCGCACGGCGCAGCGGGCGCAGGCTTCCAGCGACCGCGGGCTGGTCAGCACGTACCGGCTGCCCTCCGCCGCCGCGCAGTCGAAGTTGTACAGGTCCAGGTGCAGCAGCGGCGACTGCTCCCCGGGACGGGCCGCCTCTGCCCCCGCCGCCGCCGCCGCTGCCCCCCCGGGCGCCGGGCAGGGCTGCGGGGGAGGCTCAGCCGGCGGCTCCACCATGGCTCGGCCTGCAGGGGAGAGAGCGGCGGCGGGTGAGCGGGGCGGCGCGGACGGGCCCCTTTGTCCCCCGGGCAGGCGCAGGGCGGCGGGGCCGCACCGGGGGTGGCCGGGCGGGGGGAGCGCCGCCGGGCTGCGGCTGTGGAGGGAGGGGGGCAGCGGTGGGCGCCTGGGGTGGTGAGGCGGGTCTGGTGGGGGGGCGTCGGGAGCGTACGCTCGGGCCCGGGGGCGGGGGGGAGGCTTTAAGGTGCGTGGGCTGTGCGTGAGGGCGTGCGTGGGGGCGTCGGGGGTGACGGGGGCGTCTGGGGTGACCGGGGGTACGAACAGAGACCCTGCGGCATGCGCGGGCAGCGGGCGCGGGCCGGTCTGGCAATGAATGGGGGGGCCCGGCGCGTGCCTGGGACGGGGCGGGGGTGCTCGGGCTCCGAGCGAGGGGGCCTGCCGTGCACCGGGATGGGCGGCGCGGCGGCCGCGGGAATGAGGATGGGGGTGTCGGGCAGGGCTGGGTGCGGGACCGGGACCTCCGCTTCAAGCCGGTGCCCGCGGCGCAGGACGGAGCCCCCCCGCCCCGCCCCGGCCCCCTGCAGCACTCGCCCCCTCCCGCAGCACTCACCGGGCCGGTGCGGCGGGCAGCCCCGCGCTTTGTCTCGGTGCCGGCAGCCTCGGCGATCAGGCGGGCGGCGGCGGCGGCGGCTCCTCCATCGCAGCCCGGTCCCCGCGCGGCACCCCCACCTCCGGGGCGGCGGCGGGCACGGTGCCCGCCCGCAGGCTGCGGCGCCCCGCGCTGCCCGCTGCAGGCCCCGCACGGGGGGCGGGCGGAGGCGGGCGCGGGGGGAACCCGCCCCGCAGCCCCGCGGTGGGGCCGGGCCGGACCGGGGGCAGCGCCGCTGCCGGCCGGGGGTCCCGCCCTCCGTCCCCCCCGCCGCGGGGGGCCGGGCCGGGCGCTGCGGCCACGGGAGCGGCGGCGGGCGGCAGACGGCCGGGCCGCCCGGCGTGTGTCCGTCCCTGCAGGCGTCCCTGTGTGCGCATCCCTCCGGCCTTCCCCGCACCTGCCGGTCCGGGCGCGCATCCTTCCCTGCAGACCTTCCCCATGTCAGCGGCGCTGCCAGGGTCGTGCCCCGTTTTTCACTGTGCCTGTACACAAACTAGCCCATCTGCATTTACAGTTAATATAAACAAGGATAAAAGAGGTGTAAGAAGGAGGAGGGGATGCTAACCCAGTTTTACGGATGGCAGGCTGAGCCACTGGGAGATGAAGGTGCCTGCCTTGGGCCACCTGGGGAATTCGTGCCAGAGCTGGGAAGGAAAGCACCTGCGTTCTCAAATTTCAGTTCAAAGCCGTTTCCAGCCGTGAAACCCTGTTCCCTTTAGTGCCGATGCAAGCTCTTGTGTGCTGCAGGGATGTGTCAGGGCTGACAAGGGAAGGAACTAGACTAGAGTGATGTTACAGTGCACCTTTTCAGGTACCCGCTTTGAACATGCTGGTTGCAGTTACTTTGATAGATTCACGCGTTTCTACAGGGATCTTGGGCTCAAGCCTCAGTGGGGCTGAAGAATGCCTTGGGCTAGAAATACCAAAAAGAAGGGTGGCGGGGATCATTGCCGGTTTTGGAGCTGCAGAGCATCTGTGCCACAGTGGAGCAACTCTGATTTTGTCAGGCAGAGGACAGTAGTAGCAAATGCACCACTAGCCACTGTGTTACTTTCAGCAATTTCTTGTTTAACCTCTGCAGGTGTAGCTTAATCTGCTTTGCTTTGACAAGAAAGGACATGGCACTCACCAAAGGATTGCCAGGATGGGCCAGGACAAGTGTACAGAGCAACAGAAGGACCCAAGAAAGGCCTAGGGAGTCCTTGTCAGAAAGCTGAAGATCTGCAGGTTGGTTGTGGTTTCATATTGTACAGACAAGGACTTTGGATTGTGCTTATCCCCGTGCTGATGGATGCACGCGGTAGTGATGTATCTGTACTGAGCGGGCAGGCTCCACCAATAAACTGTATTGACTAATCTGATCTCATTCATTCATCATCATCATAGTCTGCAGGGGATGGTTATAAAGCTTGGCAATTAGTTATGTGAAAAATCCTCAGGTCAGAGAACAGCTCTCTGCTGTCTGAGGAGCTCAGCTCACTGGCTGATGGGGGTAACCATTAATAATAGCTGTAGGACCGTAGCTGTCAAGTCATGGCTGCTCATGGAAAATATTAAGCCAGTAAGTGTATTTTCCAGGTAAGATGTGGGCTTCTTGGGGCTTTTGGCAGGTTGCTCTTTCAGCTTCCAGTGGGGTTGTATTTGGGCCTTGATCTTTCAGGTTTCCTTGTAGATCTTTTCAGGAGTCCTGTAAGTGGTTTCCCAAATGCAATTGGAAGGGGATTTATTGGGAGATTTTAAAAGTAGCTGGATATGACTTGAGGTGATATTAACACAAGCTGTTGAAACATGGGAGTCATATCCCTACCTCATCAAGACTAAAGGAGATTTGGGATGGGGCAGGAGGAGATCTCTGAAGGAGCTGAAGACGATCGCTGCTAGCGAGTCATTTTCACCCCCACGATTGTAAAACCTAATTCTCTGTTGGTTAGAAATGTCTAGAAATCTATGCACTCAGATGGAGCAGTGCTATAAGGTTACGCTCCTGCTTTGATAAATGCTTTCCTTCTTTTCATTGCTGTCAGTGATAGCAAGAGATGCAGGGCAGTGGAAAATTGCGACTACAGATTGGGGGGAGGGGACTGGAAATATTTGTATCACTTCAACAAATTCTTCTGTATGCCCTTCATTGCACATTTATTAATTACTTTCTTCCCATCCAACTTGAAAACTGCCCATACCTGGTTTTTTCTCTGTTCTCCTTGTGAGAGCTATTTTACAACCTACTAGAACTCATTAGTAAAATGTTACTTTGAGCTTTGGGTTTTCCTTCCTCTGTTTTATCTTCTCTAGTAAGTAATTTGCCCTCCCTCCTGCTTGGGTTTCTGCCTTACAAATGTTTGTAAACTGTTTCCATAACCCCTCAGAGCCAAGGAAAGCATACTGTCATCACAAATCGGTCCCCTGTAGTTGCACAACAAGCTATCACCTTTCTTCTGACCTCCTCCCAGTGTGTCAGGCTCCCAATAGCTGCTGCCCTGAACAGAGCAGCGGGCTGCTGCCCAGCGCTTACCTCTGTGCTGCCTGGCACAGGGTAGCTGTGTGCACAGTTCTGGTGCTGGTGCATTGCCTTCCTCCTCTCTAACACCTCCTCATGTCCCCTTCTCTAATTTGCTAGCTTTCCTAAGTCAAACTGCCTTGAGCAAACCTTTCCAGAGCTGTTCTCCCCTCTGCCACAGGGAATGTTAGTTGGTGAATTATTTCTTCCTTGCTAAATAGCTGTTGTTCTCCAGGTTGAATCCCACCTCCACCTAGTTTGCAATTTATACTCTCTATTTCTCAGGCTGTGTTTACACAGTTGTTGGGAGGACCCTGACCTAGGTATTGTGTAGCTACTCCAGCTCTCAGCCTACTCTCTTTTGTTCAGACTCCTCCTGGTTTTGCACCAGAATATTCCTGTACCTTCCTGACCCCTGGGGATAGGGGAAAGGTGACAGCTCTAGGGAGAGGAGAGTAAGGAGCCCTCTGACAGTTTTTAGGCTACAGGCTGCTGGTATCTCCCAGGCACAGTGTCCTCCTCTTCCTAGCTGCTCATGGAGTACAACATCTAGTGCTTTCCTGAGTGTGCCCCTTCCCTTCCCAGAGGCAGCTCCTGCACCTGTCCCAGGACACACCAGAGCCTCTCCATCATAACCTTCTGTCAGCTGGATGGTTTAAGCACTGTTATAGAACTTCAACAAGACACTCAGCCTAACGTCTTGGTGATCCCCAGCCCCATGATACCCCTGGTCCCTTCCCTCTGAACAGCCCCTTGCCACTAGCCATAATCCTTTGCCCATGTCCCACAGCCCATCCACCTGAATGATTCTGCACCCTGCTCTGAGCTAAAGCTGAACATAAAGTCCCACGAGACTTTACACGCTGGGCTTTGCCTGGTAGCCAAGGACTGAAACCCAGTGTGCAACGATGTTGGTGTAACAGCCTGGCAAAAGCCAAAGCCCTCCTCTGGGAGGTTTCAGTGTTGGCTCCTTTTATCCATTTCCTGTGCTTTGCCTTTGCCTTTTGTCACTCCCTGCTTCTGCTCTGCGCACAGCCCTGGCACAGCCTGCCTTTCGCTTCTGCGGGCGGCAGGATGAGCATTTGCTTTCCTCCTTTTGCTGCCACAAAGTGTCTGCCAGGGCAATGCAGGGAAAGCCGCCCTGCTCCCCTGGGATGTAGGAGCTGTCCTGCCGCCTTCAGCCAGGCTGTTCCAGTGCAGTGAGTGCGCAGCACCCTGAGCGACTTCAAAGTAAGTGCCCAAAGCCGAGGTGCCGTCCCCACTGCTCACAGCCCACAGGCTCTGCTTAATGCTGTCATCTGTGGCTGGGCCTCAGCTACCTCATGTGAGTCCTTAGGGAAACAGAGCTTCTGGCTGGGGCAGATGCGCAGAGCAGGGAAGCAGAGAAGATGAGGACACAGGAGGTAGCTGGAGACTGTGACATATGGTGAGAGGCAATACAGAGGGCTACTGCCAGAAGCAAAATGTTTGGCAGCCACTGGGGACAGACTTGCACTGCAATATTACGTCCTTCACTCTAAAGCCAGCGTCTAAGGCCAGCATGTGACCAATGCTGACAGTGAGTCGTTATTAGTGTTCATTTTGTTGGGTAACACTATGGTGTGTGCTGTTTGCTATCTCACAAAAACTGCTTGGTCCTCATTAACGAAAAGGTTTCGTTGGTCCCTGGCTGGAAGGATGTCCAGACAGTTGGTGCTCTCTGTATTAAGGACTGGCACGGATGCTGCACGGATGCTTTCTTGGGGTCACGCTGAACAACTTGGCTTTGTGCAAGTTTGGCCCATTTGCAGCAGCCTTTGCGTTTGGGTAAACCTGTGCAGTTACCAGTGCTCTCTGAAAACAAATTATGTTAGGCTGGCAGAGAAAATTTTGAAAATGAGGGAAAAAACCTTGTCACTGCATATTTCCCTGGAAACAAGCATAGATGTGAGAGTAGATGTTACTTGCTTTTGGGGGTTTTCTGTTGGTGGTGGTTATTTTTGGAGAAATTAGAATGCTGGCATATTTTGGCCCAAACCAAATCCTGAGATGCAGCTGCTGAACCTGATGTACTCAGTTCTTCTGGTCAGGCTTGGCTTCTTACGTAGAGCTCATGGGTCATGAGGGAGTTATGGAGCCCTTGCACATGGTGTATCACGGAGAATAGATACGGCCCCAGAGACAGCGCAAACTTAAGATGAAGTAAACAAATAGATGCATCACTCAGAAGTGAGTGTGAGGATGTCTTTGTTATATGAGAGGTCAGTGTACGCTGTTGGAGTGATCTGTGCAGAACTACAGACTACATCTCCATGAGTTACTATCCATATACAAATAGTGCAGTGACCCAGAATCATCTCTAATAACCAAGTGCCGTCGAGTGTAAACTAAACAGGAAGATTACGTGCTAACACTGGTTACATTTTCAAGCTGAAGTTGAAATGCAATTATGTTCCATTCATTTACTTGAAAACTGTTGGTTTTGAGCAAATGATCAGTCTTGCATGCTGCTTCAGTTTCCAAGCTGTGCTATTTATTCTAGCACAGCCTGGAAATCACAACATGAAGCTATTGAAGAACAGCGGGAAATATGACATTGCTGGTGACACTCTTCAGGGGAAGTAAAATGGAAAGCGTAATCAAACAGAATAAGATGTTAGATTAAGACTGGAGATTTGAAATTATTTTAGTTGTATTTAATCTGAGGTGCTTATTAACTGAATAGTAAGAGATTCTTTCTCTTCCTATATGATTTCTACCTTGGCCATGGCATGGATTTTATTGGTTAGGTATTTTTAGGAGAACTGCAAAAATCTCACATTGCTTCTCCTTCCCTTATCAGAATCCACGCCAAAACATAGTTTTCCAGGGTACAATATTTAGTGTTCCAGTCTAAATATGAGCTACTTTTCCATTCCTAGATTGCACTTGGTCTTGCCTGATGGTACTGTGCCAAGAAGCTTGTAGACAGAAGAAAGAGATTCGCTGTTCGCTTCTGCTCTCATTGAGGAGTGAAGCACAGCGGGGAGCACGAGGGAGGGGTCAAGAGCTGGGAGCTGGACCCTTCCTCGCTTTGTTAGCCGTACACCCATGCTTATGAAGTGTAAAAGAGGTATATGGGGGCTTTGCAGTCAGCCTGCATTGATGTGTGTGACGGCCTGAGGAGAAAGGCAAAGAACCGTTAAGCCCATGATACCTGTCTGCTGAATTCAGAACTGAAAGACAAATACCCCAGTCACAGAGGCAGGGCGGTAACACACGGGCAGAGTCACATCACGCACCACAGTAGGCCAGCGAGGCAGTCACCGGGGCTGAGCTGTCCCTGCTGTTTTAACACTGTTTAACAATAGCCTGAGCTACCGAGTCTGCCTTGACTACAGCCAAACCCCCTTATGAATAATTCTGCTTAATTACAGGCAAATGTCTGCAGCTGAAGCCTGCTACTCATAATGATAGGATTACATGTAAATTCCTCAAAATTATACCTCTATCTGTATGTTTAGACTTTGGAAGGGATAAACTCTATTATTCTCCTACAGCATGAGCTGGGATTCCTAATTCCTTAGGCATCAGAGAGCATCTGTCCTGAACCCCGGAGGCTGTACCAGTTCCAGTGCAGTTCAGATCCTGTCAGCTGAATCCCATGTCATTGAAACCTCCCCGGGAAGGGAAACGGTTCTACCTGAAGAGTGGGACTGCAACTGGAGACAGTGCCAAATATATTTTTCTTTTCCATCATCGGGCTGATGTCTGGGAATAAAGCCAGCTGCAAGACTGCTGAAAGGAAATCTTCTTAACTCTGATCATATTTGCAATTGGTTTTTATGCCAGATGTTGCCTCTGAAAATTCGAAAGTCAGCAGACAGTAGTTTTAATACGCAGCTTTGCAACTTGAAAAGGGCTGAGTTTTTATAGAAAGGAAAGAAAATGAAGATTTACTGCTTCCTTGAGGTATACAGAATCACTGTATGTAGCCAAACAATGCAAAATCATGTGGAAAGAACAGATGAGAATCCAAGAAGTTAACAAATGTCCTGTAACAAAAACCTACGGTGTAATAGAAAGAGTTTCACAGCTATCCTTCATTTTGAAGAGTAAGTCAAGAGATGACTGACTTTCTTAATTTAATTTTCAAAATCAAGAATGAATGAAGAAGCTGGGGGTAAATTGGGCTGCTTTTCACAGGAGATCCTGGAACATGAAGTTCTCATTGAAAAGGAAGAAGGATTGGGGACAATGGGTGTTAGACAGGAACAGGTTCAGTGCTTTGCCTTGTCACTTTTTAACCTAAATAAATGCTATGAGTAGGTATCTTTGGGATCTGGGCCTCCCTCTTCCATCTGTGAAGAGGAATAATAGCACCTTCCCTAAGCGGTGCATAGCCAATGTGGTAATGAACCCATATATTAAATATATTAGATAAATTTGGCAGCAGGAGGATCTCACGATGGTTGGAAAGTAATTTAAATTAATCACAGTATTTTTACAGTGAAGGAGATCTTGTCCTTCAGCCTCTTTGAAATAGAATCCCTCAGACAAGCAGGAGGGGTCCCCTGTACCTCTTTATTGTAGCACGCAGGCAATGATACAGCTACTGTATCATAGAACAGATACCAAAGGAGCAGGATGGATATTTTCCCAGAACAGTTTGGCAGAATTGGTGTTTCATATATATGTGTATATAGGTCAGATTCTGCAGTTTCTCTGCTTACACTAACAGTCTCACTGGACTCAGTAATTTGGGTTTTGTTGTACCTTTTTTTCCTCCAGCTCTCATGCTTTCTAGCGCAGCATAGGGTAAGATTCATGAGATGGTGCTGACCAAGCATGAACAGGTGCATGGCACTGCAGAACACCACGGCAAGATACCCATGCAGGTGGCTGCTGTACAGCGGTGCTGTGCCCAGGCGAATCGTTCTGCTGGGATTTGAGATCAGTTCTCTTGGACATGGGGTAGGTGCTAATTGCAGGGTGGCTCTGAGCTACCCGTGTGATGCAGATGCCAAGAAGGCCAATGCAGTCTTCTGGTTTGTTGGGCAAAGCACCTCTGGTAGAGATGAGGGAGTACACCATGGCTTTGTGAGGTACTGAGGAGACCCAGTGCAGAACGCTGCGTGTGACACCAGTGTTAACAAGTCCTGCGGGCAGGACTCTGGTGTTAAGAAATATTAAATTGAGACAGCAGGGCTGGTTAGGATGATCAGCAAACGAGTAAGCTAGCCTTAGGACAGGACACTAAAAGCACTTAAATCTTTGAGCTTATAAAATGAAATTTGAGGCAGGACATGACAGACCTTTAAAAATAAGCACAGGATCAGGCAACTTGCTGAGCCAGTGCCTTTCATATATCCTGCATTTTGCTGTGCTAACCCAGGGGCATGTCACAGTCAACCTCAGAAATGCAGGCTCTGAAGAAGCTGCTCCTGTGAAAACCAGGGTGGTTTGGTTGTTGACTTCAACATGAGCAAGACCTACAGGAAACTCCCTTTTCCTTGCTCTGAACATTTAGCCCTTAAGTGAAGTGGAATTAATACCATTGTGCTGTGTGGCTTGAATCTAGCACAACTGGAGCAGAAGTCAATTTGCTGTATTTGAAAGAAAATTAATTAAGGCCTCGTTTGTTTCCCTCAGAGAGAAAAGCTCTGGGTAGTTTCCAGGAGATGGGTGTTTTTTTCCTGAGCTTCTTTGGTACAGGCCTATATGTACAGAACAAATGTTGTACAGCTGCAGACCCCAAATTGCTATAAGCTCCGGGCTGTGAGCTGGGTCTTCTGGCTCCCATGGTGGCGTGACATCCCTGGCGGTTGCTCCACAACTGCACACTGCATTTCAAATCACAGAAAGGAAAATTAGCACAGTGAATATTGGCAGCACTCCGAGAAGGGAAATGTCATGGCAGGGATGAGGCTCGTAGCCTGGGTTAGTGTCACCTGTCCTTCAGCAGCAGGGCTATGAACTGCGCAGAGAGGGCTAAAGGGATTTAGAGATGAGGAGCTCAGCATCATGCCCTCTGCTGCTGGAGTGCCCCCGCAAGGTAGGAGGGTGGATGGGGTGCCAAGATTTCTGTTTTACTGTTGGTTTTCCCATGCTCCTTTAGTAGTCTTTTGGAGATGAGCTTCTCTATTTACATCTACTCTGAATATTAATAAATGAGTAATGCCCTGCTAAACATGAAAAACGTGTGTGGGTTCCAGTGTATGATCCTGGAAATGTAACCGAGGGCTGGCAGAACTGGCGATGTGCGCAGTGCAGAAGGAAGTGGGGAAAACCAAAGCAAAGCAGGAGAGGTATACTGTACAGGAGGCTGATGGCTGTGTGGATTTCAGGAGCCCTTAAAAACTGATCTACTGCTGCACAAATCCCACTTCAAACAAGTTGCCAATGAATAGGTCACACAGGTGTTACCAGCAAGAAGGCAAAGGAGCAAGAGTGTGCGTGGCTGTCATGTACGCCCAAGTGGGAGATGATGGTTACTAGAATTGTGCCTGGCATGCTGCCAGCTCCGAGGAACAAAAGGCACCTCTGGTGTGATGCCAGCTACCTGCTTTCCCACCAGAATCTGGACATGGTGGGGGCTGACAGAAACAGCCGAAGGTGAGTAGCTCTCCTGCATCTTAATAGTAAAAGTTTCAGAGCTGTCTCACTGAGGAGAAAAGGTTTCTGAGGGAGCCTTCTGAAGCCAAAAAGTCTTTGGTGACTGAGCTGGGTGCTGAAGGGTCTCTGCAGCAACTCGTTCTTGGAGTGAAGCTGTCTCAGTCAGCTTGCTGGCTGGGCAGCTCTGCAAAGGAGGGTGCAAACGGCACAGAGCAGGTACAGCATTCCCTCTGTGCCTGCAGGAGCTCATAGCACTGGGGAGGAGGATGTCGCACGGAATGGTAACGTTACCAGGGCTCACAGGTGAGGGTGGATTGTGTCGCAGCCTGGGGTAACATTATCTCTTAGACTATTTTTTTCTCATCTGGTCATGCTTAGACTGTCATGAGGCCTTTTCCAGCTGAGCACTACCATCAGGAATTGTATTTTACCTGTGGCTTCTCTCTCAGGAGTGAAATTAACTTGAAATTGGGGTCATGTTAGGTATCTGGTGCCTGGACAGACATCGATAACCTGTGAAGTCCATCATGGCATGGAAGGGATGGGCAGGTGTGCGCCTGAGGGTGAAAGGTACCATTTGTTATCATGAGGATGTGAAGGGCTTTCACCAGTTTGAAGAAGAGGATAAAAATTTCATGGCTGGGATTAAAGAATGTTTTGTTTATCTGA
This sequence comes from Falco punctatus, assembly GCF_963210335.1. NCBI lineage: Eukaryota > Metazoa > Chordata > Aves > Falconiformes > Falconidae > Falco > Falco punctatus. The sequence continues at coordinate 21,182,540 of NC_137587.1, forward strand.
ATAATCCAGTGGCAGGTCTGGATCTGGAGGGCAGCCAGTGTCCCTGTGAGGGTCTGTCAAGGCATGCAGAACAGTGTGCATTTGCTGCACTAGGAGACAAGCTTTGTACTGCTGCAAAATAGGGCTTCTCCAACCTGGCCTCCCCCGCCACCCCACTGCCGCAGCTTTGCCAAGAGGACTGGGGTGAAACACAGTGTGGGGTACCCCACTGCCCCCATGTATGGGCCATCCTCTTCCTCGGGCCCCCGGCCAGCAAGTCACAGCCTCACCAAATGCCTGTCAGCATCCCTGCTGGGAAGGAGTGTACTGATGGGCTAAGACTCACGTGATAGTAATGCTCCTTCTGAGGAATAAAAGCAACATCCATAATCACTGGATAAGAAATTGTTTAATCCAATGGGACCGCACAAAATAAGTGTGCTTTGACCTTCTGGTGAAGGTTGGCAGCTTTCAAGCTTTAAAATTTCTGCTATCCAAAATGAAATGTTTCAATTAATTATTTATTTAATTTCTATTCGAGCAACCTGAAAGCCTTTGAACATCAGGAAAATTGTGCCAAAACACCTGGCTTGAGACTCTTAAGCTTTTCACTTGGTGCTTTGGTGGTGGCAGCTCCTGATCTTCCTTTATTGAATTGACACGTGTAATAAGGGGAAAATATTTCACCGCTCTGTTCAGAACCTGGAGCCTGAAAAAAATGGAACCAGTGTGTCACAGGCACTGGGCTGTGAAGAGGGAAGTACCTGTTTCAGGGGCAGCTGATGGCATTTGCTTCCTCTGAAGCATTGGCTGTTGCGTTATGTCTGCTAATGCAAACAGGATATTGCATTAGACAGATAGGTGGTCTGATGCGGTATAGCAAATCCCATGTAAAAGGCATCAGTTAATGTCTGTGCCATACTTAGACACATAAGATAGTTTGTAAATAGTGATTTCTGTGATTCCACACTAAACAAAAAACCAAGCACAGCCATATTAGTGTATCCAAGGCCCAAAAGGAAGAGCGTAGTGTTTCTTATTACAGCTTGATAGTGTTATAAGGAGAAAAATGTATGAATGAGAATTAAGGAAACAAAGTATAGCATAGAAATTAAAAAGTAAAAACTTCAACTGGTTGAACCCAAAAATGTGAACCAGCCCTTAGCAAGAGGCCGCTTCAGTGAGGATTTGCCAGGAGTCGCACCTTTCTGTGTGCATTAATGCCATGAGCAGAGGGAGCAGCGTGGCAGCCTCCTCACAGCTCTTTTTGTTCAGAGGTATGTCAGTTTCCGAACTTTTCCTCCAGGTCCAGGAGAGCTGCACCAATGTGTCAAACCAAAGCAAAAGGCAAATGTGGAAGAGGCAGAGTGAAAATACTGGCCCACGCCTGGGATTTCACAAAAAGAGCAGCTGTGTGAATTGGCAGGTTTATGTGGAGCTCTAGCTCCCACTCTCTTCCTTCCTGCCTTCAGGCATGTTTTCTAGATGACCATGTAGTTTTTTTCCTGCTTTTTGGTTTTGATGTGCTTACAATGGGAGTATTTATAGGGAATATTTTTTGTCATATGCCATATTCGTCTCCTACATCCGATCAAGTGATGTTAAGCCGTTTCTATAGCCTATTATGGGCTTCTACTGTGAACGATCACTGTGCTGTTGCAGAAAAATAGGAAAAGTAAGTTTCCTCCACCTTTCCAGTAGAGTTCCATATGCTTCCCCCCCACCCCCAGAAGAGAGAGAACAGTTCACTCTCCAGAGCAAAATATGAATAATGTAGCAGAAGGTAAGTGTTGATTCAAGGAAGAGAAAGGAAAGCCAAGAAGGAGCTCCTTCCTGATTCCCTGCATGCACTGTGGGATACAGAAGTGGTGTCTTGGGAGAGGCTGTAAATAGCAGATTAAGAGAGAGGAGGTGGCAAGGTGGGGAGCTTCCCCCTACACCTGTGTGCACCAACCCCCTCCCTGTCAGCATGCTCTCCTCCAGCAGCAGCAGCTCAGCTGTGGACCTTCCAGCCAACAACCATCTCTGCTGGTGCACGGAGCGGGACAGAGCCCGGTGTGGCCAGCGGGGTCCAGCTGGAAAGGGAGCCGAAGGGACAGGTGAGCTGGGGACACGGAGCAGGGAGCGGGCTGGCAGGTGGGCGACTGCCGGGACAGCAGCTGCCGAGGGGGCTCAGCATTCGCAGCAACGTGCCAAGGGCCGGGCCGCTCCCTGCCCAGCGCCCGGTACCCGGCACAGGCACAGCATGGCAGCGGGGGTCCCGCCGCGGGATGAGCCCTCGGCCCGGGGAACAGGGCTGACAGCTCAAGGAGACCACCTGAACGTTGCGGCAGCGCTGCTGCTGCTGCGGCGCCGCTCCCGCTCCGGGAGGACAGCGGCAGGACAGCGGCAGGAGGCCGGAGCGGGCCCCCGCTGGGGTCACCGCGGCTGCTGCCAGATGCCGGGCCCAGCGCGGGCGCCACGTGTCGGTGCGGCGGCACGCCGCGGGGCGGGGGCCTACAGCGTTCCCGCCGGCCTCCGGCGGCGGCAGGCGCTGGCTGCGGTGGAGGTGCCGGGGCTCCGCTGCTGCTCGGCGGGCGGGGGCCGGCCCGGCCCCGCTCGCCTTCCCACCCGCAGCGGGCGGGAGCCCCGCAGCGCCCCCCACCGGCCCCGCCGCGCCACCGGCGGCCGGCGCGCGGCCCCTTTAAGGCCCGCCCCGCCCAGAGTGCCCCGGCCGGCGGCGCGCGGGGCGGGGCGGGGCCTGGCGGGCGGCGGCCGCGGCCGGGGCGTTGGGCGGGCGAGACGCCGGGGCGGCCGGGGCGTGCGGCCGCCGACCTTCAGCCCCCACCGCTGCGGCCCCGCCGCCCCCTCCGCTGCACCGCGCCGCCCCGCCGGGTGCCGGCCTGCCCCAGCCGCCCAGCCGCCCGGTGAGCCGCCGCGGGGGAGGGTGCGCAGCCCGCTCCGGGGGCCGCGCTGCTGAGGGGCCGCCGGGGCCCGGGGCGGCGGGCGGGGCGGGGGCAGCGGCCTGGCTCCGCCGGGGCGCGGGGCCGGGAGCCGGGCCTGTTGCCGGCGTGCGGGGGACGTGCCGCTTGCCTGTCCGGCAGCGTGCGTGCCGGCGGCGGGGGCCGGCGGCGGCCGAGGGGAAGGTCTCGGCGGCGGTGCCCCGGGCGCGGGGGGGAGCGGCCCCCGCGGGGAGAGGGGGGCAGACCGGCCCGGGGGACGGCGCCCGCTGTCCTGGGGGCTGCGGCGGGAGCCCAGTCCCCGCCCGGGCGGTGGGCGCCGGGCCGGCTGGCTCTTGCATAACGCCACCTGCGGTACCTGCGTGTCCCTCGGGCCGTGGCCGCAGCGGCAGCGGAGTCGGGCGTTTTCCGAGCTCCGCGATCTTCAAAGCGCGTATTTGCCCTTGCGGGGCCTCCTGGCGCGGTGTGAGCCTCTGGGATTTAAAAGCCCCGGGAGCAACAGCGAGAATCCCGCGTCGCTCCCTCCTGCGCCTCCTGCAGCGGAGCTGACGGGTGCGTGGAGGGGCGCAGGGGCAGAGCGGTGTACGGGGTGAAGGCGCTCGCCGAGGCGCTGCTGCACATGGTTTAATGCGAGAAACTCTGTGTTCGTTAGGGCTCTCTCCTTGCCTTCTCACTCGTGGTGCCCTAACAGTGCCGAGAGGCCAGAGCTCCCCCGGCAGCTGCCTGCGCAGGGGAAGCGCTCAGGCCCGGCCCGTACGTGTGTAACGAGCCCGCTGCCAGTCCCCTGGCGAACCTGGAGCTCAGAAACTGCCACGCTGGGCTTCTGGGGACTGGAAAGCAGTAACTGTTGTAAGTATCCCTAAAATTGAGTAAAAGATGAAAAAAATACCATAGCAGATAGTTTTTACTTCTGATATACTCCCTTAATGCAGACAGTGATACGTATGTTTTTTCATCTTTGTAGTGTTCCTTTAAAACAGGTTAATGCAAGCACAGTAGTTTCCAAGCGGGCTCGCTCTCGAGGGGCTTGTGTTGTTGGGAATAGGCTTGATCTCAGCGTAGTTACAGTAACAGAAGATTTTTGCGGGGTGGAAGGAGGCGCAAGGAAGTAAACATATAAATTAAAAATATCCTGAAGTCGTCTTCGGAACGGTGGAGAGCTAAACTGAGCTGATGGGCAGAGAGGATTTTGCACTTGCCTGGTTGCGCTTCCTAGTGGCTTTCTGTGCGTGTTCCCATAAATGCTATTATGTAATGGTGCTTCTCTTGGCAGGAGTCTATTGTCACCGTAATTCCTGAGGTTTCTGGAGCAGTGCAGCTTGTTCAGGAGAGTGGTGGTCAGAACAATGGGAAGAAAAGCTCTTAAGAGGAGGTTGTAACCTCTTTAATTTTTTACGTGGTAGGACTAAGCTCAAAACATCCAGATCTCTTCCAGAGTATCTGTCTTCTGTTTCTTGTTCAGCTTGTCTTTCTCTTCTCCTAGGCTGCGCTATAGATATCGGCCACCAGCTTGCTACTTGCATTCTGCGTCAGAACCGGGAAGGCATTGCCGCTCTCCTTTAATAATAACAATTTTTATACTTTTTTTTTTGTGGGGGCTTTTTTCTCTTTTCCTTTCTGAACAGAAGTAGAAATGATATAGTTATTTTCAGAGCACTTATCTGTTGCTTAGAAAAAAATACTTGAGATAATGGGAAAAAGGGACTCTCCCCAGTCTGCATCTCTAGTTAGAACTTGTCTGTTTACATCAAAGGGAGGCAAAATGCCTAAGCAGAGAGAATTTGCATATTAAATGCCAGTGCTCTAAGGATCAGTGCTTTTGTGTTTGCAGCTATCGCAACGCTGCCTCCTCTTCAGGTGTCTGTCACAAATCTCTTTGTAAGTCAGTCTCCTTTTCTTCCTTTTGTGCCACAGAATTCTTTGGGGGTATATTTCTGTGTGGAGAGAGTAACTCTTTTCAGTGTTGTAGTATGGTGGCACTGGCAGTTTCACAGATCTCACTTCTGTCTCCTTGTAACTTACTTGGGTGCTGTTTCTGGTAATGATTCCATAACCAAGACTTGGAGAAGAAAATAACTTTTTTTTTTTTTTCTTCCTTGTCTGGTGTTTCATTTGGCCTCTTAAATTGGCTTGTCCTGTTATATAAGTGAGTGGTTTATGGACCACTAGAGAAGAGAGTACTGTCTGAAAGTAGGAAGGGATGTTTCTTTAGGGGGCCACTGGTTTGAAGGAAATGTACCTGAAAGACCTGTAACCTAATTAACCAGCTTTTAAAATCAAAGATAATTGTTATCACTTTTAGGTGTTGTACCTCATTGTAGAGCAGAGTAGCACATGACAAGGGAGCTATAACCTCCTCTTAGACAAGCCATTGTGAAAACCCAGCTGCCTTCATGTTCTTACTTTAAAGAGCTTTTTTTAAATGCCCATATGCTTCAGTGAACTCTGGTCAGGGGAACTGCTGATCTGGAGGCTGAAATTTCCCAACCACAGTCTTACTGTAGCATAGACTTTGGTTCTGTCATGGAACTGTCTGGACTTTAGTTCTCTCTGCTTGTCATGCAAATTGACCACCTACGATCTTTGAGGAGGGCCCGATGTCCTTGAGTTGTTCAGTGCACCATGTTTCTGCTGCAACAATTTCCAGACAGTTATCAGCAGAGTTTATATTTAGTGCAGCATGTGAAGGTGGACCGAAATGGCTGCTTGAGCTTATGAGCTGCCTTGGGGAGTCAGTGAGTGATGGTTACTGGAGTCACTAAATGTGTCTCCTGCCTGTAGTGTAGTGATTTTGATGTGATTAGCTCTGTCCTGTGATCATGGATGTTTTCAGCTATTTTATTCCTGCCTGGAGAATTGTTTCAGCTCTCAGTAAGAGCAGTCTGCAGTGGTCTTAACCTCAGCTCCTTAGCTGTGCAACCTCTTGGCTGCAAACTTGGGTTTCTGCGGCTGTTCTGTTGCATCACTTCTGCTTTTTATCAGTGTACTTGCTCACACCACAGCCATCTACTGCTATACTGCCCAAATATGTGTCTTGTTCGGTCTGCTTTCATGAGAAAACAGATGTAAGCTGCTGGCCTCTGTCAGTCCAGGAAGGCTTGATGCTGCACCCAAGAGTCTGTCAGGCCACTGCTGTACTGCTGTCTTCTTTTTTTTTTTTTTTTTTTTTTTTTTTCTTCCTTCCCCTTTTGAAATGTGCATCTCTTCTTGCGAACCTGAGATCCTCCCAGAGAAGCCTATTGCCTGCTGATGCCTACGTGAAAGATCAGTAGCTTGGAAGCCTTGGTCCAGCGTTTTCCCAGTCTGTGTCCCTGTGGTGCACTCTGCCTGGTACAAGGACTCCCCACAGCTCCCCTGCCCTCTAAGCCACTTGTCCACTGCTATAACCAGCTGATCCCAGCTGATCAGGCTTAGCTGGGGGAGAGAAGATCTTTCACTAGGCAGGGCTGGGCCCACTTGCCTGAAAGACTTGGGGAGGGGGAAGGAGAGGGATTGAATTCGGCTTTAGGAGTATGTAAATAGAAACATGAAGGCATTTCCTAGAACAGGAAAAGGGAAGACAACCCATGTGGAGCAAAGATGCTTGCTCATAATGTGGTATTGGTTACAGTAGATTTTTCTTGCCGGAAGTACAGTAGCCTGTAATTATGTTTATCTAGTTGTCATGACAAGTGTCATCATGTAAGAAATGCCATCATATATATTTGATCTCTGTCAGGAACCTATTCTGGGTACGAATGGAATTATTTCAGATGTAACTATTTAACCCCCTGCACAGGAATTAGCAGTTAGGGACTGCTAGATGACTTTGAAGCGCGCTCTGTCTTTGCAAGTCCATCTCTTGTAAGTGACTTTGCTGTTCTGTAGTACGAAGACAGTATTTTCCTTGTCTCTGCTGTCAGACTCATTTGAGCAGCTGCAAAAATTGATTTTAAGTTTAACCAGTGGAAATGCTTCCTATAAATTTCAGGAAGCAAGCTTTTGTATGTAGCAAGAAATATTTTTACCTGCTGTTTGTATGCTGTTTGTCTTATTACTGAGTAGTGGCAGCTAGTGCCCTCTCAAAGGAAGCTTCATGTTCTCACGCGGCTTACTTTGTGATGCAGTCTGCAAACAGCGTATTTTCAGACTAAGCCTAGTGCTGCTAATAAGACCGGTGGAAGCCTGGTCTGTTGCTTGCTTGCTTATTTATTTTAAACTGATGATATCTGTATTAATTCAAGAGTTTATTGAGGTAGCTCACACTGTCAAAGAACTGCAGGATCAGAAATTAGAGGTATGAAACCCTACTTCTTTCCTGCTGCTTCAGTTGCCTCATCCCCCAGCTTCTGGCTTTCCCTGCCTGTGTGTTGAACAGGCTCCTGAAGTGGAGCGTTTGCTGAAAACCATCTCTATAGTGCAAAGGATTGATATGTCTCATGTTGCTCTGGTGAGCTCCCAAGGGGAGCTGCTATCCTGGCAACCAGCCCACCCCGCAGTAAACTTGCTTCCTGCTGTAAGTAAGTGTTAAGTGGAATGGGTTAGTCTTCACCTCTGCAGCAGTAACCTTGTAGGCAAGGTAAAGTACAGCCTTTGGAGCTGGTAGAGCACGGTAAAGGGAAACTGGCTTCTGGAAGCGCTTTTATGTGGAAAATGAAGCACTGCATTGTATTTATGCTATAAAGTAGAATGGCTTTCAATCTAGCAGTGTAAACTCACTTGCCATAGGAATGACTTCCTTGTAGATGGCTTGAACTTTGCTAGGCTGAAACATGCCACCATTTTAACCTCATGCTCAGAAGTGAACCAACTTCAGTATGCTGTGTGTCTCTCTGTAGCTTCCTTAGCTTACACTTTAAAAGCTCCAGAACCATTTTGAAAACTTTAAAGCTGTTTACGTTTTTCCTGAACTAATTTTCCTCCTGGTTTGTAATTAAATGTTGCTGTGGTTTGCTGCTGTTCCTGTTTTTTCCCTGCGTTGGCTTAATGGGGTTTGGTAGTAAAATGAATAGGAATTGAAAGAATGTCTTGATCAAAACTGAGTTTGCATCTTGTTTGGGTATGAAGATAGTTAAGAAGTTATGTTGGAGAGTTGGATCTCTTTCTGCAGGTCTCCTAAGGGAGCATAAGTTTTAAGAGGGAAATCCTGTTGATACATCAGTCTTTTTTTTGTTGTTTTTTTTTTAAAAAAAACAAACCACAAAACCCACACCAAAAATCAACTCAACAGACAAACAAAAAACACCCCAACCCCAAATCTCCAGTTTCTGTAAGTGAGCTTGAGAGTGATGTTCTTGTGCTATATAAAAATGTAGATACCTCAGTGGCTAAATTTGCAACTTGCTTTTCAACAGCAGCTGTTAAAGGCAGCTTGCTTTGAAAGGAGCTACAGTTTGTATGTGTAATTTTAAATATATAGATTAGTGAAATGCTTGCATGTCTCTGACCTATTTAAGATGTTTGGGTTGCTGGTTTTCTTTTTTCTTCATGATAATTAATTTCTGGAAAGTCTTCAAGGAGTAGATATTGAAGCAGCCCACACTAGTACAATTATATTGTGGGATGTGCCAAAATCTCCTTTGGGTATCGGGGCCCATTTGTGCTGATTCCTTGCACAAGGCATTTTATTTGTTAGACCTAGTAAGGTGCCCTAATGTTGATTAAATCCCCTTCAAATAAGGGGTAGAGAGAAGGTAAAGATGCATAATAAGAATACGTTACTCTCTAATGAGCCAAAAGGCAAAAGAAATCTGATGTGCAGCGAGGAGGTTATCGCTCTCAGCTGTGTGGGGATTCATTGTGCTTGAAGGCTAAGACAGAAAGTGCCCCCAGAATAGCTTGTATAGGTTATCCTTCAGTGTTGGTGCAGAGCCTGGGGAGAATACCTTCTGCACCAGAACACCAGCCCGAAAGGCTGATTGACATCTCTGCTTCTCGAGAGAAGTGTCAAATTGCAGAGCATTGCTCAGAGGGTATGAAAGCTTCACTTCTCCATCTGCTGCCGCATATGCCACCGGTGACCCAGTGGCCATATGTGAGATCATCCCGAAAGCTTTAAACCCAGCTCCTTGCCCAGGGCCCCTCGCTCCTTTTGAAAGTGCAAGAAGGGCATGCCGCTTGCTTCAGGAAAGGGAGGCTCCAGTTTAGCCCTTAGGAAAATTGTGTGGTACGTCTTTATAAACTGAAGTGTGAGACTCATTGCAGGCTTTGCCCTGGCTTCGTGAGCAAGGGCTATGAAGCCTCACAAGCATACTAACAGAGATCCATTAAAAACCACTTCATGGTTATAGGGAGCAGGGTTGTATGATCAGGGGTTGTGTCTTTTGGTAAGCGTATGATTACTTAAGTTGAACAAGAGATACGAAGAGGACTTTGCTAGGTTTACTTTAATTTCATTAGCTGTGAGAACCTCCATCTCAAGTCTGTTTCTGGGCTGCTGTCTCACAGGGCTCGCACACTTCTGAGACTCAAAAAGCTGACATTTAAATGTGACAATGAAATGTTTAACAACAAAGGAGATCTTTAAGCAGGCTAGACAAAAATTCCTTTCAGCAGCAAAGCTTTTACTTTCGCTTTTGGATGACCAGTTTGCCCAGTTCTCAGTTGGTTGCTGTGCTTTCCGAAGTGGAGATTACTTTTATTAATAACCGTCTTTTCTTTTTAAGTCTTGCGATTTTTAGTATTAATACTGAATAAAAAGGGTGTGTGTGGGGGATAAGAGGCACTGAAATGTACCTGTGGGTTTTTTTGGTGTCATAAAAGTATATTTCCTTTCTCCTATGCTTTTTTGGGAAGTATGTGCTATTTGTGATCCCTAGAGGGTTGTTTTGGGTTTTTTTTGGTGGAAATGTATGTGTGTGTCTGATCTGTGTAACTTCAGGTAACTTCCCAGAAGGTTCTGTCCTGTTTGGAAAAAAAACAACCAAACAAAAACCCAAAACCCCAAAGCTTAAGCGCTACTGAAAAACATTTTCCGTAGTACTCTGCTATGCTTGAAACTGTGATCGTTCTGTTCTTACACTTGAGATTTTTAAATTGAATTTGCAAGGTTAGTTTTGAATAATCTTTGTTTTCGAGTAACTTGTGCAGTATATCTCAAACCCAGATCTGAATTTTGGGAGTAGTGTCTGTACCTGAAGCATAGCTGTCTGCTTGTGTCCTGAAAATGTAATAGAGCTCCTTCTACCCCTCAGCCTTCTGTGCCAGAGTGCTGTTCTTATCCCCTCTGTACACACAGCTAATAGTCTATTTTTTTTGTGCGTTCCTAGGTGCGTGAATCAACTTACTGTCACTGAATCATCGCTTTCATCATACTAACTTGACAACCATTGTATGCCAGCTTGTGTCAACACCAGGTAAGATGAAAGCTAATGCTGTTACTTTGTTTTTCCTGACTCCTTGCTGTTTAAACCTGTATTTTGTCCAGATGCCATGACTTTTCTGTAGACTAAAGTCAGAGTGTGCTCTCCTCTTGCAGTGAGACAGCCACTTAACTGTTAGCATTACTTTCTTTTTCGAAAGCTGGTGTTCTAAAACATTCTTAGGGTCTGATTCCTTTGTAGCCATGCTTCAGCATTCTCCCTGACACCTGTTAGTGTGATTTTTGTGGAGTTCAGGTACCACAAACTGTTTCCCTGCACTCTTCACACCCTTGCCACTCCCTGGTTTTGCTGTACCACCTGTGCTGTCTGACCTTTTCTCTTGAACAGAAAATGTTTTGTGTTTTGGTCTTTTTTTTTTTTTTTTTTTTTCCCCATACCTGCTACCAAATGTTACCTTTGGAAACCTATCACAGATTGATCTTACTTGTGTATTTTATGTTTTAGTGGTAAGAAACTACCTGGATATGTCTTTCAAAGAACTAAACATAAAGCTGTTTTTTGGACCTCGCCCTTTTATCTCCCTTTAGAGAAGGGATGGGCAGGGGGGAATCCCTCTAATGCTTTCAACAAGGTTATTATCCAGTGCTCTAGGGGAGTCCTAGTGCTGACGAACTAATGTGAGCCTTTGTTCTGATGCTAGTCAGAATAGGGATAATTCCTCTGATTACGCCTTCTTCCCCTCAGATCTTTCTAGTAGTGATAAGCCATTAAGCTCTTTTGCTACCACTGTTCTTGCTGTGCAGGCCTGTTGTTTCCTGCAACTGCTACCTTGAATGCAAAGACTTGAGTTTTGAGGGGATCTTATTAGGAGTGCCCATTTAAACCTTTTGAGATATTTTTGGGGGGCTGATCCTTAGTGGTACTTGTACAGTTTAATTAAGTAGATATCTTGATGCATATGTGTGATTTTTTTTTTTTGTATCATTAAATAAAAAAATAACTACTTGTTGATGCAAGTCACATTGGACTTGAACATAGTGGCATCTTTTGTTACATGTTGGGACATGTAAGTATGCAAAGTTGGCATGTAGCTGTAGTTGGCAAAGAATGTGAGTCTTGCATGTAGCTGATACTTGAAAGGTTTTTTTCCTTCTGTCTCCTCTTTCCTCCTTCCTTGGCCAGAGCAAACAAATACTGTTTCTCAGATGCTTTTAAATACTCTTAAAGAGACTATTTTTTGGTCAGCAGTCCGAAGAGCTCTTGTGAAATGATCGCACCAGACAAAGCTGTTAAAAAAAACCAACCAACCCAAACCAAAACAAAAAACAACAACAAAAAAAAACCAGAAAAAAAGTCTTGCAGATCAAGAAGGGAAGGGGAGAGAAGTATGCCAAGGTAGGCTCTTTAGCTTTTCCTTGGCGGTATGAAGCTGGTGAGAAGCTCATCCTTGTGCTTCTAAATGCAGGTCTCAAAGTATAGCTGTTTGGTTTGTGGTAGTGTGTTCACTGAGGATAGATGGTGGCAATCCTTGATGGATAATCTGTCCTGAGTCTGGCTGAGCTGCCCTTGTGATGAATTTGTAAGGGAGTTCGTGGTCTATTGATACAAGATGTTATCTCTGCAGCGTGGTTTGGGACCCTTTTTGGTATCAGTACAGAACAGAGACATAGGAAGGCTTTAGACAAGTTAAAGATCTTTCCTAGAAGACAGAGATTGACTGAGTGTCCATGCACATACTAGCTGCATGGACATCAGTGCAATGCTTTCATAGTGTTTCATTTTCATTGAGAGTGTTTTTCCCTAATGCAGAATTCAAAAAGTGATGATAGAAAAACTTGGTCTCTTTGCAAACTGTGCAATTTTTGGCTATATAGACATAACGTCTACATAAGCTGAGCTCAAGAAAGTGTGCAAAAAGGTACTGGGGTGGAGGGAGAAAGGCTCCATCAGAAGATACCCACCTGAGAAGACTGATACAAAGTGTGTTTTGCTAGTGATTATGCACGGATGTGGAGTGTGTGTTACGAAAGTAATCCAGCATGGCTCCTTGATGCTGTGTGGGAGCATTAGCTGTGGGAAAGGGTTTTTCAGCACTTCCAAACAGCAGTTGTTTTTTAAGGCTGTTACTGTTGAGAGTATCCTGGAGAGATCAGTAACAGATGCAGCGTGACACATTTTACATGGGTAAAATGATGGGCTAGGCATAACTGCCTTTGCTTAGCACTATTAACCTAACAGTTGTTAAATCTCATACAATGCTCATTTTCAGGGTGGTGACTGCTTTTATGACTTGAAAATAAAAACTGGAAGGCATATGTGGTGTTGCTTTTATCTTTTTTTTTCCACTCTTGATTGACGTATGCAGGGCATTTCCTGCGAATGTGTGCCCTGTACTTAGTTGTTCATATTCTGTCACTTTCACATCCTGCTTATCTTTATGATTTGAAACAGTTATCCTGAAACGAAGTGTGTGTGTGTGAGAGAAAGACTGCAGACAAGTTACAGTACAGAACACAGGATTCCTCTTCCCCATTATTTTTATCCTGTGAAGTGAGAACAGAGGGAAGATGGCAGAAGCATTTCTGAACAGCTGTGCAAAGCTTTCCATATAGCCTTGAATGCTCTCTAACCTGTGCTGGTCTTTTCCCTTGTTGTCTTCTTGAACCGTTGTAACCTGGAAAGCCTAAACCCAAGTGCTGTAAGAGTGGTGTCTGCTCTGGGGTTGGCCAGTGTTCACCTTGTCATGGTTTAACCCTGGCCTGTGACTAAGCCCCACACCACCGCTCACTCAGCCCCCCTCAGTGGGATTGGGGAGAGGATGGGAAGAGTAAAAGTGAGAAAACTCGTCAGTTGAGATAAAGACAGTTCAAAAGGTAAAGCAAAAGCTGCGCACGCAAGCAAAGCAAAACAAGGAATTCATCCACCACTTTCCATTGGCAGGCAGGTGTTCAGCCACCTCCAGGAAAGTCAGGCCCCAGTATGCATAATAGTTACTTGGGAAGACAAACGCCATAATGCCGAGTGTGTGTCCCCCCTGCTCCTCCTTCCCCCAGCATATACTCAGCATGATGTTTTATGGTATGGAATATCCCTTTGGCAGTTCAGGTCAGCTGTCCTGGCTGTGTCCCTTCCCAATTTCTTGTGCCCCTCCGGCCCTCTTGCTGGCAGGGCCCAAGAAACTGAAGGGCCCTTGGTTTAGTATAACCTTTACGTAGCAACAACCAAACCCGTCAGTGTGCTGTCAGCCTTGTTCTTACACCAAATCCAAACCACATCACTGCGCCAGCTATGAAGAAGAAAATTAACCCTGTCCCAGCTGAAACCAGGACAGACCTGTATCCCTTAATATACACTGGGGCTTCTACTTTGTGTATATTTTGAAATTCTTTTTTTTTTCGTCCAGTTAGTTTTTCCTTGTCAATTGATGTGCTGTAGTGTGAAACTCCAGGGTCATGTGGCATTGTTGATATTAAAAATGAAGGAAACAGTACAGACTATTCAAAATTGGTATGTTTTTCTCCCCAAATATTTTCTTTCTGTTCCACTGATAGGAAGCCAAAGGGGACTTCCTCTGCCTGTTTCTTTATGTATGAACTGAAGGTTTAGATTGTAGGTGACTGGGTTTGGCTTTTAGTGGGGTTTTTTGGTGTTTATTTTAAGGTAACTTGAAGACCAGCTTAACCCTTAGGACTCTCTGATTTGATCTCTTGTAGAGAGTAAGGAAGACAGGTTTTCAGTGGCCACCATACCCTGAAGACAGTATATTTTTCCATTTAAGCTATGGCAATTTCTTCTTCTTGCTTCGTCCCAACATTTTGTGGAGCAGACACTTGATTTTAATTTTTCATCTATATTTATCCCTTAATTGTAAAGTTAGAGTTTTTAATCAGTATAGCTTAGTCATCAACTAACACATAGCAAAAAAGGTCTTTGACTTTTGATGTGATAACTTGCTGTGTGTGAGATTTGGGAAGAAGATTCCCCTCCATAGCGTTGTGCTTCCTGGCTGATTCCCCTCTGGCTCTATTACCTTAACAGCTAGTTGTGTTTATGGGTAGAGCTTAGCATTTTGGGGCGTGCTTGGGTCAAACTAGCTGGTAATAAGGTATCTCACCTAACCTTGGAGTGGCATGTTGGAACCCAGCACTACCTGCAGGTGCTGTTTCCCCTCTGACTATAGTAGAGGATCAGGCTGTGACCATATGCTGCTTAAGCAGGAGTTGCAGTAAGGCAGGCTGGGTTCCTGTGGGATGTATAGATTGAGGTACTTCTTTTCAAGGATGGGTCCTTCAGGTGAAAATGAAAGCATGTCTGGGGGAGTGGGTGTTAGCAGTGTCTTTACTGTGGCTGTTCAAAGAAACTTGCAGCATGACTGGCTTATCTCACTTGCTGAAATCCTCTTTTCTCTTTGCCTTTCCAGCAGGAAGGGCTCTGCAGGTCGTGACAGTGAGCAGTCTTCTCTAGTTCAGCAAATCTGTTGTAAGAGTCCCCCAAAAAGACAGGTATTTGTAATGAGCATCAGAGCTATGGATATGTAACTTTTGGGGCAGGGACTTGCCTTTGTGTTGGTAGAGTGGCAATTCTATGGTAGTGAGAGCCTGGCATGAACTCATCAATATGAAATACTCATCTGAGAAACAACTCGCTAAAGCAAATCTCCTCTTTGAGAGATGAGTCTCCTGAAGGTAGGCCTGATACAGAATAGGTTGGAATTTGCCAGTGCTGCTGGCTTTTGTTTTAAATGATTTACAGGAAACACCCAGATTCTTCAGAATGACTTGGATGTTTGTTTTGTTGTATTTTTTTTTAAAGTAAAAACAGGTTGCCCTGCATAAAGTCTGAGGTAGCACAGGGAGGTGGGAAAGAAGATGTATATTGTACTTGCAAGACTTTTGAAAGGTCCTGAACACTGGAGTTGGAAGGAATTGAAGCATTTGAACCACTGGATGTTAACAGTTAGCACTAATACGCTTCTGACCTCTGGCAACATGGCTGAGAAAATAGTCCTTGGTTGCCCCTTTTGAGTCAATGTCTGTTGCTTTGGTTGATCTGTGTACCTTTTGCCTGGTCTTTTCACTGTCTCCCAGCGTTATGCTAGTGCATTGGTTGGTGCTGACTAAAAAGGAGGACTTGAGTCAGAAATAGTGCTTCTTACAGGATGATGTGTGGGCTGCACGTGTCCGAGTGTTGTTCCAGACAAGCCTGGCTGAATTTGAGATATGTGATAATTTCTTTTTCATCTGAGGTACTTGGTGGCAAGTGACCCTATTTGCTGAAGCAAGCTAATATTTTATGCTCCTCCTGCATTGTGCATTTAATTGCTGCATAACTGATTTCTGCTGTCTCAAGTGTACATTGATTTTTCTTTTTTTATGCCAACTGTTTAACAGTCTCCCAGTACCTAGGGGAATTTTGCACCCTGTTTCTACCTGAAGTATTACTCAAAGCTGTTGAGAGAGATTATTCAGTTTAGACAATACAGTGCTGTGTCATAAAAAGGACATGTGCGTATCCTAAATTCTGTGAAGATATAGCTGGGCACTGTCTAGCTGCTCTGAGAAGTTCAAGGCAATGCTTTCTTGCCTTTCAGCACCTCATGCTGGGTGCTCAGTTTGATTAATCCCCACAAGTGGTGAATTTTATGGGATGGTTAAAGAGTACGTAGGGGTTTTTTTGTGTTCCAAGCCATAAAGATCAATGTTAAATGTAAAATCAGTAATTCTATCTAGTTTGTTTTTTTTCTCTAGGACTCATGATTATCGTAGCCTTTCTTGTCTTTGAGTTCTTTTCTGTCTCCTTTTTGGCTATAGAGCCAAAAATGTGATGATGGTAGAATTTGCTGTAAGTATACCAGGCAGCCTGTTTTTCAAGTTGAAGCAATTTTTTAGAGGTGGGCGAGGTTAAGGAGGAGCCACTAAGATATTTTCAGCAGGCTTTTTGAAGTTGGCTTAACTCATTAAGTTATACTGGGATGAGCCCACTAGTTCAGTAGCTATTTCAGACTTGCACTGTGAAGGTGATTGCTGTTACACTCTACCTGATATTTGAAAGACTATTGTGGAGATCTTCTACCCTTTTTGGGGAAGGGAAGGAAAGTAAGAACATTGCAAACAGTATGTGGAATCCCTTGGCGAGTGTGACACTGTGCATGCTACTCAGGAACTGGATGCTGAGAAAGGTATTTAACTTACGTTGCCTGTGAGAACAGAGACTGATAAGTCTGGAGGCTGAGGCTCTACTAGTCTCTCAGGAAAAAAACCCAGGAGGTTAAGAAAGATGATTAGCGTAGGCAGCATTAATGCAAGCTTTGTATAGTGCCATGAATGTTACGTAGTTGTTGCCTGGGCTTCTCTACATGCTTCCTGCCTATCAAAGCCTCTAGCATCAGCAGGAAATGGAACAATAAGCTAGATGAGCTTGTTTTGACCACATGTGAATTTTTGCACACCGGTGTATGTGCAGTTTTTAAGGGTAGATCAGTTTCCTTGCTGTGTATCTGTCTGTAATGGAGATGTAATCTACAGTGTGCTAGGCGGTGTTCATAGATGGGGACACAGATTACAGCTAAAGGCCAGTTACATGGGATGGAGGAAGGTGGGGGGGGGAAAAGCCACATACAAATGTTCAATAAAACTGAACTGGCCTGTTTCTTTTATGTGAAACTATTCTTAGGAAGATAATCTGAATAAATTTGGGAAGGCAAACCTTGCAACAATCTGCCAGTGTCTTGGTGTCTAGGAGCTAGTTCTTGGAAGAGACAACGTCATTTAGTTTCCTGGTGAGAAAGAATATTTTTGGTTGTGGAAAGTCAGAGTAGAGGTTGGACCCCTAGAGCTACTGTAGACCCGGCCTCCTGCTCAGAGCAGGCACGCAGGTTATGTAGGTCTGGCTGAAAGGGGTGGGTCTGGATGGGTTACACAATGGTTTGGGCTGTATGTAGTAGGTGAGTGTCCCTCAAGAGAAATACTGAGCTTGGGTCCCAACTAGCCAGATAACAACAGGAGGCTCAGAAGAGGATTGGGAAGGCCTCTCTGTTCAGATCCACATGTTTGGGTGATACTCAGCTGGCTCTTGGGGTCTGGGCTTTGAGGACCTTTGTTATTACTGTCTTTGGAGAATCTAGATCCAGGATGAAGTGGTAAGAGGTTGTAGGTGTCCTCTCAAGATTTGTGTTTGTTTAACATGGGAAGAAGGAAGATTTCTTGCCTTGAGGTATTGTCTTGTATCAAGTAGCAACATCTTTGCCTGTCCAGATGTGACAATCTTTCTCTCTCCCTTCCCACCCTCCTTCACCCTCTGATGACAGCATGTATTCCAGGACATATGTCTTAGAATAAATAAAACATTTCCATCCATATAAACATGATGTTTTCAAACACCACTGCAGTCTCTCATGCTGTCGATGGTACCCCCTGGGTGTATGGGAGTTATTTGGCCATAGGTTTTTGCCTTTATGCTGTATTTGGGCCAAAGAAGTTTTAAGTAAATTCTGTCCAGTTCACTTTGGTATTAAAAGCTCTTAAACGCCATTCTTTTTTCTTGGTATTTCTGTGGAGAAGATGTTGTTGGGGTAGACTTGCTCTTGGGTAACTTGCCTGTGTTTTAGAGGTAACCCTCTGTAATTCAGGAGGAGCTTCTCTGATGTGTTCTGGAACAAGAAAAGCTAAATTAAAGTACAGAAGCGAAAAATCAAGTAAAAATGATATGTGGATTTACTTCGATAGTTAATGACTATTTCCAGTGTAGTAGGGTGTAACGCGTGGCTGCTGCATGCCTTGTACTGTGGCGTACATGACTTCATTATGCTGTGGTTTTCCCAGTGTGTGGCTGTAAGGTTGCCAAGCTTGCAGCTGCTCGTGTGGGGTTGTGCCAGCCACATCTGGCACACGGGGAGGTGGTGACCTTGTACGTGTGGGGATCGTGGGCGGCCACAGGGAGGACGAGTTTCTGTACTGCACAGGGCAGTGTGGCAGGTGCTGGCGTCACTGTAGCCAGACACAGAAGTCTTTATTCATGTAGACATTCAGTCTCAGGTAAGTGCCGCACTTTGGGAATACAGGGCTGCTGCTTGGCCTGGAAAGAGAAACAAAGTCTTAATGTGGGAATGCTGTTCTTGGGTGGAAAATCTTAAGATAGAAAGAAGCAGAGAGGGGTCTCTGCTGCTGAGCCAGCGGTAGCCTCTGCAGTGTCTTGTTCCTGTTGGTGTTGCAGCCTGCAGAGGTGCACATTTTGCTGCAGTGGGCATTAAGTAAACCGCTCAGTTTATCTAGAATGCAATGTGCAGTGATAGCTATACCACAGAGGAAGATTTGTATGAATTTCTATTGAGCAAAACCCCAGAATACTTTGTCCTGTGTTTTTGGCTTGAGATATCAAATGCCTAAGTTTGAGGTTGATACTTGTCTTTGTTCTGGGGGAAGGTAAATTTGAGGATCTCTTGGAATAGTAGCACTGGGCTAGACCTTACCTCCTTTTGCATCAAACAGAAGCGCTTCATTGGGCAGGAGAGCTGAAATACTTGGTGTTCAGAAAACACAAAAAAAACCCTGTTGCTCTGGAATTTCTGAATGACTAATGAGCAGTGAATACCTAAAGGGACTTGGTCAACTGGGAAATCCTCTCTCGTCTGAAAAAATTCTCTGCATCTGTTTGTGTAAGATTATGAAAAAGTTTGGAGGGTGAAAGGTTACTTTCTCCTTTCAGATCATAGTGTGCTCATAGACATAGGTATGGTAATTTTGATATCCCACAGCATAAATCTGGTCCTTCCAGGTTTGAAGGCTTGGCTATGCTTCTGTTTTTATTCTCTGTGCTGTATGAGGTGATGTGCAATGGAGCATTGTGAGTCTAAACTTCAGACCATGGCAGAGCAGCTTGGGGGCATCTCTAATAACTGAATCCCCTTTTAATTTGGGGGGGGGGGGAATCCTTTAATTGCTGGATAGACGACAAATATTAGAATTAAAGTGAGTCTTTTGAGGCAAAGCTTAACTGCTTATCAGCTGGAAGTAATCGATGTCTCTCCTTGCCAGTGAAGTTGGCCACTGCTACTTCCTGCAGTCCTGTGTGCTTGTGTTGTGTGGGTAACCCCAACTGCTGGTCTGTTCTGACCTCTTCTCAGGCTTCCACTGCTTTATGCCCCAGAGTGAAAATGGGACACTGTGTCCAGCTCTGGATTCAGGTGATCCTAAAATGGATAGGCAGTCTCAAGTTCCACGTGGGAAAAAGCTTGGATTTTGTTTGTCTCCACGAAATCTTCCTTTTCTGAAAACAGTAACAAGGTTGCTGTGGTTTGATTGCTGTTAGCCACAAGCAGAGTTAATGATAATAGACAGAAAGAGCCTAGAAATGTTTGTTATGGAAGTCCATATTTAATCTCTCCCAGAGGCCTTTGGCTTGCTTAAAATTGTGCTATAACCTTTCTGATTTCCCAGACTATTGATTGCTCCCTGTGTCTGAAAATTTATTTAATTTTGTGATGCTTTTGCTGGCAATAGGTCTTCCTTTTCACATGGAAGAAATGTAGACTATAGATCTTGCTAGAAATTGATTTGGGAGTAACTTCTGGTGGCATGGAGAATCTTAAATAATAATAATATAAGCTGTGTGCAGAAGCCCGAGTTGCAGAAGGCTTTAAAGTCAGAACCCTGCATCTAGCTTTCAGCTTCTGTGGGAGGTTGTTAGACTACATGAGTGCATTGTTTCTGCTGCTCTCTGGTGTGAAGTGTATCCTTTTGTAGTAAGATCATCAGTAAAAGACATCTATAAGGAGGGCAAAACATGGAAGAAAATGACACTTTTCCTACAAATTTAGCAAAAGCTGGCTTTTATAAGCATAAGGATGGAGTTTCTGGTCCTAAGATGAGACTGTTAGCCACCTCTCTTACTAAGTACTTGGCCTGGCAATACCTAAAAATTCAGATAATTGCATCTCTCTTTCCCTCTGGCACTTCCTGGCTGTGAGGCTGTTAACTAGACAGTTGCTGTCTGTCTCTCTTCAGTGCTGCATTGCTTTTCCCTTTCCCTTTACTGCTTGTGAGGAGGCTGAAAAAGCCTTGCTGTCTCAGCAGTGGGCTTGAATTCCACATGAGAGCTATACACCAGGTACCTGGGAGGCTGCCTTTTTGTCTTCCTGTAAGCAAACGCTTGGCTCTGTTGGAGACACTTGTGGATTGCTCTGTGTGTAGGAGTGTTCCTCTCTGGGTTTCTTGCCTGAATTCCTTTCCACAGGCAGAGAGTGAATACAAAGTGAGATGTGTGGTCAGGGCAGTAGTATGCCTGGACTCAGACTGGAGTTTTTAAAGGGATGGAGAGGGGAAGCTGAGACATGTTGTGACCTGGATGAATCTGGGAAGTAATGCTGGCACTACTTCATCTGGCCTGTCGTTTTCTATTTTACTTACTCCTGGCACCTGATTGTCAGAGTAGGCTTTTATACTGTGTTCTCTTTGTGGCTTAGGCTGCTCAGCGCTGCTGCAAAATCCTTCTAATCCTTTTTGCTGTCAGTCTCTTGCAATGAAAACTCAACTGACAAAGTGAATACTTGAATTGCAGAGAGTAAGTGTGGTTTCAGGTTTGGGAAGAATGAAGAATCGGCAAATATGACAAGACCTTGTTGGGACTGAGGTACTCTTACAATAGGTGAATTAACTTGTGTGCTATGTCTTGAAAGCTGTTGAAGGATTTTGCTGGTATCGTGGGTCTTATCTCCTGATGCAAGACTTTCACAACTAAATGATACCCAGCAACAGGTGCTCAAATAGAAAAAGACCTTATTGATCTGTTGGTTTTCTTTAAGAGGTAATGAGGATGCATTAAAATTGCCCCTCTTGCCTTATAACTTCGCTGCATGGCAGACCTATGTGTGGGGTAGCACTGCTGAAGTAGAAGCTTTCTCAGCTAGTGTGCCCGTGTTCTGCAAGATACTAGAAAATGTTGCTGCCATGTGTCTGTGTCATGGTTTAACCCTGGCTGGCAACCAAGCACCGTGCAACTACTTGCCCACTCCTCTCACAATGGGATGGCAGAGAGGATTGGAAGAGTAAAAGTGGGGAAACTCGTCAGTTGAGATAAAGACAGTTCAAAAGGTAAAGCAAAAGCTGCGCACGCAAGCAAAGCAAAACAAGGAATTCATCCACCACTTTCCATTGGCAGGCAGGTGTTCAGCCACCTCCAGGAAAGTCAGGCCCCAGTATGCATAATAGTTACTTGGGAAGACAAACGCCATAATGCCGAGTGTGTGTCCCCCCTGCTCCTCCTTCCCCCAGCATATACTCAGCATGATGTTTTATGGTATGGAATATCCCTTTGGCAGTTCAGGTCAGCTGTCCTGGCTGTGTCCCTTCCCAATTTCTTGTGCCCCTCCGGCCCTCTTGCTGGCAGGGCCCAAGAAACTGAAGGGCCCTTGGTTTAGTATAACCTTTACGTAGCAACAACCAAACCCGTCAGTGTGCTGTCAGCCTTGTTCTTACACCAAATCCAAACCACATCACTGCGCCAGCTATGAAGAAGAAAATTAACCCTGTCCCAGCTGAAACCAGGACAGTGTGGTGTCATGTTGAACAAGGATGTGTGCTTGGGTGCTCTGCTCTGAACCAGCTGTGCTGGTCGAAGTTTGGGGCAGGGCTTTCAGGAACTGAAGCTGTTATCACAATAGCAGTTGAGATTTACAGCACTAACTATGCTTACAGTTGCCAGGTGTCTCAGAGCTCCAGAGTGTTACTGTAATCTGCTGGTGACAAAACTGGTCTTTCATTCTTGCAGCTCTGACTGGGTTGTGGATAACCAGGCTTGTGTTAGGGCTAAGCAAAACTTATGCAGGTTTGTTCTCATTCTCCTCATTCAGGCATCCTGTCATAAAAAGTGCTCTAAGCTTGACTGTCTGGGCCAGAATACTGGCAGCACCAGTTCTTCAGAAAGCCAAGCCTAAGCTGGGGCTGATGGGCCTGGGACATGGGAACAGGTGTTTTTTTCCTCTTATCTTGGAAGGAGTGACCTGTTACTTTTGCTTTTAAATATGAATGAACTCATTCTCCATACCTCAGATAATGACCATATGGTATTCCTGGTAAGAGTGGCAGATGTTCCTCTCTTGCTGTGTTTTGCTTTGTTATAAAAATTCTCTGTTTTCTTTCTAGCCTGTCTGCAGTGGGCTGTAATGGTGTTCAGCTCCAGTGTTTCAGGTTATTGCCCTGAATTTCTAAACTACAAATAAAGTGGGGGCTGCATGAAATGTTACTTGCGTTGTGGATCTGATGCATGTGTGTATATAGGTGGTAACCAAACCCTGCGTTCTGGGTCAGTATGCTCAGCCAAATAGTTTCTCCTTCTGTTTCGGTGTTACTTATGGCCTCAGCACTTTGTTCTTCAACATAAAACAAAATGTTCCACCGCGCCTTCTTTGTGGTAGTTTGGCTTTGCTGGGGAATGCAACTTCTGTACAAATCTGCATTGCTTTATATCTCAGGGCAGCGTTGTTTTAGTGAGAGAATGGGGATATTTTTGCATGTAAGTGGTTGTTTTCCATATTCTCCCTGCCAGTATAGTCATTTGTCCTCTTGTGTACTCATGAGCTGCTGTTCCAGTTCAGTAATGGAGAGTAGGCGTACATTGGTGGATTGCAACAGACAAAAGTCCATGAGTGCCAGATAGCCCAGGGTATCCCACAGTCTGGATGCAGGAATTGGAGGATTGCACCCAGAAACAGTTGTTCTTTGTTGTGTCTTTGTTTGCATGGTTTATGAAGCACTTGATACAACACTAGGAGAAACCAGTCATTGCTAGTGAGACTGACTCAGCTCTTCATAAATCGTAACTCTCATTTCATGTATTTTTAGGAATCCTCAGGCGAGAAGGGGCACATTGCTTTGTCACTGTAAGGCAGTGTCAGAGGCTGGCTGAGCCCGCGCTGCCATGCTGACCTGTGTTCACTCTATCACACGTGCAGCTGGAACAGGCAGGGTTATGAACAGTTTTGTAGGCTTCTTCTCTGGGTATAGATGAAGATGACTCCTCCTTTCCCTCTAAGTCTAGCCTTGGTCAAAATTTCTTCCTTTCCCCTGCCTGCTAGTCTTCTGTGTAAAGATAAGCATATGTCAGTATTGACGTATTTACTAAGAAGGATGTCAAGCAAGAATGTGGTGGTAGATATTTTTTCTTTTTAACATTTCCAGAATTGCAGGGAGGATTTGCAGTTAATATCAAAGAAGCTGCCATGATTTAACAAGAAAACCTTTTCCATAGTTTAGTGAGGTATGCGGTGATGGGATTGCTTAAGGTGAAAGAAATACTAGGTTTTGTCTTTGCTTTTTGAGAGAATGCAGATACCAACTTTCTGCATACATAAATGACTGTGGAACAGTCAAAGTGTGGGTGTGGGCGTTTTGTTCTTGCTGGTTAATGTGATAACTGAGAAGAGGCACTGGCACAGGTCTTGTGACCACTGATGTGTCTCTTGCTTTACTTTGGAAGGCTTATGGCAGTGCGTGGGTTGATTCCCCTTTGGGGAAAGCATGAGCCTCTAAAGGTGAGATTCTGGCTTTGTGATGAAGGAAGCAGAGTTGGGGAGGTGATTTATCTCGGGGTGCAAGCAGCTTGCCTGAGACCGTGCACTGAAGAAAACAGTGGTATAGAGCTGACCTCGTTCGTGCTTAGAAACCACTAGTCCTTTCTGGAAGACTTGTTTCTGCGTGCTCTTGGGCTGGTTGTTTTCTGTTTGGTTGTAAGTCACCTGTGATGGTGTTTGTACAGTGCTGCTTAGCATGTGAGGGCTTGTAGTTGCTACATATCATGAGACAAGGTGGTCTTGCAGGCAGCTTTAACTGCAAAATACTGTAACTTGCAGGTAGTTGCAAACTATGGTCAATGGGCCATGCTGTTTTAAGCATCTGCTTGTGTAGGAGACTGAAACCTAGAGGACCCTGAGGGAGGAAGGGTGTGTTTGAGGATGTTGAGATTAATGGTAGAGTTATTCAGTTATGATAGATTGTTCTAAAATTTTAATGCTGCTCTTAGTAGAAGACAAAACCACAGGAGTGAAACCCACTGATAACTGTGTTTGGGAACAGGCTTGGGTTCTCTGAGAATCCCTCTGGGGCCTGTTACAAGAATGCATGGAGGCAGTGATTTCGTCTTTGTCCCTAATCAACAGAGGAACAGCTGTACTAGGGGTGGTAAAACACAAGAAAGGCCAGATAAATGTAAGACATGAAGAAGAGACAGAGATCTCTTCTTAATGGTCTTGTTTGTATTTAAAAAGTTACCACAGTATGAGGTGTTGCCAGAATGTACGCCCTTTAAACAAACAAGGGAGGGGGGGAAGCTTGAACTCCAATGGACAAGATCAGCGTGCAAGATGACTGCAGATGTTATGTAGTGAACTTGTGTTCTCTGTCCCACTGCTTTCAGTAGTTTAGTTCCCAGTGCCATTGCAGCACCCCATTGTCTGTGCTGCAGGCATGCTTTGGCTTAGTATCAAGCTTTGAAAGATACACCCCCTCCTTTGCTGAGATCAAGAGCTGCTGCTGAATGTATGCTTGTGCATGGGTTCTGTCTCTTAAGGAGGTATGACTAAACTGGGGACAGTTAAAATAATCCAAAAAACACCCTCCACTCCCACCTTCCCCTCCCAAAACCCCCACCACAAAACCTGCATGCTGTCTGAAAGTACATCTGGCATGGGAGAGGAGCCAGTTTGTTCCTTTTTCCCTGGAGCAGGAGATTCCTGTGTTCCCAGCTGTGGTTGTTTAGGGAAGCCTAATGCAGCTATCTGTAGGGTGGTGAATAACCCCTTGCATGAAGGAATGTAGCCTCCATTACCAGTATGGAGCTCATCTCTGCACTGAGCTCCAAAAAGTGAGTACAGCTCAGCCCTTGTCGAGGGGCTGGTGTGCCTGCACAAGTCTCACTAGACTGCTAATGCTGCGGCTGCACAGGACCTTTGCAAAATGCACAAAGTAACTGCCCTCAAAACCTTACAAACTCATTCCTGTATGCCCAGGGGCAATTTTTTCCAGTCATGGGAAGTCCTGGAGACGTTGTTAATGAGTTCAGCTGAGGAAATAGCACAAGGAACTGTGGGAGAGGGAAGGCTCTTTCGTGCGGCATGTGGAGTGTGTGCAGAGAGGGGGTAAGGAGGTGTGGCAGTAATCTTGAGAAGGAATGAAAGAAATGAAAGCAGAGGTGAGACTGTGTTAAGACTTGAAGACAGAGGGAAAGAGCTGCGAACTGGAGAGGGGAGCCATTGACAAGGGAAGTGTTAGTCTTCACTCCTTTCATAAATCTGCTTTTATAAATTAGTGAGTATCAAGCTCATGTCAGTGACTGTAGCTATGAAAATAAAAAGGGAGTTAAAATTTTTAATGTTAAGAATTTGAGGGAGGCCTGTTTCCAAGCAGTCTTGCTCTTTGATTCCTGCTTCTGAGCCAAATTATTGGCATGTTCTGGGATTGAAATAGCTCGTGTATCTGAATGACCTTTTAATTTCCTTTTCAATCTTCTGAATCCACTGTAATGAACAAAGAAAGCATTAAGAACAGGCATGGTGCAGATTTTATTGCATGTTTGCAGTAGACTAAATAGCTCTGGATTTCTTTGGGTGTTACACAGCAAGAACCTGCTGTTAGAGTAAGATGACGAGGAACCAGTTGTGGTTCAGATTAGAGGTGGTTTCTCTCCGTGTGATGGTAGCTCAGGATATCTTTGTAGCATTGGTTGTTTTTGTTCTGTGTTTATACAGCACCTAGCACAGTGTGGTCTGATTCCTAGGCTCCGATTTCTGACTCCTTTTGCCCGGCAAATGCTGATGAGGCAAGAAGTGCTTGTCAAGGGCTTTTCTTGCCTAGTCACATACCTGTCTGAAGCAAAAGTTTATCCTTTGGCATGTGCTTCAGGCTTCCTGTCTGCATCTCTTCCCCTGCAATGATTTCCGCAGTGAGTCACAACAGCTAGCTGTTATGTATGAAAAAAGATGTTAAAAAACATGTGCTAAAGAGAAGGGGATAAGAAATGATGTTTCATCCAAGAGGCTTTCATTGGATGAGTGGATGAGGGAAGTGCATGCAGCGGGGGAAGAAGCAGCATGAGGTCAGTGGGCTTTTTATTGCACAGCATGAAAAGATCCCACAACTAAAATCTGATCTAACCTTTTCTTCCTGTCTGTCTTAGAATAAATGCTTTCCATGTAAGGCACAGGAGAGCCGGCTGTAAGGAAGCATATGGCTGTCAATTATTTCAGAAAATGTATCTCAGCACTCAAATGAAAGAAAACAGACCAGATAGATCTGTGGCAGCTGCAGCCTTTATTGCCCGTGTTTATGCTACTTAAAGACTCGCCTTCTCCAACTTGATTCTAGTGAAATGACAGGCTTGCCTGAAGTCTACTGGCTACTTGTGAGGAGAGTAAGCCAAGCATTGTTGGGGAGGGGCCTAACACTTCTCAAGTCAACATAATTGTATTACCCAGCTGGCGGTAAGCCAGAACCCTTCCAGAAGGCTTCTAGAGCTCTGGTTTGACTGTTGGTAAACAATTTCTTATGGGAGTCACCTATACAAAGCAGCCTGCAGTTCAGGTGTGGTTTCAAAAAGAACTGCTGATGGTGTTAACAATGTCTCTGAAGTTCTTCAAGACTGGTTCATTCCTCTGATACCCTTTTTTCCCCTCATACTTTTTTCCTGGCATATAATAGTGGAAGGGAAAAAAATTGGTATAGGAAATGGGGATTTAAACATGTCTTGTCTAAAGAAGCAGAGGATTCTTTTGAAATAAAGGTGCTTGCAGACCTTTAATTATTTAGTAATATCTAAAAAAATAATTCCAACCCTTAACATTGGCTAATCCCATGAACCAGACCCTCCTAATATCAATGATACTAAGGGAGTAACATGCATGTCCCCTGTTCAGTCCCCTCAGATTTTTCTAGGTTTCTGCAAAGTCTAAGAGTCTCATTGTACACTGTGTACCCTTTTTTTTTTTTTTTTTTGCAATGTCTTTCACATTTGAATAGCATAGGTCTTAATTCACCAGTCTCAAACCTTCTGCATTTTTCCTGTAGGCTTGGATGAACACTTGTAGAAGTGAACTGGGATCCCTCTGCATATCATCATCTGTCGATTGGTTTGTAGGTGAGCTCTATAGCCTGCTCCCAGGAGTGTGCAGTGGGTGTTGAGCATTACCGTGCTCAAAAGACAGAGCCCTCACAGGGCTGGATCTTTCCTCTTTCTGCATTTCTTCATTCTCATCAGTTCAGGAGTCCTTTCTGTGGTTAAAGTCCAGTGGTCAAGCTTATTTCCCCAGAAAAGAAAGCAAGCAAAAATGTCAGGTTGGGCATCTTGCAACTACAAACTCTGCAGACTGTCACCTGCTTTGCTTTTCTCCTTGCAGGTGGAAGTACTTGCAGTGTTTGCAAGGAATAGTTTAGTGTTCCCTTGATGGTGGTGTTGAGGGCATACCTGTCAATTCTAGAGGTTTCCTTCCTTGAGAGCCTTTGCCTCTTGCAAAGAGTAACTTTTAATGTCATGTGATGCAGAGTTCTAGAATTGAAACTTGCTGTTGGTCTAGTGACAAAACCTAGCAGCTTTGATCAGAAGTAAAGATTTCTGAATGGGAAGGCTACTTCAAAGAATTGAAACTCCTGCCCTATTAGACGTGTTTCATAGCAAATGTAGACTAAATATAGTTGGCTGCTTCAGATTTGGTTTGTTCACAAGGAACTTGTGAAGACTATCAGTACCTTTGTAAATAAAGCGTGGCAGTGCTTGGCAGAGGAGGTGAAACTTAACTTTGGTCTCTCAGAAGTAAGTTGGTGGGTTCTGTCCTCACCAGCAGGTGATCCTACTTGTAGAAAGGTCCAAATAATAGCTTTCACTGGGACTTCATTCCATTTGCAGCGGTGGTGTGAAACAGCCTTTGCAGTGATTCCCAGCAGCTATACTCAAGGCCTCTGAGGAGTGTGTTTTGGAGGTGGTGGGGAGGCTGGAGGGGGAGGTGGAGTCTGTGGGGCTGTTGCTAGAGGCTGGGAAGGGGATGTGGGTGTTGGAGAAATGGCTTCTCAGCTGTTGTGTACTGTAGTATGCTGTAAGGAGGGTGGTTTCCTCAAAATTTCTTACAGCATCCTGTGGAGCCTTAATGGAGCCATTTATTTTCCACCATGTGGGCTTCTCTTTGCCCTCCCC
Organism: Falco punctatus; assembly: GCF_963210335.1. Classification (NCBI taxonomy): domain Eukaryota; kingdom Metazoa; phylum Chordata; class Aves; order Falconiformes; family Falconidae; genus Falco; species Falco punctatus. The sequence goes on from NC_137587.1 coordinate 21,210,930, forward strand.
CACTTCCCTCTGCATGTGAATCAGTGATTCTGCTTCATGAGGAGAGTAGATTGTGAAGTCCAAGGGAGGCAAAGAAGATAGTTTGTTATCCAAATCCAACTGTTACTTAAATCTGTTGAATGTCATGTTCAGCTCACCCGGAAAAGCAGTCTTGGGTGAGCTAGAATGTGTATAAAAGCAGGTAGAGTCTAGCCTTTTCACAAAATGAAGCTTGTGAGTGGCCTTTTAAAAAATGCTGATGGAAGCCTTGACAGTTGCAAATGACAGGCCGCTGACTCTGGATGCTGCTGCTGTATGTGACATTCACACTGTAATCTTGCCCTGAACTTCATAGGTGGAGCTACAGATTACGTATGTTGGAAGGTTTTTTCCAACAGTTGTTTCTCTGTGCATTTAGCAAAGAGAAGTGAGTAGTTTAAATATTCTTTGTCATTTTCTATGCAGGGAACCTTTCTGAAAACTTGGTATAATGTATTTTTTTTTACCTTGTGGCTAAGAATTAAAAGTTCAGTTAACCTGTGCTTATGAGACAGTTGCCGGTCTGTTGATATTTAGACCTTTCTGCAAGATACAGGTTTTCTTATTTGTAAGCCATGCCTTAAATTAATGGTTGCTGTCTGTCTTTTAAACTGTTGCTTCTGTGTTGTTTCTTTAGTATTACTACTTCCTATTGTCTGTTCAAGAGATGCCAGAGAACTGCTGAGTAAGTTTCTGATACTGGTGTCAGGCTATTTGCATCCCTCTGCACACACATAACATTTGTAGGATCTAACGCTTGTGTCTCCGTATGGTTTTTATTTAAAATGTTTGGTCTTGGAGGAAATTAGTAACACTGGAAGATGGAGTGAAAGGATTTAGCCTGTTGTTTTGCAGCAAAGTCTTAGACTGCGAAGGCAGAAGAACAGCTTTGGTGAGGACAACTGCTGACTCTCAAAAGACTAAATTGCATGTCAGATTGACAAAATGGGGAAAACAAATTTAATCTTAAGAGTACAGTTACATAGGGATTGGGAGAAATCTCTTTGAGGAACTCGCTTGAAAATAGATTAAAAGAACATGAAAATCCTCTGCTGCTGAAAGTAATTTTAAATCTTCATCTTGCAGTTTGGTGGGTTTTGCGTATTAATTTTGCTATCCTGTAAGCTCTTGTAGCAGATGTCTTTGTGCTGCTGCTTAGAGCAGTATGTTACAGGTAAAAACGTGAAGAGTCTGACTTTAAACTAGCTTACTTTATACTAATTCTAATAACCTTTATTTAATCAATTCACTCTGAGGGAACCTTGTCTCCAGAGACAGGAAATTGCTTGAGGATTACTGGCTGTGGCAGGACCTTTCATATTTATTTGCAAACTGTTGGGGGGTGGAAATACCAGTCTTCCTTTTAAAGGCAGATGAAGCTGGAGTTGCTGCGCTTCTCCTGCAAGGCTGAGTAGAGGTCACTGGGAATTCTGTGCTAGAATGTTTGGGGTTTTTTTTCCTTGACAAATAGTTTGATGGCTTGGGGATGTTCACACAGGATGCTTGGAGATGCATCAAAACCCCAAGCAAAGCAGTGACTTGTTTCCCAGGTGGGTGTACTGTTCACTTAGCTGCTAGTGGCTTGACAAGAGTTGCTCCCTACCCTGCAGATAGAGAAAAGTTAAATGTGCCTGCTCTAAAAGGCCCTTTTTAGGGGGAATGGGGAAGGATCTTCCACTGCTCAGCTCTGTGTGTGCAAGAGGACTATGGGGAAGAGGTGTCTGGGGCATGTGTGGTGTTCCTTATGCTCATGCGCCCAGCCTGTTGACATTTGAATATAAGTGTGCTGGAGAAGTAGCAATGCAGAAATTCCTTGAAGACTCTATACTCTCTCCCTCTTCTTGCTTTTATGTCATGGATGCTTGCCTGGTAGCTGGCGCATTCGGGGTGGAGGAATATGACTAGAGCTGGGAGGGAGGCAGCACCGGAGAGTAGTGTGCTTGGCTGGGGACAGCAGGCAGTATGTGTTGCTTTCAGGGAGGCAACTGCCCAGGTCACTGGCAGGATGCTTCACACTGACTTCTGGTCCTGGTGGTAAAGAGGCATTGCCTGAGGCTTTATCTGGGGTTTGTCTTTGCATGTGAGCATCAGGAGGGCTTGTGATGCTTGGTGAGGTTTTCCCTAGAGTTTTGAGGCAGACTGGACAAAGCCTAGCTGTGCTTTTGCAGTCCTGGGTGGTCCAGTGAAAAAGCCAAGGCGTGAGGCAGGTTGAATGACCAGCATCCTCTAATTTCGGGGTGTATCTCCTGACCTAGGATCGGCACGTGTGAGATTCTTGCCTGTATGCAGCAGCACTTTGTAGCCTTTTAAGATTTACTGCCAGAGCAAGTTGCTGACTCTTGCTGTCCTGCCTTGTACAACTTTTCCCCCTCTTTTGGTGTCAATTTCTTTTGACTTCCTCTAAGTAGGCAAGCCTGTGTTGCCTTTGGCTATCATAGAGCACTGTCACACAGCTTTCTGGCTTTTAATCTACATGGAAACCAGGGTGCTTGGAGCCCTGGTTTAGGGGGAGGATTTAGATCTAGGGCATCTTTATGCATAGTAAATTATTTCTGCCACACTTCAATGTGGATTGAAAATGGAGCTGGTTTTAGGAGCAAGAAGCCTGTGCAACTACTTGGCCTGGCATGTTGTACAGGCTGCTTGCTTAAGGCAGTGGTTCCCCACACTACAGTTTTGGCAGACAAGTTGAGGTGGGAGTTTCTTGCCTTTCCTCTGCTGCTGCTTCCACTGGTACCAGAGCTGTGCTGGTACGAGGACCTAGTTTCCCCAACAAGCTCCTGCAAGTTGCATCAGCATTGCGGAGGGGACAGTTAGCTGTGAAGGGGGTGTGAGAACAGCAGCATGGTGTTGTCTAGTCACCAGGAGCAAGGAGGCATCCTTCAGCCAAAGGAGCGGCGCAAGCCTGTAATTGCTGAGGTGGTGGAGGGACAGTCCCCAACCCCAGCTGGCTCTGCAAAGGGGCAGCACTGGTGTACGAGGGGCAGATGAGACTACAGGTCTGTAACAGCTGAGGAACCATTGCTGCTGTATAAAGAAGGTCTGAGAGCTGCTGAATGAACAGTTACTATCAGGCATTGCTCTTTGCCTGCCTCAAGACCCTCTGCTTAACATTTTCACTGAGTTTGTAGTGGCTAAGCAGAGTCCCTTCCTCAGGGAGCTAAGGAGTGGCACGATCCCTGTGATACTTGGCAGTATCGGTGCTGAGGGATGGATCTAGGAGGCTGTGGGTGTGCTTGCCCTCCTGCTGTAGGTCAGAGCATCCAGGGTCCCACCTCTGGGCTGTCCTAGTTATGGTAAAAGGTGTCCATATGAATTTTTTTAAATTTTTTTTTTTTCACTAATAGCCATACTTCGTAAAGTCTAAATGTCACTGAGTCAAGTGAGGGGAGAAGTTGAAGCTTCAAATTGACCTTCTACGGAGATGCAACTTACAGGTTTTATTTATAACAAGTTTTATTCTGAGGATGCATACTTTTCTACTCTTTGTTCTGACATGTTTCTCTCCCACTCCAATTTTATGGTGGAAGTCTATAACGCGCAACCTTTGAATGGTGGTTGTAGGCCTCAGGAAGATGGTTTGGCACATTATTAGAAGGGACCTGTCTTGGGGATTCCTGGCAGTGCTTGGCCTCCTCATGGTGTGTGCGTATGTCCCCTCGTGACATGCAATGAACAGTCATCCTTCTTGCAGTACCTCTCTGGCGTGGTGCTCCTAGCCTGTGCTGCTCAAATCGGAAGGTAATTACAACTCATCCCTTGTTAGAAAATCAAATTAAGCATAGCCTGTTGAGGGAAGCAAGTTGCAGAGAAAAGACTGTGGGGTTTTTTTGCGTGGTGATGTGTGTTCTCTGTGAGCTGGTAATTGTGAGAGTGATTTAAAAGAAAGGAAGCTGGTCGGACTCTTGTTTCCCACCCCCTCTTCTCTCAGCCCTTGAGCACTGACTTTTGAGATTAATTTATGGCACCTTGCCTAGAGTGAAAGCCTCAGGCTGAGTATCAGGGTGGATGCTGGTGTGCCCGCTGCTGGTGGGGGTGCTCAGCTGAGGACCCTGCCTGGGCCACCTTCTGCAGCTGTCCTCAACCGTGGCCTTATGGGGGTGGGTCTGAGTGCAGGCAGTGTGCTCCTCATACAGTTTTAGTTGCAGGGGGGTTGAATTGTGATTCAAAATTTGAGTTTTCCTTTTTGTGTTGTACACAGGCAAAAGTGGTATGGCTGGGGTCTGTGGAGTGAAATGTGCCCCATGCCACTGCGATCAGTCTCTGCCACAGGGAGCATTTGTGGCAATACATGTGCATCTGTGATGTTAGCACAGTGCATCCTAAATAGGAAAAGCAATAGGAAATATCTAATGACTTTGCTACTAAAAAAGGGAAATAGTGGATATAAAACTGAGCCATGGTACTAAGAACTTTTGAAGGCCTGCTTTTATTTTTTTGCCCCTCTTATTGAGATTTGTTGAAGCTGTTCTCTGCTGTGTTCAAATCCCAAATGCAGTCTTAGAACCAGAATTTGAAAGTGTGCTTTTCAACTTTCTCAGTTTGGTCAATTATACTAGGTTGTTGGAAGATGGAGTTCTCAGAGGACTTAAGGGGCAGTCTTATTTCTCAGAGTTTGTGTGTGTGTGTTTTCATTTTTGAAAAGACCTTTGTGCTGACAGACATTCAAACATCAAGGATTTGTTAGCCTGGAAAGTTCTAACATTGCAAAATGTCTGTTGCAGAGAATTTCCTGTATAAACTGTGATACAAATAATAAGTGCTGCATGGCAGTTATCATTCCTTGGAAGTGGGTGAGTGGATATTCTCCGATCTGAGAAACTTGATCATTCTAAACTTGAGTTGTCTTGCAGTTGTGCTTTTAGGAATAAATGTAAGCGTGCCTCCATATTCTAGTATAGTTCCTTATTTAAATGTCAGACTACTTCACTGAAGTTTATATATAGAGAGGGATTTGATAGGAAAAAGATTTCCCAAATGGATGTCCTCTTCAAACAGCTGTGCTGCCTGGTGGTGTTACAGCTGTGTGTATAGCAGGCCAATGCTTTTAGCCACATCAGTTGAAATGAAAGCACAAGTAGTAAGGGTGGAGAGAAGGACTTTGTAAGGACTTTGTAGTAGTGATGGATTACAAAATAAGCCTTAACGATGCATTCCCTGAAACACATGAACACAACTGCATAAATGAGAAAAGCATCCTGGATGTACGAGTGACCTTACCAAGCCAGCGCTGCTGCAAAAACCCTCTTCTTACTGAAAGTAACATTTCAGGCTTATATGTGGTTTCAAGAGGTTCAGCCTTTGCACAGTTTTTCTTTATTCTCCTTCCCTGAAGCCATTTCAGTTTACTGTGAGTTTTCTTTTTTAGGACTTATTATTTTTGGAAAGCGTTCTGGAACATTTTGTGCATACGGTCCTCTGTAAATGTGCTGTTGTACTGATTAAAGCTGAAAGTATGAAACCTAGTCTCTCTGATGCAGTGCGGCAGGGGGAAAATGCTGAAACAATAGTTTCCAAAGGGAATACTTTTCCAAATAAAGACATTTAAAAAAAAACCCCAAAACCCAAACCAAAACTGGGAAAGATTGCATGAGATGTATTCTCCGCTATCCCTCAGTCTTTCCTCCACAGATTGTGCAGATGTCAGTATGCGTTAAAAAAAAAGAGGAGAGAAAATCCTTTAAAGCAGATCCAGCACTTTGTTATTAACTGGTTTCTCTTCATTTACTGACATGACCCCATTGCTATAAGCATTTTTGTAATAGCACAGAAATCTGCCATGCATTGGAGTTCTGTGTGTTAGCCTGTTTTAACTCTCCTCCCTGCCCCTCCACAGCTCTGCTTTTTCTTCCTAGTGGTGCCTGGAAGTTCACAGCCTGCCCATAACTTGCTTCTCCTTTTTGATTTGGAAGGACAATTGGATTTTCATCTCTTACCTGTCTCCTCTCAAGTAAAACAGGAAAAGTTTCTGGCGAAATTCTGTGACTTTCAAGGAAACGTCTTAAAATTTTGGGAGCTAATGATGGCTCCTCATTGCTTTCTCATGGACTTACCAAGGCAAGGAAAATTGGGTGGGTTTTTTGGGTCATAAAATTCAAATCTTCTGTGACTGTTAGGTCTGGCATGACAACCACAGTATGTGGAAATGGGGAAGAATCTTCACAGGACTGAGGCTGTTTCTAACAATTTGATTCTGATGCTGTTCCTGAAAGTACGAGAGTCACAGGATGGGAAAACAAGTCCATGGAACAGAAAACATTCTATGGCTTAAAGACTATGATGTGAAACAATGCTTCTACATGTTGATCTGTCAGAGGACCTTGCTAACTATTTGTCTTCTGCAGCTGGGTGTCTTGACACAGTCCTGAAGTGCATTTTTGGAAGCCTACTCCAATGTGTTCTTGGGAAGATGGAATTTACAGCTGCAGTGCACAGATTTATTTAGAAGACCAGTGTGGCTCGTTAGTTGGTTCTTGAATCTTTAATATACCATGCAAAAGGATGGCACTTGAGGCTGTAGGAGATACAAATCTGTGAACTATGATGGTAGTGTGGCAATGGACTTCTGAAGTGTGCAGTGAAAATATGCTTGCTCTGGTTTTCCCTGAGGGGTCCAGGAGGTCCTCACTTGGCTGACTTGCATCAAGTGAATTCATCTGTCACACAAAATGTCTTCAAAATGCCCACATAGGCCTTGTGGTTCTCAGGGAGATACTGCATAGAACACTGTTGGGGGTCAGGGGTTGGGATCTGAGGTTTTAATCTTCTTTCTGGTGCCGCTTAGATGTGCACAAATATTTCTTAAAGAGGCTCGGAGCCTCTTGTTCATTTTCACTGGCTGGGTAACTGGGAACAGACAAAGTTGGCAAGCATGGTGTCCTGAGCAGTAGCAGTGTGGTGGGGTCCTTGTTATGCCTAACAGTTGCCCTGTGCCTCACACTGGGCTTAGGAATGGTAAAGCATTTGGCGTTAATCAACAATTACAAAACCTGCAATAGACAGTGAAGGGTACTGAATACCGCCCCTTTTCCCCCTTGGCAACCTTGCACCTCTTCTTTGCATAGCTTGAAAAGTCTGTTTCTTCCTTGTTCCTGCCTTCTCAGGGGACTCCTGGAGTTGCAGCTTGTTTGGTCCGCTGAGAGTATCTTTGAGCCTGCTGCGCACTTCTCTGTGGGTTGCAGCAGGGAAGAAACTCCTATACAAAGGCTTGTAACCAGCTGCTATCATGGAAGGGAAGTAGTTGGAGGAAGGAAGTGGTCCCTCCCTTTAGCCCACAGAAGAATATGCTCGGCTAACCTCAGGATGACTTCTTGAGGAGCATCAAGTGAGATAAGGAGACAAGCAAGGGAGGGGTGTAAAAGCATGATCTAGGTGCAAACAGGACTTGAACTGTGATAGGAAGGATAGAAAGGAGGAGGGTGGGGAATAAGCTATGCAAATTGGTGAATCTTGTAGGTTTATTCACTTGGGGTAGGAATGTTGGTGTGATTTTTCCTGGTTGCAAGGAACTGGTTAATCAGTCGTGAAAAAGCCAATTTCCTGGCTTTAAAGCATCTCTTGGTGACCTGTGGAGAGTTAGGCACTTACCATTTATAAGAGATCAAAATGGAATTTCAGAATTTAGCCTGTCCAGTAAGCTTCTTTCTGAGCAAACTCTAATGTTACCTCTTGAAAATGGGAGTTCTGCATCACCAACAATTCTGCTGGTGTTTTAGAAACCTTCATGAGAGAGGAAGCGACAACTAAACCAAGGTATCTATGTGCATTTGCAGGTCATAGGCCAAACTCTGTGGCGTAGTTAGGGAATGAAGAAGGAAACCCAATGATCCAGGTCCCACTACAGGTTACAGTCAGGTCTTGGTTTGCAGGAGCATTTGTGCTGATTCTAGTGTCTGGAATGCACAGTGTCTGCCCTATCGATTCCTCTCTGTAGCAGGGGATGTGTGCAGTTCAGCCCCCTGCTTTATGCTGTGCCTGTGCTATTCAGAAACCTGCCTTTTTGTAATCCAAAGGTGAAGGTGTAAAATGGAGCTACCAAACACACATGTTCTAAATGATCTGGTTACTTGGGGGGGGGGGGGCGGGGAAATGGGTGTGGGGTGTTACATGGGTGGTTTGGTTTTTCTTATTTTCTCTCTTCCTCTTCCACCTTTTCCGATTATCCTGGATAATTGAGAGTTGGCTGTGTTGAAAGGTCAAATGATTAAGATTTTTCTAAACTGCCTGCAGGTAACTTTGAATGCTTTGGTTTTTTTCTTTGTGACTGTTTTAATTGAACTGTGAAGTTATCCCAGAATGTTACAAATGTGATTCTGTTTCTAAGAGCTTTCAATTAAGCTGGTTTAGTTACAGAAAGCAGTAGAATTAGGGGTTTCTCTGCTGGCACTTGAACTTGAATTTTCTCTAACTTTTCTTATTAAGCAGCCAAGAGGATGAGTTTTTTTGTTGTAACGCTTGACTGCTTGTTGAAAGCAGGCAAAACAAGGACATAACAAAACCAGCAACCAAGGGTGAAGGTTAAATCCTCTGAACCACACTGCTCCCATTAGATTCCACCTGCAGTGTGACCACAAGGCAAGAACAATCCTTGTGCTTAGCCTTTCAAAAGGTATGCTCCGCCTACCCAGCGTTCATCCTGCTGCCAAGATCTGCTGTGTGCATTCGAAAGAGCAAACAATTCCTGAGTAATATTTTGTGAGAGGGAAACTATGTGGATAAAACAGAGTTCTGATGTGCATGAGGATAACTAATTTTCTTTTGGAAAGTTTCAAGTGTGGCATTTAAAAGCAGGCCAGTAGCATTCCAAACGTACTGAACACTTCCCTAAACAAACTGTGAAGAATCTAGGTTGAAGACCTGTTTTCCAGCAACAGTGACACAGGACACAGCTGTGCCAGGCATCTTGAGCAACTGCAGAGCCTCAGACTGTTGCATCCGTCCCTCTGACATCCCATGCCCTTGGTGCACTAGAACTACTCGAATCTGGTTCTCTTTCATGTCCTGAGCATATGATCTTCCAAAGAAGGCTTTTGCATGGTGACCTAGGAGTCATGCTGTGACAACATACGGGGGGGGGGAACCAGAAAATTAGTCATAATCCTGGGAAAATGTATGCATGCTTAAGAAAGAATCTTGGATCAAGGGGTGTGAGTTGACAGCTTCTGAAGGTCTAGAAGATAATTGGCAGAGGTCCCCAAACAGCTTAGCTTAGAGAAAGCTCCTGCCATCATGTGAGTGTGCCATCTTTGGAAGTGGCTGCTTGTGGTTTAAGAGCGAGCAGGAAGGCTGGGCTGTATGGTTTCAGTGGAAGCTGCTGTCTGCTTCAGGGAGTTTATAGAAGCAAAGTACTGCTTGTTGTGCAAGCAGGGCTGGCCCTGCAGCCAAGGGAATTAATGCTGGAGCATCACTAGGAAGGTTGTTTGATGACAAGACTTCAAGAAAAGAGCCAGCCAGGGATGGCTGTAACCTAGGAGCGATGAGTACTTTTTCCCTTGTTCATAGCATTCCCTGAGAGGGTGTGTGGCCATTGACTTTGTGGCCATAGAGGACAGTTTTTCTTGCCCATATTTAGTAGGTCTTTTTCAAAGTGCACATTAGAAAAAAAGCAAAAAAAAAAAATCTTATTGACTGACGTACTGTTAACAGAGAAGAAACTCTTCTTCTCTCCTTACTGTATTTATGCAAACTGCTGGCTATACTAAATATTATCTTTGAAAACATCTCTGTTTAAACTTAATCCACCCATAACCCTTCAGCCTAGGCTGTGGCATGTGAAATGGATTTGAAGTGTCTGTGTTCCATATACTCATCCTACTGTCGGCTTTTTCATTGTTTCTAGGATCCATTACAGAAACTAGCCCGTTCCTTTATGCTGTGTGTAAACAGGGAATTGCTTTGATTCACGTGAACCCGTGAGTTAAGCTATCTCCCTGAGAGTATGTTTCTGACAAATGTGTGCTCTACAATGCACTCCAGTTAACAACTCCTCAGGCCTCCACCTCCAGAAATTATGAAAGCTGCTTCCCCCTGAGCTTTAGGTATGAGGAATGTGCTAAAACAACAGTCAACTTTCAGACTTGAATGTGTGTCTAAATAGCTTCCTAACCACCATCTCCCCTCTGGGAAGAAAGGATACTTTCTTATCTAGCCAGAATCTCTTTCATCTTCTAATTTTGCCAAGGAAAAATCAAGGTTGGGAATAAGTTTAAGTTGGCTGAAGGCCAAGGGAGGATCCTTGCAGGCGGTACCTGTGTCCATTGTCTCCTAACAATTCTAAGGGGTTTTATCTATGCTATCTTCCACTAAATGGTGTCTGCTGCCTTTTGTGTCCTCTTCAGATCCCACACTGAACTAAGTCATCTTAGCGAGATGTTACTGTAGGCATAGCAGCAGCAATTTACTGCATTTCTTGTGGGGCAGCCCTGTGCCTCTGACAGGCAGGATCCCTGATAACCTGGGATGAGTGATTTGGCAGCTGAAAAGAGATGGGGAAACCGTGCATGACTTCAGGGGAAAGGAGAGAAACAGTGCAGTGCTTTGGAGCAATCTATTAGTGAATTGAAATAAGTGATAATTTATTTCCCTTAGAGATACCTAAAACAACATCTTCTAACTTGTTTGTCCAGTGACCAGAATTGGACTGCTGGCTTCCATGTGCAGTCTTTGGGAGAAGGAATCACCTCTGGGGCAAGGTAGCATGCCTCAGGCTGCTCAGCAAATTCTGTGGTAATTGCATGCCCTCTTCCCTACCTCTCCTTTTAGCTGCTGCTCTGTCACCTGGCAAGCAGTGTTCCAAGGGCAGGGAAGGCCGCCTTCGAAAGATACCTTGGCAAGACTTGCAGAGTCTCTTATACTAATGAGGCTTCATTAAATTGGAATGGGGAGGACAGACCTATCTTGACCTAATCAGAAGGGCCATTTCCTGAAGAGGGTGAGTTGCTTCGACAGAGCTGTAATTTGCTGTAGAACAGTGGCTCTTAGAATAAAGCAGCCAGCTGTTGTCCTGTAATATAGTCCAGATGCTGGCCTCTTTCAGTTGAGTATGAACTTAAAATCTGCAGGAGATGGGACTTGAGAGGAAGGGGTAGATGTACAGACTAGCTGGCTTGGCTTTCTTCAGAGGAGTATATTTTTCATTCCATGATTTAGTTGTTGCTGAAGGGATTCTAGCAGGTGAGTGGCAACGTCCTTTTGCCTTTCTGCATGGTAGGAGTTTGGTGAACAAAGCATTGGCTCCTTGTCTGTGGAAGACATGAGAAATGTATAGCTGTGCTATAGGTGTGGAGTGGGATAGCTTCACTGCTTTCCCTCCCCCTCCAAATAAAGAGAGAAACAAAAGGGGCAGACAGAGTTTATTGTAGCATCAGCTCTAGACTTGCCACATGGCAGTTTAAATGTCATCTTGAAATGACATTTCAAGGCGGGGGTGTATGCAGACAAAGAATTCTTCTTTGGTAGACACTAATTGACTTGAAAGATTCAAATTTTAAAGGTAGCCCTTTTGTGAAGTAAATATGAGCAAAGTAATGACATGTAACTAAGCAAACCCTCTTTTCTCTAGGATGACTTCCAGGTTTAATGACAAAGTTACATATTCCCTTCCATAATGCAGCTTCTTTTTTGCCCGAGTAATTGGAAATGTGAGTTGTGGCAGTTTGTCATGTGCTTCTCTGGTTGGTGTTGGCGTGTTGACTTCGTCTCAGCTGCACTTAAGGGTCTGAGAGTCATACTGCCTTCGGTGGTGGTAGGAGTACTAACTGAGGTCTCCCATCTGTTCTCTGAGGGTATGAAAGAGCATGATACCCACCTCTGCACCTCTCAAATTTGTTCAGAGTTACCCAGCAGTTTTGAATTTTTGTGGGAAACTTGACCAAAACCAAAAATCCTCCTTCAGTATGAATATCTGTTTAGCTGAAGAAGCTGTGACTGAATGGAGTTTCCCTCTAAATTAGAAGTATTCCTGTGGTCAAGTGTAATAAAACATTAATTTCTGCACCCTTTTTTTCCCCCTGAGAGCTTTAGATGTTTGTGTAAGGAATAGCACGATAGAAGTGTTGAAATATATCTGTGTGGGTTTTTTGGTTTTTGTTTGGCTTTTTGTTTTGGATTGGATTTTTTGGGGCATGGTGGTAGGTTTTTTTAGGTTATTTTTAGTCCATCACTCACCCAGTTTTCTCCTTCCTCCTTTGTATAACTGGTACATACAGATTTATTTTTTTTTTTTTTTAGTCCTAACTTTTTCATGAGCATTTGAGTTATGAATGACATTCATCCAGAGCCGAAGTTACCACTGGAGGTCTTGCAGGCTAAAACCATGCTGGATTTGTGGGATGTGTATTCTGCTGGGTCTTTTTCCTTCATTAAAAATAGGGGTTTAACTCTGTGCTTTCTTGATTTCCCAACTGCGCTTTGTGTGTTTGTGTACAAGTCTGTTTTTGCTGTGACGGTGCCTGATAGGCTGTGGCTGAATCCCTCAGTCCTCAGGTATGAGCAGTGTCACATCCTGCAATTTTAATTGCTGCGCTCTGTACTGTCAGAACATTATACCTGAGGTTTGCAAGCTGTTTTACATTCCTCCTCATAAGTGTGTGTTTGCCTGCCTGCCGGCTGGCTGTCAAGTTTGCTGTGCCTCTCCAGGTGGCTGAAGAGGCATATGATTTATTTATCCTGGCTGTCTAGTACAGTCTGCTGTGTCTTGGAGACCTGAAAGGTGATGGGGGTGTAGGAAGGCTGGTTTTCTTGAAGTTACTTTGAAACAAGTTCTCCAGATGCTATGTCCTCTGGGGTTGTCTTGAAAGGAAAGGCTAAGATTAATTGTAAGCTAGGCAGTCCTCACACCTGTAATATTAGAGGGTGATTGAAAAGTTGTGGTCTCTCTATACTGCAGCTCCTCTTAGTATTTCCTATGTGAAAGATTGCCTTTTCTGCTCCTGTTACCTTGTGAACTGTAAATACTTGATAAGATTCCTGAACACTAGAACATGCAAAATGTTGCTCTTGTCTGTATCTGAATTTCCCCTTTTTCTCCCCTCCCCAGATGTTGTAGGCGTTTTGCTCAATACTCACTGTTTCTTTGTTTGTCTTGTTTTTGTAGATCAAGGTGCTCCTGATCAGCCAGATCTTTCGGGAATTTTTTAAAAAGAAACTTGGGTGTTAAAAGATGTGCCATGGAATGGTAGCACCAAATAGCAACACAGGATCATCTCTTGCCTTGACTAGCCATGGGTTATTTCTTCTGCTAGTTATCTTTGGTACCTTTATCGTGGAAGCACAGGCCACAGGTAAGTGAAACCTTTGCATATGCTGTAGGGAGGGGGAGATGTTTAAGTATGGAAGTGGTCTTGTATTATTATGGGGAAGCTGGTGATGGTTGATGCATTTGGACCCATCTTTCAGTACTCACAGGAAAGATTCCATTTCTACTGGTTAAGCAGAGGGCAGTGTCTGAACTGAATGAGTCTTGCATATGAGTAAGTGCTTGTCTTCTACCCCGTCGTTTTGATTCTGCCAGCTTCTTTCCCCTCCATCTTCATTCTTTCACTGCAGCTGGGGGGCACTTGGGCCGTCTCAAGAGCAAGGACCACATTTTGACTGAGTGAGATTCTCATGTGGATGCTGTTATCTGTATGCTCTGTAGCAGCTGCTCATGTGAAGTAGTTTTGGAAGATCAGGCTGTCTTCAGCTCTTGGCACAGCTGATAAATCTGTTCAGTGTTTCCTTGTGTGCTATCTTCTGACACCTCAGCACCTGCTAATTGCGCCCCTCTTGGATCCTGGTTGCCGCTTGAGTTTTTCCCTCTCCCCTTTCTAACTTCTTGATGTTTATCTGATGGGCAAGTGTTGTGAATAATGTAAATAACAGTGCAATGGGATGATATGTAAAATATCAACAGAGGTGAGAGGGATCTGCCTTTTAGAAATGAATGGAAGAAGCAGATACGCTGTATGCTCACAAGGCTATACATGATGTGAAGTATGTGCTTGTTTACCCAGTATACCCTGTCTTTTCTCTCAGATCAGCCATGATGTAGTCTTTGTCTGTAGAGATATGCCGCATCGTAAGTGGCATGGGACGGAAGGAATAACTTTGTATGCCTTTGCACAGAACTTTGGAGAAGCTTAGTCCCCAGAAAGCCTGTAGGTTTGACTTCAGCAGCTGTTTCAATGTAGAACAATAGCTTGCCTTTGAAAACAAAACCTGACTTCTTGATGTGTCATTACCTGGAGCGTCATGACCAACGCTCCTCAGCATCAGTGAAGCTTGAATTGGCCTCTCTGAGGTAGAGCAGAATAAATGTTAGTTGCCAGTTATACTCAAAGCCAAGGTGATCCTGTATGGGAAAGTCTGCTGGTGCTGGAAACTGCTGCAGGAGGAGTTGATCTCCTTTTAGTATTTCTGGCATTTCGATTTGGAAGGGAGAGGCTGCTGAAATCTGATATCCCGGACTTTTATGTCTTCCTGGCCTGATTTTGGCTTTGTAGCTAATGAGGGGTGCGGGGACACGTGAGGGAGTGACAAATTGGCAGGAACAGATAGTGGGAGTGGGAAAGGGACAAGGTCTTTTGGGGTCTGGTCTATCCTTGTTTTCCAGTCTTGCTGTTACTGGTGATAATGTCCCTGCCTCATTTCAGATGTAGACCTGTCAGATATGCCTCCCAGCCTGGGGCTGGAGTGCACCATCCCCATCTGAAACTCACGCCACACACTGCAGCACCTTTAACTGAGTCTGTCATCGGCATGCAACTGCCTTTTGCTGCATGGGGCGGCTGGATAGGGAAAGGCAGTGACAATACCAGCGAGCACTTTTAGTATCATTTTTGAGGTATTCAGTCATATTACCAAAAGCACTGGTTAAGCATATCGGAAGACCCAGGAGTGGCTGTGCACTGTTTCCCTTACTGTGTTCCTTTTGCTTCAGGACTTGGAACCAGCTGTGGTAAACTAATCAAGGCAGATCATCAGCTAAATAGGATTATAGTGGCTGGGCATGAACCATTTCCTGCAGGGGAAGTGAAAAACTGCATGTGGAGGGGAGCCCAAGTTCATAGCAGAGGGCAAGACATGCAGGGGGGAGAAATCCTGGGGAAGGGGAAGGGCTTGCTGATGATTGCTTCCATGTACAGGTTTTCTGACACTGGGAGGTAGCAACCCAACTGCTAATTGCTGGGAGGGATGGTGGTGCTCAGTGATGCGTCATGGGCCCGGAGAGTTGCACCTGCAGCAGCATGCCAGCCATGAGCAACATTAATTAGCAAGTCAGCCAAGAAGTGGAGAGCCAGATGGAGAAACAAAGAATACTGGCGAGGTGCTTGGAAAATTCTTTGCCTCATCTTTGTCCCTCAACCACCCCACCATTCTCACTTTATTACTTTACGTAGCAAGATTATTGAGAGCAGGCAGAGCAAAGCAATGTGAACGTGAACCAAGTTGTTGTTATTAAATGTCTTGGTGGTAATGGTTACCTTGAATGCAGGGCAAGTGTGACATGCTCACAATTGCTACAAAAGCTGAAGAATGGTCTCATAAAAAGACAGACAAGCATGGAGACAGTGGCTGGCTCAGCTCTGAGTGAGAAAGCAGAGCTTGTGATTCGTGTGTTTAAAACCTTACAATGTGTATTGTATTGCATTCATTTTGCTGTTTAGAAATTCTGTTGCTTGAGTTCCAAGAGGCTGAAGGGATATATTCATGTTCTGGGCAGGAATGTGTTCTCTTTGCCACATGGTTAATGTAGAGGGCAGACTCATTTCCAGTCAGCAAGCATCGGGTCTGTCCTCTGGTATTAATTTTATTTATGCATGGATTTTTAAGAAAAATCTTCAGCACTTTGTCTCAAGCAATCTATCCAAATATCCTGAAGTGCCACGAGGTGAGTATAAGTTGCTTAGTCACTAAGCATACTGCATAATTTGAGGAAACTGCTCTTTTTTCATGGGAAGATATCTGTGAATATAAAAATAACTGCTGCACGTATTTTAACACAGAACAAATGCAACATCTGGTGATGGGCAAGCAATTAAGGTGTGTCAGAAGAGGAGGATTTATGGAAACTTCAGTGCTGTTCAGAAATATTTTTTGAGCTTTATCACTGTTAGACCTTTTTTCCCCCATCTGGTGAGTTCTCTAAGATTAGTTAGGGAAATAATGAAGGAATGAGCAGGCAAGGAGACTTGGAAAGCAAGGACCTGAAATATGAAAGTGTAGTTCTTCAGCTGTCTCTTGAATTCTTTGAGGGTTCATCTGGAATGTAGCTGAAGGAAGGGGTCCTTAGTAGATAGAGATGGGGAATTTTTAAAGTGTTGGAGAGGAGCAATAACAACCATTTTGTCTGCTCTTCTACAGGTAATGCATCTCCATTCTTTCCTTGTTGCTGTGGGTTTTGGGTGGTTGGTTTTTTTTTTTTTTTCCTTCCTCCCATCTCTGGCCCTTAAGGTTATTCCCACAAGCTCTCAAAGGCCTTGTGTTTGTATCTCATTCACAGTGGTCCTCCTGGCTGGCTGGGCTATTTTTGGAAGGATGACAGTGGATCAGAATAAGTTGTTCATTAAATTTTAACATGTAGTGTCTAAAATACTCTTAAAGCTTCCTATCATTTGTGTTCCAAATGGTGTAATCTCTCTTGGATTCATAACCAGCTCTGTCAGAAACCTATCAAAATAGATGTTGGGCCTTTCATTATTGATAATAGCATCACCTGGTCCTGGGAAATGCAAGCAAAGGTGTTAGTAAACATCCTGAATTGAGCAAATATTAATACCCTTAAAAGAGAGAGTTTAAATATTAATCTTTTAAAATTAATAATAATGCAGGCTCAGTGAAGCCATTTACATTTAGACACAGTCTGATTTTTGTTGACTGATCACGTGTGAAGTGTTAGAAAGCTAGCTAATTTTTAGATTTGCCATTAAAGTGATAAATTGAGCTTGAATAAACTGAAACAACTTCATTCCTGTGTGTTGTCTCTGACGCAAATGCAGCCAATCTGCTGCTTGCTGTTCTAAGGTCTTTTCAGTGCCAAGGTTATTCTGCACAGAAGCTCTTGGATACCGCTGGTATTTGTTTGCATTGCGTAGAACAGCTTGTTAGAGCGCACTCCAGTCATTGAGCAGATTCAGACTTGTTCCTATTCTTTGGGAATCTGTGCAAATCAGAGGTTTCCTTTGTCTCTGACTATGCAGCTGAAAGGAAGGCGGTTATGCAGCTAGGGATGAATTCAATGGCCATGAAAACAAGCGTACTTTTAACACTGGATGGCCAGACAGAAATGTGGGGAGGTGTCATGCATGAACAGAGGATCTTGATTCTAACCTGCATGCTTCATGTAAGCATGGGTTTGGAGGAATTACAGGGTCAAGTGTATAGTTCTCCATGGAGAGAAGGGGTAACAGTTTCAGGTGCAGTTCCTCTTTCCAGTCCCTTTGGAGAGCTTAGTAAAAGCAGAGTGGTACAGAAGGGCATGGTGAGGAGCCACGAAGGTGGCTAGGAAGCAGATGCAGACGGGCCCAGGTTTAGACTGTTCAAATAATATTCACACTATTACTACACTGATCTAGGCAGTACTATTTAAGCAGCTGGCTTAAAGGGAGTAATAGGGATCTCAAGAAGCCACACATCATCTTTAATTTTAACCAGTTCTAATGGTTGAAGGATGAATTAAAGCTGTGTGGTGTTTAGCTACCTACTGAGTTAAACCATGACAGCACAATAGTAATCCTGAATTTTCCTTTTGTCTGTCCTAGGTTGGCACAGCAAATCCAAAGGACCTGCATGTGAGTAGTTATATTTGTTGCTGTACTATGAGAAATGAGTATGGTCTTTTACTGGTTAAATATAAGTGGCAATGAGCTAGGATTTCCATTATACTTCCGTTGTGTTGGATAGGCTGAGATCTATCTCTATGCCCTATTTCCATTTTTGTCCCTTATATTTGGGAAAGGTGACTGCCCTCAGTTTGAGAGAGGGAGATTAACTTCATGTGTTTCACTGTGCTTGAAGGGATCCTTGTGCCTTCTATAGGATTTAACTTTGAATTACTCAAGAAAAAACAAATAGAATAAATACTTTATTAAAATGCAGAGAGATGCTGCTTGAGGGAGTTTAGAGAGGCTGCCAGGGAAGATTGAGCTGAAGCAAAAAACCTTGTTTCCTTTGATCAAGAAAGGTGAACATCTCATCAGAGAGCATGACTCTGGATGTATTCCATTGGATACTTTTGCTTTCCATTTCCTGTGCTCAAAAGAAGTCTGAAATCTTTCCTGTATGCATGTTATGGATGTGTTTAACTTTGGGAGAAATTGGGAAGCATATTTGGCTTCTGTATCTGTTATAAATACATAAAATTTTGTGTAAATATTTGTTGAACTCTGAAATTTGATGTTTAGTGTGAATTTCTCCTTCTCAAAAAAAAAAAAAAAAAAAGAAAACAAACCGCCAAAAAAACAAACCCACAACAAAACCAAACCAAACAAGAAACCCCCCCAGGAACAGTGTCTGACAGGAATGGATTCATAATGAAGTATTTAAAGATGTGGGAGGGGAATTTTGCTGCCTACTAAATTTTGGTCTTCATAGAGAATGGGAGACAGGAGGAGGGAAAACTGGTGGAATCCCCTGAATCCTAGATTTTTATCCAATGCCTGAATTGTACTCCTAGCAAGGCTAGTATCACAGACCCCTAGCATTAAGGGGCTTTCAATTCTTGGCCATGGTTGCTAGCAGGAAAATAAGCTGCTTTTGGAAATAACTCTAGAGTTGTCTGGTCCATCTCATCTTAGCTTCTTGGGCTAGAATGAAAAAGATGGAAACTGCTAGAAGCTTCATTGTAGAGGGAAGCAGGAGGGGTGCTGAATGACATGGTTTGTTCTACTTGAGAATTTCAGTCCAGGTTCTGACTGATTGCCATCCTGGTGTCCCTTGATGACTGCAGCCTGCGAGATTGAAGACACAGATTTGTCTGTTTTAACACAGCTTCCTTCTATCACTGAGTCTTTCCTCTTTACCTACTTCAGCCAATCATTTGGGAAGAGATTGGGTTTGTTCCTAGTCTTATGGGGAAAGTCCTCGCAGCAGGACAGAAGAAAGTTTGCTTGCTACCACCTAATGCTATATGACAATTCTTTTGCTACTTCTGTCCCTCTTGAGACCTAAAGTGGTTACTGTTGCAGCTGAGGCATTATGTTTTTAGGATATGTTGAATGTTTTCCATCTGTGCAAGCCATGTCTGCCATTGCTTCTCCAGCCCTTATGTTTAACCTGTAGCATCACGAGCAGTTACCACCTCCTGTTCATGCTGCCAGCTATTGCTAACTCTGCAGTGGGGATGGCAGAACAAGAAGTGAGTTTTCTCTGGAGCTTTGGCAAACTTCAGCCTGGGCTGTTATTGCAAATACTGCTGGAATATTTGGTGTGTGGTATGTAAAGCTGTGGAATAGGTATGTCCTCAGCATGCTTACACGGCTGATAAGGGGGAAGCAAGTGGTAGGGCAAGGTGGGTGGCTGTAGACTGTGGAGTCTTTGGCTTTTGTGGCTGAATCTGTCAAGGCCCTGTGTTAAAACCAGCAATCTGTGTGTAGATGAGGATTGCTAAAACACTGCTGGTAACAAGCTGCTGATAGTCAAAAGTGAAGGTAGGGCACTGAGGGCACTTGAACAGCAAGCTCAAAAATGCTTGTACCTCTGTGAGAGTAATTGGAACCCAGTGACAGGATTATGGCATTGTCTCAAGAGGTTGTACCTGCTTATCTGTGTGCACTGATCTGCATCTGAAAAAACATTTTCCTTTTAATGAATTGAAACCTCTGGGGAGTGTTCATCTTCCTCTGCAAGCAGGAATTCCCCCTGAGGCTCTGCTTCTGCAAAGTGTACTGGAGCTGGAGGACCAGTGAATTGCTTGCTTCCAGATGTTGTTGAAGAGATTTGAAGTAATCCCTTAGGTATGGGGCTGCTTGATGAGTTATAGGATGTGCTAGGTGGATTGGGCTAGAGGGAGCTTGTTGCTAACCTGTTGAAGAATAAAATAAGCTTTGTGCCCCAGCCTAGCACGGTGATCCCTTTTATCATGGAAAGGGGACAGGGAACTTTTGGAGTTCCTGCGCTGAGAAGACTGCCTAATCTCAGGTTGTGGAGGTGCTCCCTCACTGCTTGTGTACTTTGTGTACCTTGTACTGCTTGTGTAGCCTGGCTGGTGCTGGATGGCAAGGCCTCCTGTGTTTCTTTTCTATAGGCCCAATGCCAGGAATGCAAGGAAAGTGCATTTATCCACTTGGTGTGGTAAGAAGCATTTCAGGGGAAGCAGAAGCCAAAGAACTGGAACAGTAGAGTAACAAATCTTTAAATCCTGTGGGCTCAGCATTTTAGGTCTAGCTAGTCATCTTAATTCAATAGGGTAAAAATCTTGCTTGTTCAAGAGAAAGAAACGCTGCTGCTTTTGAGAGATATGTTTTACTTGATTAGTAAAGGGAAAAGCATGTCTGATTTGAAAAAAGCTGCTTTGCTGTAGAGTGAGATAAGCGCCTCTGGTGGATGTTCTCTTGAGTTTTCAACCCACAGACAGGGAAGAACGTGGTAGGCCTGATGTGCAGAGTCATAACTAGAAAACCATGGGCTGCAGCTGCTTTTCTGGCTTGAAGGAACACTTTCTGTGTCCTGAGAAAAAGACCAACGTGGTGTATAATGAGTTTTGTGACAGACATACCCTTAGGCACCCATAAAACTATCCATCAGAAAGAATAAAACTGTCTTGTGATCTTACCAATTTTGTTGTTTGGGCAACTTTGCATTTTCTTCTGCTTCTTTTCCAACAGGGATGTCAGCTGCTGAGATAACAGGTGGTTTTCCTGTTTTAAGTTGAAGTAGGATATTTTGAAGGAAATGAAGCTACGTGGAGACTTCAGGCATAGAAAAGGACTAGAATTGAATGGAGATTTGTGGGAAGGTGGTAGAATGGATTGAAGGTGAGTGAGGATCAGGGGAGGGTAAGAATCTAGGAAAGAGAAGAGGGGGACAGGGAGGGCGGCAGCAGAACAGGAGGGTGAAGGTTTCCACAGATGGAGTTGTGAAAAAGATCCGGGTGGTTTAAAAAGCCAATTAGTGGCTTGGTGGTTAAGTAGTGTAAGTCCTGAACGAAGGCAGTGCTTTAGTTATGTAAGCAGATTAGAATGCTTGAGAACAGTAATGGCCTTGGGAGGGAGGACTCTAGCAGAAAAATGTGTGTGTGTTTGGGGTTTTTTAATGGTTAGGTAAGAGTGTCTTAATGCAGGAGGATGCAGGATATGCCTTTGCAGCATCAGGCTTTTGAGGCTTTTCTATATGTGACAGGACTGACTAATGAGACACTGACAGATTAAGAATTTGAGGGTTACAAAGTGTATGCGCTCCAGGGACTGAAGCTTCAAGGCATGAATCCCCTCAAGGCAGGAGCAGAGCAGGGTGAATATGCCAGCTGCTGGAGCACTGGCTGTGTCTGCCTACAAGTGCTCTAACATCCTGGCTCAGGATCTGGGGGGGGGGGGGGGGGGGGGCGGGGGGCAGGGAGAAACTGTGAGAGACCATATGGAAACTGCATGTGAAACAAGACATAGGGAGGAACTTGAAGTGGAAGTTGCTTCCGTGTTTAGAGAAATACCCGTGACAGTTTCTGTGACAGTTCTGCTTTTCTTAGTTTGTGTTCAGGTATATAGTTCAAAGCTGCTTTGCTCTTCTCCACCATCCTGCATTTATTTGGCTGCTACACCCACTGTAGGGAAGCCCTTCCTGTAAACAAGATAAACCTATTAAAGCTGATATACCTTGGTGTTGGCAAGGGTCCAGGGTTTCAGTCCCTGCTGATGGTGATGTTTTCCAGGTGGGGTCTGTGTGTCACTGTGAGTGGAATGAAGTTATATCAGAGTGGGTTAGGGCAGGTGAAGGTAGCAAGTTTGTTTTTCCAGTTGTATTCATTTAGTCCTCCACTTTGCCAACAAGTTAGTCAGTAGCCCAAAGCAGAAGTAGGTCTTGCTGTGATACAGAAATGTGATGTCCTTGAGCTAGCATAATTTTAACCTTTAGGTCTTGCCACTTTGAATCTGTTTATATTTACTTCTCATACTTAAACATTCTCTTTAAGTTGACAGTTTGTGCTTTAGTGGCTGTTCCCTCCATGGCATTTAGTAAGTCAGACTCCACTTTTGGAGTAGTTGGGGGAGATACACAGTGCTGGGAGAGCTGAGCTCTCTGTTGGTACAGGATCCTTGTTCAATTTTGGATCACTGAAGCAGCAGTGAAAAGCAGTTGGCAGGTTTGGTCTGAGGCGTTATCACAAGACTGGCAGTCAGGCACTGTTAGTGCACTTCTGCCACGTGGAAGAGGAGGTCTATGCAGTTGTGGCCAAGATCACTGTCTGCTGGCATAAGGAGATGTCTCTGGTGGGCGAACACACTTGAAGTGCAGTGTGGGTGCTGTGCTGGAAGGGGTTTGCCTCTCTGAGTTCTGCCTCCTTTTAGCACCCTGGAGAACTCACTACCTCTTGGCATGTGCCTCCAGCTCTGGAGACTCCTCGGAGCTGAAGCACCTTTTCAGAGCACTGTTGGGTGGGGTTTTTTTATTTTTTTTCCTGTCAGTGTTGCCTTAGTCATGCTTGGTCCCACTTTACCCAGCTTTTTCCAGTCATGAGCTGATCCCATGGTTGGGATCAGTCCCTGGACGGGCAGTAGTATGACTGCATGGGGGAAAGGAGATGTTGCAGCCTGTCACTCAGTACACAGGTAAGGCTGCTTTTAGCATCCTTGATTCTTGCTGTCAGTAAAACTGAGAGACTGGTAGAAGCTTCTAACTACAGGTGTTGTGAGGAGATTTATTCTCTGACCACCATCAGGGTGAGGCAAAGACTTAACCATTTTACCACATACCTCTGGCCACCTGCCACTTGTCTGAGGCAGGTCAGGAGTATTTCATGCTTGGCTACATCAGGTGCCATGGAGAGATTTGAGAGGATGAAAATGAATGTCTGTTCTGCATCCTGTGACAGCAGGGAAGCATCTATCACTAAGTCTGTTTCCATCTGCTGAATGTTAACCAGTTGTTTTAAATGGAGGAAATCTTTCTCCTGACCTTGGTTGGTTAGTAGCACCAAGGGAGGGTACCTGCAGAACTAAAGCTTTTTGCGTTTTTTATTTTAAAATGATTTGGGGTCGGTGGCACCATTTCAAAGGTGCTTGCCAGTGAGCACCCTGCACAGACAAAACCAAACACACCTCCCTTTCCGGAGTGGTCTGTCACCTTTCTTCTTTCTGTGGTGACAGAGGCTGTCCTCTTTAAATACAGATACTAATACATAGATAGTTCAAACACCTAAGCAGCAGTGGAATGACTGGACTTTAAAGATGAAATAGTTCCCGTTTCTTTTCCAGCAGTGGGATTTGGGGCTCTTATGTATTATTTCAGTGGTATTAGAGTAGCTTCACCCAATCTCACAGTGAAGTGAGAATCACTGTCAACAAAGCAGTGTTTGTGAATAGCAAGTATTGTTTCAGCCTGTAGCTTGCTTTTTCCAGTTAACCTGTATTTCACCTGGTGTAAAACTTAGTTTGATTTACTACTTAGCTGTTGTGGTGGTCTCCCTTTTCTCCTGTAGTGGGAGGCTCTCTGGGAGATGGTAGGAAATGGTGAGTTGTAGGAAACACTTTTTCCAGTGAATTCTGTAGTATTTAAAACAGAATCATTACTTGAAGTGGGTTATTCCCCGGTGATTCCCTGACCGGTGTCACAGGCAATGAAAACTGAACACTAAATTGAAAACAAAACTAGAAAGCACTCTGGTAACCATCTGCCAGTTGTTACATATCGCGTGGTGGCAGGATGAAACTCATGGTGCCTGGTCTGGTCTCAGATCACCCCATGGCAATTAGTTACAGTTGCTTTTGCAGGGAAGTTGACTGCTTTCCGTGCCTTTGGAGTAGCTTTCTCCATGGGAGAGGTTCCTGCCTGAGGCTGAGCTGGTTCCAGGGGCTGTGAGGATAGATGTATTTATGTTGATTTGTTTCTTTGAGCTGTGCGCCCCTACACCAGTATCTGTTGTGTCTGGTTTAATGACTAGCTGTAATGATTTTTACTGTCGTGCAATTGTTTAGCAGTAGCAAGAGAACAGTTGGGGACCTTTTGCTTTGCCTTTTATCAAGTCTTCCCCGAGCCCATCTTTGTCCTCACATGCACGTTTGGAGAACACAAGGCCACAGCGTACGGCTGCTGTGCCCCCGGCCCCTGCCCCACATGCATGAATTCATCAGCTTGATCTTTCCACCCCTACTCCTCAGGAGGGTCAGATGGCAGCTGCAGCTCCTGTCAAGCATGATGCCGAGCAGGGAGCTTTGGGGAGGAGGGTTACAAAAGGCCCAGCTTAAATCGTCTGTGTAAGGGCACAGCGAAGGCTCTGTCACCCAGGCCCCACTGCTTGTCTTCTGGTGCTATGGTTGTAATGACATTAGCATTTCAAAAAGGGGATTACCACAGCCCCCAGGTTCTGAGGGGAGGGTATTTTGGCTGTTGTTTGAAAAGCTGCTTTCTGGCTATCTCTGCTTTTTCCCTGGATGTGGATCCTGAAGGGTTGTTGAAGGTGACCACACCATGTTAAAAGTGGGTTGCTGCTGTTGCGAGGAAGCTGGCTGTTTATTGCCCTAAATGTGGGCTGGTAGATGTGAAATTGTTGCTGGTAACGTTCGTTCTTGCTGATTTGGAGTGACTGAGAATTTTCCAATGGAAAAGTAAAATTAAAGGGTCTGTATTGGGATCATGACTGTATGCTAGAGACGTATCCTGAAGTCATGTTTACAGGAAGAGGTTAAGGTAATTATACTAGTTTGTCTCATGTATTTCAACCAAAGGAAATGGGCAGCACACACATCCTATTAACTGTCTGCCTTCCACATTTCTGGTACCGAGGAAGACTTTCTGTGCCCAGGTACAAGATTTCAGGGTGTTTCCTTGGGAAATTGATTTTATTTTTATAATGTCCTGTTTAAAAATAAAAATTTCTGTAGTGAAATTTAACTCCTGTCTCTTGCAACTCTGTTGCATTACCCTCACAGTGGATCTGTGTTCAGTTGCTCTTCATTTTTCACCGAGTTCACTTTCCCTTTCCAGTGTTACCTGTGCTGGAAACTTGCATTAAGGCCCTACATATGCTGGGCTCTAGTGGAAAATTCCTGCAGTTGTTCTTTCCTCTCTGGTTCCATTAGCTGTTGAAACGATGGGTTAGGCCAAGCAGGCTGGTCATCTGGTCCCTGGGGCAAGAGAACAAAGGGAATAGTCTTGTTTGCCTGCCAGAGAGAGGCAAGAGTACTTTGTGCAACCTCTTGAACCCTGTATGGGCCCTAAAATCAGCTGACCCACAGTGTCCAAAACAGGAGCCCCGTGGCTTGACTCTGTGAGCACAGTTGGAGGTTGTGTAGCAGAAGATGCTGTGGTCGCCTGGAGCCTTGTCCTGAGCAGTATTGCTAGAGCTGTCTGTATTGAACTGTTGAATAAGAAAGGAAAGGTGTGTTTTGAAGAGGCATTGTTGTATGCATAGGTTTAAGTGTGCCCCTACAAGGACTTCTCTTGTGTGTTCCTGTAGGGCATAGTTCAAGTGGTCTTGCAAAGCTGTGCTGGCCCGAGTCATGGCTGTCCCTTGCTCTGGGTGCTGCTGGGAGCAGCCATGAGCAGGGCTTCCTGCGGTGAGTCACAGCTCCTGCGTAGGGACAAACAGCCAGAGACCAGTGGGAAGAACTGGTAGCTCTTCCTGAGAGAGATGGCAGGCCTGGGCCATAGGTAAGCTGTTCCTCAGGGCATCAAGGAGGAGCAAAAGTAGGTTCCTCTGTAAACACTGCCCAGGGTACTTACTGTGCCCAGGAAGGGAGGCATGTAACTTCTCCATGTGAAAACAGGAGCTGCAGAAGGCCTTCCAGGAGTGTGGTGGCTGCTGACGAGGTGTGTGTGCTTGTTCAATGTATTTCAAACTGCCAGTCTCCAGGCCTATAGTAATCTGCTTATTTCTGTAGAGCACGACTGTCTATAAACTTCAGCAAGGGTGGAGTGTCTTAAACATTAGATGCTCAACTGAACCTTCACTCAGGAGCTTTTTGGATGCCCTGTGCCTGAGGTAAGCTGGACAGAAAGCACAGGGTGGCAGAGCCACAAGTCACTGTGGTCGTTCTCGTCTTTTTTCTGTTTCTGCAAATGCGCCAGCAGACACAGCTATGCAAATCTGCCAGCTGTCTCCTTGGGAAGTTAGTCACTGAGTCATTGTGCAACCAGCTCTGGTTGCACAGGCTTTTGAATTTGCAGTTAAACTTAGCTACTGTGCATATTTGTGTGGCTGGCTTTGAGATGTGTGAGTTTCTGCATCCTCTTTTCGAAACTTTTGTCTTTTCTGGTAGTGGTGGTAGAAATGAAATATTCACTATTGTAGTGAGCAGGCTAGAGAAAAAATTAAATGTGAATGCTGTGAACTAAAAAGCTAAGGACTAAAGAATGCAGGAAACAACAAACGGCCTGGTTTCTGGAGGGCTGATGAAATTTTAGGTTTACTTGAGGGGGGGAATCCTTTGTCATTCTCTCCAATTTCAGGGCAATTACTGTTTTAAGGCTTGCAAGAGAAAGATAAGGGCAGCAAAAAATAGAATTAATAAGTGCTGGTCATAATATTTAGTGGAATAAGAGCATTTATAATTATTATGGAGTAAGAGGAGAGGAAAAAATTAATGAAGGAGAAAGTAGTTTTATTTCCCTTACTCCCTGTTTGGATTAATGAATTTAATTACTTGGAAATAGCTAGTAGCAAACTTGTGAGCTTTTTCAAATGTACTTTTAACAAGACTGCAAATTTTAAAAGAATGGGCAATTCAGTAAAAATAATTGAAGATGTAAGAACTTAACTGCTATATCTCCCACTGCAAGTACTTTGTGTCCATAGATGTTAAGAGGACTGAATTAATATGCCTCTGATGTACTAGGAGGGGAGAAACCAGGGCACGAAAACACAATTCTAAATGCAGAGAAGCAAGTGAGATACTGAGTTTCAAATAGATCCTTACAATAAAGTTGTCCTTTCTTTTGTTCCTGTCAGCATAAAATAGAGACAAATATGGAAAGGAAATGGCTGAGCGGAGTAATGGAATTGTGCGTAACAAGCAGCAAGAGTGCATGAGGTGGGAGAGGGAAGATGGTGCAGAATGCCAGAAAAGGATTTTTGTATAATAAAGCTTGTGTCATAAATTCCTCCCTTCTTCATGGTATAGTTTAGTTTTGGCTAAATTGTTTGCTCTTTTGTCAGCTTAAACTGGTCTTTATAACGTGATATGACAGCTAAGCAAGTAAATAGCAAAGAAAAATAGCATTGCATCTTCTTTAAATTAGGGAAGATATCTGGCGGGATGATGCTCATGTCAGATACATTTACCATCAAATAGAATTTTCCAGAGTGCTTGTGTCCCACTGGTAATCAGTTGGGAGAAGATGTCTCAAGTCATGCAAGCACTGCTGAAAATTTTGCCCCGTGTGTTTTAACAGTCTGAAGGAGGGACTTGGCATCCTGCTGCTTAGATTTGCAGGCAATACAGTGCTGAAGGAGAGCTGCAAAATTCCCATGATGACTGAGTAACATGAGATTACTCTGCGCAGCGTCTGGAAATCCATAAAGAGAGACTGAAGCTAGCCTTCTCCAAAGGTTACTTGACTAGTAAGCAGACCGAGGCAGCGTTCGGAAGAAGGCATGAATCCATTCCCTTAATTTGCAGTGATGGCAGCCCACTCTGAGTTGTTTCAGGAAGGCAGGGTGGAGTCATATGCCTTTTCATTTCCCCTTGGTGAGCATGTACCCCCGGACAATGCTAATTATCTGTACTAAAAGTCTACCTGCAGTACAAGAAAGCTTCATATTTCCAGCTTGTCCCATTCTACGATGAGAACAGACACATTGCCAGAGCTGGCTGAGCTCTGAATACTGATGTAGAGAAGCTTAATTCTCTAGCAGCAGTTCTACCTGGAAAGATGCTTCTGTGTTCCCAGTTTGCACAGTAACAACAGGGTCTTCTGTTATCTTCAGCATTAGCATGAGCCCCGGTGTGAGGGCTCCCCAGGGCATGATTTCTAAGAAAATAGTATGCTGATTAAAGCAGTTTTATGCAGCAATGGTTGAATGTTTTCTTGTGGTTTTCTTAGTGATCCTTTTTGTTAGGTCATCAGGAAGAGCATTTGAAAGCAACGTGCCATGTTTTGGTCAGTCTCATCAGGTACTCGGCTGTGGAACAAGCATGTCCCCTGACTGGAGCCAGTACAGATGCTGTATGACAGACACGGCTGTTCATTCTTGTCCTAGGAACACCTCTTGCAAAACCATCCTCCCTGTTCCTATGGGCTGCTGCAGCCCTGGAGATCTCTTTGACTACAATGTAGTTCTATCTGTGCAGGTGTTTTGTGCTTTTAGAAGGAAATCACTTCAGTCTAGTAGCTTGTGATGGCTCAAGAGGTTTTTCACGTTGTGGTCCCGTTGCTGTGAGCCTTGGTTTTGAACGTTTTCAACCATTCTTACTGAAGAGTGCCAGGTCCCTTAATATGTCCTAATTTTGTACCTGCAGCCACATGACCTCCTCTTGGAATGGAGCATTATGGAAAGCCTGCTTTTCTGGGAGCTTTTTGCAGAGTCTAGACTGGAAATCTGTTGCCAGTAAATGTGTTAGACTGGGATCAGAAGTTTCCAAGCAGTGGTCTTCAGAATACATAATAGTCTGTGTAGTTCTGCCTGCCACGTAACGACAGCTTCTCACTTTCAAATTGCTTTAATGATGCTAAAATGGAGCTTTAAACGTGTTTTTGCTTTCCAGTGCAAGCAGTTTCTGTAATTGGCAGAGGTATGTGCCCCTGAATAAGAAAGTATGTGATTACAAACCCCCTCTGTTACGAAGGAATGCTCTTGTTGGAGTGTGTTCTACACACCAGAGTGACTTCCATCGCTGATGAGGAGTTTAAGAGGAGCAGGAAGGGGTAACTTCTAAAACCACAGCTATTGAGAGGAAAACATAGGTGCGGTTGGGTAGCTCGCTCTTCTCTGTGGAGTTATTGCAGAAGGGACACTGGGCCTGGCAGTGTAGTTGTTGCAGGGTAGTGTGGGATGAGTGTCCTGTGGCAGCAGAAGAGATTGTGACTTGGTTTCTGTTTACACTGTGAGCTAAAGAGTAAATGTCAGCTGTCTGATTGTCTCTTCCACCCAGAGATTGTGACACTGACAGCCTTGATGTGCAATAACTAGGCTGCTGTGATTTGCATTCATGGCTTTAAGTTCTGATTCTTCTGGGTGTAGGGCTGTGAAAGTAGATCATGGCATTTAATGTAAGATAGACACCTCCATCCACCTTATTAATGAAGCCATACCAACTGGGAAGAAAAATGGGGGGAAAGAAGTCCAGTGTTGTAATCCAGGTGGCTTTTCCCAGTGCTTCGGAGGCCTTTGCTCTCTTTGTCTTCAGGCAAGATACCAAGAAAAGGAGAATGGAGAAGAGCAGCGGGTCTGTCTTTTGAGGAACACCCTAGTTTTCCAGATGTTAAATTATGTTTCTACTCTTGGGAAGTCACCTTTATTTCTGGTGAGATTTGATACAGTATAATGGTGTTTAGCCACAAAATGGCCTTTTGCACAACTGTAGTATCAGTTTAAGAACTGAGAACCTATTCTAAGGTTTGTCACTGAGTAACCCTTTGGGAGAATGGAAGTCTGTTTCTTGACAGTGCTGCTCTTAACGTGTATTTTAGAAATGGTAGCTTTGAAATCCCTGGCTACTTGGTCAAGCGATCTAATCCAGAGGTTTTGGAAAAGGGCTTTTTGTACTTTCATCCTAATATAAAATCCTCGTGAGGTTTTAAAGGCTCTTGCGTGCATGCGTGGAGGGAATGTGGTGTTAGCTGAAGGATGTCTAGTCAAAATCAAGTTGAGTGCTCTGACCAGGGAGCAGTGGTTCGGGAGGAGGGGACACAGAGGATCTCTGTTTTGATTGGGCTGTCCACTATTTCATTAATACCCTGATGAAAGATATAAATTATTATGAGGAAGTCCAGTTGGAAAGTAGATACTCCTAATGCTTCTCCCTTCTGTTCCAAACTTGAGCTGCTTTCCACTGAGGCTGAAGCTGTCTCCTAAAAGTATTGTCCTCTGTTCTTCATGTCAGCTACCAGAATATAGCTGTTCATACGAGTGGTTTCCTAGATCTTAAGTGTGGCTAAAGTAGCCTTTTCTAAAAAGTGAATAGAAAAGGCAGGGGTGGACAAGGGGCAGAATAAAGGATGGCACTGCAGGCTGCCTAACATGATCAGCACTGTGAAATTGAATGCAACAGCCTTTGGACAGTCTTTGACTATAATTGTGCTGGCAATGGTAAGAAAGTTCTAACAGTGTCTGTGCTCGATGGGATGTATCTGGTGAGAGGGAGTAAATCTCACATGCTGAGCAAATTGTGTGGGGGTGGAGGAGATTGGAAGAAGGGAAAATTACCATAAGTTTGAAAGAAGGGGCTGTGGAATTGTTATACTGTCTCTTGTCCTCGTAGCTCCCTGCTGCCTGCTAAACATGGCTCTGCAGTGCCTGTCGCCTTACTGCTAAGACAGTGGGGTTTCTGTTATTTCCTTCCCCTGAGAGCCTTCAAATCCCATTTTATCCAATCATATGCAGGAGATTGGGAAACAAATGAACAAAACCAGGAAAAGTCTGGGTAAAGGAGATACTGTTTCTGTCTTTATCAGAATGGCTTTGTAACACCTGCTGTTGATCCATGGTCTTCCTAGATGGTGTATGTTCAAGACACCATATGTTCCCAGTGAACTTGACCAAAGTGATCAAGTTCGGGTTTGGAGCTCTCAGATTTCTGTCTACATTATTACCCCTGTAATGCTTATTCTTCCTGATTAAATGCGTGTCCTGTTCTCTGAAATGCTTTATGTCAGTGTGAAAAAGAGATCAGTTACAGACCAGTAACTGATAGGTTTAGTAAACAGACTCCTGTCTTTTCTCTGGAACTTTGTGTTACAGTCTGGATGCTAATTTATTAGCATCAGAATAACTTCCGTGCTGTTTTGACCCACTAGTTTTCAGACATAAGACATCCGTGTCTGTTACTTAAGTGTTCTCAAGGAGTCTGCATGCACAGTTGGGAGAGTTCCCAAGTGCATCTCTCTGGGGGGCAGCATTTCTGCTATTTTTAGCATGATTTCTTTGGGTCTGCAATTTCCTTTGTGTGAGAAACTTCACTAACTGGCAAGAGGTTGAACCATACAGTAAATGGATCTCAAAGGATGGGAGACTTTCACTTCACTACCAAGAAACCTCTAAGTGCTGTCTGGACACTTCTACCAAACCCTCTGGTAGACTGAGCTCCCCTGAGCAGCTGAAGGGACATCATGGCATAGAATGGCCTGGCATAGAATTACTACATCTTGGAAACAGTTGGTATAGGGGCGCTGTCTATGTGTACTGTTTATTTTCACTTTGTCTGGAGTCTTCATTTGTGACAACTGGTAAACTCCATCTGGCTGTAACACTTAGTGGTTTATTGCCTCTCTATTGAACTGAGGTCTAGAGGGTGCAGTGGGAAAAATTTGATATCTGCTGCAGGGGAGGAAAAAAAAGCAAGCATTAAGTTGTGAATCATCTATTTAAATGAGGAGGAGAGACTCTGCAGTTCAGGGAGTTCATGGAGAGAGAGAGAACCTGAATTCTGTAGGAGACATAGAGCGTGAGGCTGGGTGATGGTCTAGAAATGGCAGTAGGGATGCTGAATCATTTAGTGTGGGAAGTAGTGGTCAGATGGTGACTGAGTGTGGGCTGGAGTCAGTGGTCTGCACATCTACCCTGCCCTTCACCTGCCTTTCTGGAAGGGCACAGGGCTCCTGAGGTTGTATCTACCAGCCTTGTGTGGATGTCTAGTGCCTCAGAACTAACTGAGCCTGAATTGAACCCTCTGTCTGGGGAGCCCCATGCAAGGGGTGCTTTCTTCAGCTCCCTGAAAAAGTGACTTGGGAACATGCATGGCGTCAGCTTTTAGGGTGTGGGGTGCCCAATGTGTTGAAGGATCTTGTGGATGTTGCATTTTTCTTGAATGTGTCAGGTGATCTGCTTGTGAGCTGCCTTCTCACAGGAATGGGGGCTTGCTGAGTCCATGCCCAGGACCTGTAGATACCTGGCTGAAGCCAGGTTTGATGGGCAGAACCTAGTGAGGTCTGGGAAGGTGTGTGTAAGCCAGGTTCGGCAGCTGGATCTGTAAGGCTTGGGAAATGTAGCTGCAGAAAGTTTACCCTGGCAGTGGTTTTAACGCTGAGGCCTCTGGTGAGAGAACACAGAGAAAAAGAATAGCTTAACTTCTGCCCTCCGCTGGTTTAAGCTTTTGATAGTGTAAACACTCTTGGGGGGGCGGGGGCAAGATGCTGCTGCTTTTATTTTTTTTATTTGCTAGGTTAAGGGGATACTAGATGGGAGCACTGATACTGGGAAAGAGCTGGGATTTGGATGCTTGCTTTCTACCACGTGCATTTGTGTGATGACATGGAAGGCAGATTTGGGTCCAGCTGTGTGAGGGCTCCCCAGGGTGTTCTCAGCATTCCTCCAAGCTCCAGCCCCAGCTCTGCAGAAGCTGGGAACGCTCGTGAATTTTCCCGTTTGCGCTCAGCGGAGCACTTTCTGTGGCATTCAGGCATGCTCCAACAGCTTCCTCTACTGCATTCTTCCCTGGGGAGCATCTGAGATGTGCTTTTTCTGTGTAGGGGATTCTTTGAAACTGCTTTGTTCTTGCATGATTTGGGAAAGATGATGTTGTTTTTAGCTGATGGGCTGTAACTTCTCCTACTGTCTTGGTTGCTCTTGCTTAATGTTTCCCTTCCAAAGCCTGAGTCAGAAGAAGATGGTTGTGAAATCTGTCTGCTAGATTAGTGTATATATGTATGTGTGTATTCTGTGTTGGCCAGAGTAGAGTAGTGGAAGGGATTTTTATGTTCTAGGGAATTATGAACCTATAAATAAATAAATAAATCTTCCTTTTAAACCACTATTTGTCTTTTGAAATCATCTGGCCTTCCTCATCCTGTTTCTCAGAGTATCAGAGAATTGAGTTGCTATTGTGACATTTTATAGTGTAAAGTTAGCATTTCATTCTGATAAGTCATCTGTCTCTCCCAGTGAAGATAAGATAGTTCTGCAGCTCTTGAAACCAAGATTGAGATGTTGTCCTGCTGGATTGACAATTTAAACAAAAAGGAGCAAGTAGTAATGTAGTGAATACTGCTATTATCCACTAACATTTTTACTTGAATTTTGCTGAAATGTGCAAAAACTGTTCTTGCAGGTAAGTGCTTAACAAAAACAACCCACAATGCGAAACAACAAAACCCAAACTAAAACAACATACCCCGAAATCCCAGCTAACCACTCCATCTCTGTTATGGAGCTAGGTAGTTAGAACAGTTGAGCTTATTGTCTGATGTGAGGGGATGCTGGAGCTGAGCAGGAATTTTCTCATTCATGTTTGGAAGATGGCTGTGAGGAGGAGCAGTAGGACTTTAGAAAGGAGGAGGCAAAACTGAAAGAAGGTGAAGAGGGACCTGAAATTTCTCCAACTTGATGCTATGAATGCTGGCTGGAAAATGTGTAGGACAACAGGTAATGAAAATGGTTTCATGTTGTTTTGATTCTTGTGGCATTCAAGGAAATAGGGTTTTGTAACAACATCTGCAAACCAACCAAGTTGTCTGGAAGAATCTGGCCTGGAACAATCTCTTTCCAATAATGCAATGTTCTAGACCCCATGGTCTGGCTGGCAGGAAATTATAGTGGTATCATTCCAGTGGGGCCTGTCAAAGTAGAGTGATCCAGGTAAAATGCTATTGTTGTGGTGTGATACTGGGTACTTTATGCAGCCAAAGCTCAAGTATTTTCACACTGTTGTTATCCTGTGTTGCCCTGAGAAATCCTTGTGCTGGTTTAGCAAGAACTGCTCTGACATGACTGATGATGCTGTGTAGATAAGATGTAGCTGAAGGAAGCCACTTGAGAGCTGAACAGCAAGTGCCTCAAAACAATAAATGAAACTTAATGAAATGCCACAAATAATATAAAAAGCCAGCTGGCACAAAAGGAGCGTTGTTGAGTTAAAACCAGACAGTAACTCTGCAAGGTGGTAATGCAGCATATGTGTCCCTAGCTATGTGTTAGTCCTGTTTATGGCAATAAAGGTTGAAGTAAATTCCTGGACAGAGACACCTGTGTGGAAGAACTACTGAACTATGAAATCCTACATCTGGATTGGCTTTCCTTGTGTAGGAAGAGACATAAATATTAAAGCATTTAAATTAATCTGTAAATTTTTGTCATTGAAATTAATTACAGTGGTGACAAGAACCCTTAAGTGATTGTATTGCACTTTCCAGACTACTTGAAACTATATATTCATAAAGGCAGGCAGGAAAGCTCTGAAGAGGGAAGGTGAGGCAGGGAGGCAAAACCTCAGGTTAGCTGTTGATGGAGCATGTCTCTGGGCCAGGGTCCTTTGAGCCTACTAAGCTGCAGTGCCTCCTGCTTCAAAATTTTGGCCTCCGTAACATCTACGTCAGTGATGAGATACGTTTTGGCTGGCTCTGTGGCAGTAAGTTGGAGCTGGAGTTGTGTGTCTCCAAGGCTCTTGAGCATCTGTCAGGCCAGCTGTGCTCCAGCAACACCAGGAGAAGAGCAAAAGCAAATTCATAATAAAGCATTATGAGAGTGTTTGATTTGGGTTTTTTTAAGTTTTAACTTGGTATTTTAGTTGTTGAAGAACAAAGAACATGTTTAGGTTACCAGGGAACATAAATAAGAAGCAAAGGATATGTAGACTTTTATTTCTTTTTGCTTAAAAGCAGCAAAGTGCAAAGAGGTTGGACTGATGTTTAGCAGTTCTTGAGGAGATGTGTTCTCTTTCTTGAAGATTTTGTTTTGAAAACAGTTATACTGCTGGGTTTTGGGTTGTATGTTTTATAAACTTTTTATGTCAAATGGAAGGAATGGTATTTCATCTTTCTTATCTTTTTATCAGGCATCTAATGCTGCAAATGGGTCCTCTCTTGGCAGTTGCTACCTCTAACCTATTTTTTTTTTTTATTACATGCTTTTTCAGCTGGATAGTTTGACTTGCCTGTGTTTTGATTCCAGTGGCTATAGTGAAAGTATCAGAGGGCAAGTAGTATTTCAAAGGGTGAGAAGTTCTTCACATCTTTTCTGAACACTTCTTGCCAGCTATGGAAGGAGCTTGCTTTTTGAACAGTTTCCCAATCCTGGCTTGTTTCGTTTTGGCTTTGTTTACCCTGTGGGTGTTTGGGATGAGAAGCTAGAAAGACAGATTTCATGTTTGCTGCTAGGTATGCTTTGGACGATTTGCTAATTCGTATCTATTGAGTTGCTTAGAGCTTTGGTAGGTACTAGGAAGATGGAAGTACAAAAATGAACACTTTGAAGCTATTACATCTGTATAACAAGATAGTCTTCTCAAAGGAGGTGGCTGAAAATCTAACTTCTTTAATACACTGTGTTTGTAAAGATTATACTAAGTTGCCATTTACTTCCCATGTGCCATTTGATCCCCAGCAGAATCTGAGTGGGTGGAATGTGTGGGATTCTGCCTGTTCTGCCAGAACTTGATAGTGTCTTCTGTGACTAGTAAATCAAAGTAAAAGCATCATCCCACCAGACCTTGATGCCTCTTGCTAGTCATGCTCCAGTCATGAAGCAAGCTTACTGACAGCTTCACTGGGTTACCTCCCTTCTTTCCAAAAAAAAACCAAACCAAAAAACACTCGCCAGTTACTTGCGTTGCCAGTAAACAGACAAGACCACATACGGAATAGCTGTTAATTTTCAGTGCAGGTTATACAGGGTCTGACGCCACCTTTCCTGCTGTCACCTTGCTAGCTCTTAAATTGCCCGGCACACTTAGTGTTAGGCAATTCAGAAAGGTGTATCATAGCTAGCACTTCTCAGTGGAATAAACTTACTTTGCTTTGAAGCTTAGTTCTTCACCTTCATCTGTGTCTTGGAGCTTTTGAATTATCAGAGTCTATATCAGCTTATCAGTTCAAGAAAAAGTAGCTGAGAATGGTTGAACTTGCAGCACAACTGGGAGTCTCCAAGGCTTTGTGGTCTCTGGGAAAGCCAGCTTTGCCACGTGGTGTGCTTCTGTCACTGTAGTCTGAGGTGTCTCCTACTTTGAATAGGATGACTTGAGTGTTCAGCTGGGGCTATTTTTGTTTTCCTGCCAGTCTCTGCAGAGAAGTTGCTTGCAATGCTAAGCTTCTGTAAAGCCGGTAGAAAAGATGACTTAATTCTTACAGCTAATGTAACCACATCTAGAGTGAAAATACAGAGTGTGCTTGAGTGAGGCTTTCCAGCGAGAGAGGACTAATAACTCTTTGCAATTTTGGCCAGCCAGTGGTAAATTGAGTGCTTGTTCTGACAAGTCCCATGACAGGGATGAGTCATTCTTAAATGATAAACAAATCTGCGCAAATACTAGATTCTGATCTGTTCAGTGGCCCTGAACAGAGCCAGAGGTCAGAAAAGAAATGGCATAGTGGGATAAAAAAGCATTCTCTAGTGTGTGGTGTTGTATCGGATTGAAATTTCAGGATTGCTGCCCTTCCCTTTCCCTAGCAAAGCTGTCTGTAGATACAGTGCAGAGGGGAGCTGCAGAGGGCTTCGAGCTCCCCAGTTCAATTTCCACATAGGTGAAAGTGGAATAATGTTGAGCACAAAGTTGATCACCTGTGTGCATGCCATTACTAAGTCAGCCTTAGCCAAACTTCCAAATTAGTACTTTTTGGATAGACTGAGTCAGAGGCAACAGCTGCTGCTGCTGCTGAAAGGATGAAAAATGAATTGGCTGTGGAAGGCTCATTAGTGAAGACAGCCTACCAAGGCAGAGCTTTAAAGCGACTCGGCTAGTGTTGGGGATCTTTCCATGCACACATGAGACAACAGGGCTCCTTTCTAAGTTCTAAACTTCTTTCTTTGGATATTTGCATGTCCCCTTGGAGTTTAGGACTTGGCTCTTGAGCAGATTCATGACTGTGCAATGATCTGTGTCAAGTCTTAGAACAAACTATAGCAGAACTGGGGTTAGAAGGTAGGTGTGAGCTGGCCCCTTGGGGAAGGGGGAGCTGGTTGTTGTGTAGCTTGGTGCTGTCTGCCCGAGTTCCACCATGCAGTGGAAGGAAAGCAATGGATTGCTACTGCTGTTAGTGTTACCAGCCAAGTGATGTCATCCAGGCCTTGAATGGCCATGCTGGAGCCCACAACAGAAGCATATTTTGAGAAGTGGACATAGCAAGAACTTTTAAAGGCCTTATTGGAGAAAGGAACCTGATTACTGTACTAGGCTGAAGTTTAGGGAGTGGAAGTGTTCTGTAGCCGTACGGAGATCCACAGGTAAGGTAAGCTTCCTGAGGCACTGCTAAACTGCCCACCTCTTGTCACTTGCTGGTAGAGATGAGATTTGCTGTGCTGTGCCCTGAAGGTATTTCCCCTATGTCCTCATGTAGTGTCAATAGAGGAACAATATCAGTCATCACAAATCAGTCATCTCTGTCCTATCAAAACCTGATGGCCAAAATCATCGTGAGCGTCTGATAGTTATGCTTTTTCCTATTGTGTCTCATTGTTTTTGCTGAAGAGCCAGATGGTCTTCCTGAAGCCAGAGCCCATAGTGTGTATCAGGCTTTTATCCTAAAAAGACAGCCTTGGGGTATTGCTGTATCCAAATTGAAAACACAGGTAGGAACAGCCAAGACAACAGCAGGGTAAATGTGCAGGTTACCTCTGAATTGAGACTAATTTTTAGCTTTGTAGATTTCTGGAAAGAGGCAGGCGGGGACATGATGAGAAGGCTGTGTGAAGAGTGAAGCTGAAGTTTAAAATGAGCACAAGTAATTGAGGACAGTGGATGTTACTGAAGTTTAATGCCATGCTAGTACCTCTTCTACTAACCTGCCTCTACACAGTAGGTGTCGTAAGTTCCTGTGCAGCTGCCTGTTCCTTTTTTGTAAGAATATCAGATTATTTTGATAGTTCTTTGTTACCAAAAGGATTACTTAATTTCCTCCTTGTTGCAGTATAAAGTAAGATTTAGTATTGGATGAACTGCCAGTGAGAGGAAGAGAGGCCCCTAATGAGTGTTAGCTGCCTCTGCCCAGTGTAGCAAACACTTTTGGACCCTTTATATTTCTTAATTATCTGAATTTCAAACTAAAACCCATATGCAACTTCCTTAGGGGGACTCTCTTAACCAGACTTTTGAAAGGGGGGGGGGGGGGGGGGGTTGGGGGGCGTTGGACAGACTCAGAAAACTAGCTGGGTGCCACTGAAGACTGGGTTTGGGTTTCAAAAGCAGAATTTGGTACTCTGCAGATTGTACAAAGTGTTGTTACAGCACTTGCTTCTCCAAACATGTGGAAGTAATTATGGGGCGGTTGAAAGAAGGCACAGGGAGGCCGGAAGCAGCCTTGGAAAACAAGAGCAAATGAAACATGTGCCACTTGGAAAGCTGTACTGTGCCCATGGGGGAGAGCAGGTTTCTGTATTATTGAACTGGCTGTTCTGCAGCCACTGTACTGCTGGCTCCAGCTGCAGCCCGGATGAAAATTGTTTATATTGTCCTGGCAGCGTGGCATGCTGTAAAGTACCAGTCATCTGGCCTTCGTTCTTACTGGACCTGAGCAAGCTGCATGAGCTTCCACGTACATCAGCAACAGCAACTTCATTTATTTGTGTGCACGCACAACAATATGATTGCTTTATCAGAAGATCTTAAAAGCACTTCTGTAGTTTTTCCTGGTTTATTTTACCCTCCTTGTTAATGTTTCTGGAATTAATTTTTTCAGTCCTGGCTTTGTTTAAAAGTAGCAGGTTTTTGTCTTAGGACTTGGTGTTATCCTGATGTCCAGAATGCCTGGTGCGGATGAGAGCCCCACTGCAGCCTGCCCTGTGCAAACATAATGTAGAGCGAAGTCTGAAAAACTTGGCAGTGTTAGTCTTGCAGCCAGTCAGGCTGAATCCCTTGGGAATGTATCTGAGGGAAGCGCGTTACAGGTGGGCCTATACAGGGAAATAATGCATTTGTCATAGTGAGTAGCACTCTTCTAGAGGCAGATCTGCTGCTGGAGTGCAGTTGTGTTTTGGTTGCTGCTTTCCATTACGAAATTCTTCCTTTCCCAGATAAGGGTTTTGTTCAATGCCTGGATTTTGTGTCTTGGTTTTCCCTGCCTAGCATACAGCAAAGTCTGTGCTCCTGTTTTGGAGGGAGAAAAGAACTTAAAGGCATAAAATGTATTTTTCTGCTAAAACTTCAGTGAGAGGGGGAGCTGTCTAACTGAAGCAAAGCTTTCTAAGGGGCAGAGAGAAGTACGTTTTATATCAAGAAAGTCTGTAGCACTCAAAAACTACTGGTGGCAACTTCCTATAGCCTAAACATTTTGACTCTTGTAGAATGTAAACAGAATTTGCATTTTAGAGCAAGCTTTGATGCCAATGGTTTTCTTTTTAGGAGAGAGATGAGCCACTGGGAAAAAAAAATCATATTTCTAATAGAAAGACAGACAAGACCCATAATTAGTGTTGCACTGGCAGGCATCCTCCATAGTTGGCTAATCACAGCTGAGTGTTAATAAGCGTAGTGTTTTTTTTAAATACTGTGTAACATGTTAATTAAGATAATTCGGCTCCATGTGTCTCTTGAGTTACCAGATGGTGACTGCATTGGTGGAAGGCTGCAATTAGAGTCTTTTCTTTCTTGCTTTTTCTTCCCCTGCCCTGGAAAGAGAAAAAAATAAAAAGAAAAAGAAAAACAGAAGGGGGGGGGGGGGGGAGAAAAAAGCAGCTTTGGTGTATATGGGATGGCTGTGTGAGGGGTGCCAGTTACTGTACACAGTGTAAGTGCTTATGTCTAATTATATAAGTGCACAGCTATATGATTATATATACAAATCTATTTGCTTTGGTTTCTTCTCATTTACCCCCATTATGACATAAAGAAAAATAAGCCTCCTCTTCAGAGTATGCCCTTGCTAGGGAAACTGTAATTTCCCTATAAAGGCTCTAGTCCTGCTCAGTTTGCTCTTCTGTTATTAACTTCAGAGTAAGCTTCATCTGGAGCCAGTAAAGACAGAGAGCTTATTTTTCAGTGGACTTTGTCCTCTGCTTAATACACAGAGCCCGAAAGAGGGTTATGTTTTGCAGTGTGTTTTTAGGGAGGCTTAAAATATTTTAGGGGCAGGGTCTGCAAGAAGTGTGTGCGCTCACAATGGAGGTCTTTTATTGGCTTCTGTCTCCTGTAAGTAAAATATAAAGAGGTTCTTTAGCCTCAGCTGTTGTGACTGGGCCCGGGCAGCAGCTGCCATCTCAGGTTTGTCCCTCTGGGAAATGACCCATCTGCTCATGTGCTAGAGAAATCCAGAGTGCTGAAAAGGAGAAGATTCAAAATCTGTTCTCCTGG
The DNA here is from genome assembly GCF_963210335.1 of Falco punctatus. Taxonomy (NCBI): domain Eukaryota; kingdom Metazoa; phylum Chordata; class Aves; order Falconiformes; family Falconidae; genus Falco; species Falco punctatus. The sequence goes on from NC_137587.1 coordinate 21,251,447, forward strand.
TTTCACTCCCCATTTCCACCCCAGAAATGAGACCAGTGGAAAACCTGGACATCTGGTTGTCTGTCTTTTGTGGTGTGAATGCTGTCTCCAACTAGAAACACAGAGTTCTCAACTGTTTCCAGCTGGCAGAGGATAGGTTCAGTTTTGGGTCCCTTTTCAGATGTTGTGCCTGCAGCTACAGTGTTTGTGTAGTTAAAATACACAGGTTAGCATGCTTGTGGGCAATAAGCAAAAATCCCCACTAACAGCTCTTACCTCCCTGAAAGGGGAGCAGGGCATGCTTCACCTCCACCAGGAAGGACCCACCTGTCCTCTAGGGACTAATCTTTCTAATGACTGCAGAAGACATTTCTGTTGGAATTTAATTATGTGGGCTAAAAAATGTCCCCCACAAATGTCCCCAAGATGCTGGATATTGGCAGATGGTAGAATCTCATATATGATTCCCAGAGCAGGTCATTGCTGTGCTGCTCAGAGCCAGGCAGCCAAGAGAAACCCCAGTCTAAAGCATGTGGCGCGTTGCGCTCGGCACAGACCTGCTGTTACAAGCAGTGACATTTATCTGTGGAATACTTGATAAGCCATTTCCTAGCCTAGTATTAGTATTAACCCAAATGCTCGGACTGGGGAGAGCAGTGCAGAAGCAGAGGGTGCATAGTGGGAAACTGCTGTGCTGAAAGCTTTTGCATCCAGGTAAGCGTCGCTAGCTGGAAACCTGAAACTCAGAAATGGAGCTGGCACTCCGACCAGCTGGAGCATGCTTTTGCATCTCCCACTAAAGTGCATCCTCTTGTCATTGCTTTCTCAACAGGAAGGAAGGGGCGGGTGGGGAAGAGGCAGTACTGTCGATCAAAGCCTATCTAGGTGCTTTTTCTCTGCAGACCAGCTGCCTAGGAAGTGGTTTATGCTTTGGTAAGAGATGCTATTTAGTTGACATTAACTAGTCTAAAAAAGGTGTGAAATGATAACTGACTTGCTTCTTACTAAAACTAAATTGCTGTTGAGGGGCTTCCAAAAGTGGCTTCTGCTGTTTATAGGCTGATTTGTGTGCACAGGGGAAGAGAGGAAAACCAAGGATGTTGCCTGTCTGGATTTCACCCTGAAAACAGAGCTGGCAGGTGTTCTCCCTGTCATCTCCCTCTCTGCAGAAGACTCCTGGAGCCAAACCTCAGTCCTGCCTCAGGCAGAAAGAAATGTTACATGTGATTCAAGTCCCTGGTTTAAGAGGAAAAAAATCCTGACCTAAAGAGGAGCCTTTGCAGTTTTTGTTTTGCAGTCACAGTGTCACAGCAGCCATGCTGGTCTTCTGCTGTTCCCCAAGAGAGTGATGCAGCAGAAGGCTTGGGTTAGAGGGGCCGATGGGTAGCTGTATGATCTTTGAATCAAACAGGGGTGTGGGTGTGTATATATAGATTTTTATTTTTTTTTCCTTCTCAAGGCAGCAAACTACCTTTAGCCCGGACTCTTTAGGGCATAGGTGGTAAAGTTCTCATGAGAAAAGCAGCTGACTTGGGCAGTGAATTTCCTGTCTGCTACTTGAGAAGGGTTTATAAAACAAGTGCTTGCTGTTGAAAATGGCGTGTATGCCAGTTATATTTTTGCTTTTAGTTTTGGTGCCTCTCTTCTAGTTTTTTCTTCCAGTAGGTATATAATGGGGTTTGAGTTCATCATATGCTAGGCAGGGATATAGCCTGCCCTAGCAAATGTTGGAGAGTTTAAGACAACCACTTCTTCAGGAGGAAAAGCTCTGTTTAAAAACAACAAATAAATTACTTGCATGAAAACTTGGACAGTGTGTTCTGTTATGTGTAAGCTGAGGCACTGTAGTCTGTCTGCAGCACTGGGAGCCTGTGTGTTGCCTTTGTTGCTCAAGAAGCTGCTAAGTCAGCTTGGCAACTCTGGCTGGTTACCCTGCTGCTGTGGCTAAGGACAGTAGTGACACTACTATCTGGTTGGGTCACATTCATGCTTCTCTGAGTACCGGTGATAGAGGCTGGGAGTGTGTTCAATAAATAGAAGAGATCTAAGAACTGGGCTAAGGGAGGAGTAAATAGTTTCCTTACTGGCTTACTAAACAACCAGGAGATTAGTGGAGAGATCGGGTACTGCCCTGCTGGCAAGAGCTGAAGCTCTGCGAAGAGACGTCTTCTCTCCTGTTGGCAAATATGGCCAGAGCTCTTGCTAGCAAATTTTTTCAGTTGTTTCCAAAGGCGAAACTAATGTTCACTGTCACCCCTGAGTGGGATCCAGGGGCAGCACTCTGCTAGAATTGCCAGGCCCTCTAGAAGCCAAAGTGAGCAGTATTGCTGGTCTCTGACTTGGACTTCTAGCCTGCTGGCTGGCCGGCTATGTCAGGCTGTCACATTTTTATTGTGAAAAAGCATCGTGTAAAAAAGATGAAGCCCTGTGTATGAATTTTTACAAAAAAATAGCAACTGAACCCCCCCCACACACACACACACACACACAAAACTTATTGTTGTGAGACTGTTCAGGATGGAGAGAAATGGTGAACATGCCTCTTTTGTTTTCAGCATGGTGTTAATTAAACCTGGACCTCCCATCTGAGATGCTGAAAATGTACAGTCTCTGCAGAAGGCTTCAGATGCAGCTGGTGTTTCAGACCACCCACTTAACTGTGGCAGGACCCGGGCTGAAGAGGGGAGTAGAGAGGGAGGATTAATCTCAAGGGTGACTTAAAGAGTTTGGGGCTTTTTGGGAGAAGTTAGTAATAGCTTTTGCAGTTCTCTCTGTTATACTGAAGTGATGCACGCACATGAATTATCCAAGTTGAAAACTGGAGGCCTCCGTAGCAGGGACAAGTAACTGGAGGATGGGGATATATTGTTTTTATTTTTGGATGCTTTTCTGGATGTGCTGCTTCTATAGCTAGTGGCAAGTCCTGGCTGAGACAAAGACAGTGGTGTTTCGGACAACCGGAGATTTGGGCAGGGAAGTCCTTGCCACTGTGGAATGCACTGGAGCACAACTTGAAAGAGAGTGAATAGGCAAAGACAGTGACTGTGACCAGGAGGGAATCTTCCTGTGTGACTGGGTATGAAAAAAGAGACAAAAAGATACACTTTAAGGCAAGAAAACCTTTTTGGATTTTTTTAAGCAGCTCCACAGAAATCCCACCGTAGGGGAGTCAAGGCTGCACAAGAAAGTTAGGAAGAGGTTTCATAGGGAACAGTATGAAGTAAATAGCATGGCCTCTAGTACTTCTGTACTTGTTCTGCTTCACAAAGATGTTTGCTCACCAGGCAGGACATGTTGGCGTGAGACATGACAGGTTTAACCAGACTAGTCAGGGGAACAAATGTTCATCTTGTTAGATTAGGAGGGTGGGTTTTGTTTGTAGAGTGTTTTTCCTCTGAGTCTTGAGAATACCGGTTAAATGGAGTAAACCTTGTAGATGAGGAAAGAGAAGTATTGAGCTTAGGATCTTCCGTTTCCAGTCTTCACATCTCGCAAAAGCTGTGGTATGTCTGAAAGGCTGGGAGGCATTAATGTATCTCAACAGGGCATGCATTTAGGGGATCCAGTGGAGCAGGCGTTGTCTACCAAGATTGCTTCCAAAATTCTTCAATACTGATGTGAAAGCTTCCTCTAACAGTGCTCTGAGACGGTCAAACGTACTAGGGCACTTGTGTAGTCAGCGGGGAATTTACCTCACTCAGTCCAGCTTCCTCTTGAACTTTTGGGATTTGGGCCTAACTCACATAAACAGCAACTTTAATTTGTCAAAACTGTTCCCATCCTAGCATCAGTGACCTTTGTGCCTTTGCTGTACAGAAGCGAAAGAAATGTTATTGGATGTTCGGTGCAAAACAACCCTTTGTTAAGCAATGTTACACGCATCTGCCCACACACGTAAGGTGAGCAATGCAACGGCTTGTTCTCCCTCGGTTACAAACTTGCAGTTACGAACTCTAGCAGATGATGATTAGTAGTTTTTTGTGTTAAGGTTGGGTTTTTTTCCTTGTAAGAATACATTTAGTTAAGCAGGATTTCATTTTCATCTCTGTGTGTTTTCATCTCTGTATGGCCAGGCTGCCCAGCAAAAGAGGTGAGTGACAGAAATACAGTTCAGGTGCTTGGTGCAGATAAAAGGGGTCTAAGACCCCTGCTAGGATCCAGGAGCCTTACTAGCTGAAAAAAACCCTATGCAGTGCCAAGCAAACAAGACTGTAGAGGTGCCTTTTGACCACTTCTAGTGCGGTGGTGTGCTTGTGCAAAGAAGGTCAGCGCTGAGGGGCTTTTATAATTCTGTGGCCATTATCCAGTCAGATTGAAGTGTGTTTTAATCTTACATTCTATGTGTAAGTGGAGTGTATGCTACTTGATCCTTGCCACTACAGGCTCATCCTGCTTGGGAGTTGGGATCTGCTACTTATCTGTGGATTTCACTCCTGGGAGATCAAGGCTTAACTGTGCTCCTGTGGTTTATGTTCTGAGTATCTAAAACCCCTCACTTTTTTGTTAGCACACAAAATACCACATACTTCCATCTGTGGTGTTACCTGTGACCATGGCTTCATCTTGTGTTGTTTTTTCATTGTTAGAAATGCTTTGTTTGTATATTTGTAGCTTTGGAGCTCAGGACCACAACTTAGCTTCAGCTCAGCCAGGACATGGAAGATCCATTTCGTCCTTTGGTGTTTAGGCTAATTAACGTGGCTAACTGACACATCTTGCTGTCCCTAAAAGAAGCCACATTCCAACCCCTCACAGCTGTCTTGTGAATTTGGTAGGAGAGAAAGTGAGTGGAGCTTGCTACTACTAGCAGAGCCATGGGAAAGGGAGCTGGTAAAGGTACATGATGACACTGTGTTTGCAACAAAAAAGAGGTTCCTTAGTGTTGTGGTACTTATCATCAAGTTGGTAACAGCTATTCAGAGAAAATAAGAGCAGTTAACACTCCTTGAAGGAGGACAGTATTTTCTCATGTGACCTAGACACAGAAAAATACAATGCTTACAAGTGATTTGATGGGAAACTGGGTGGAGGTGCATACTGGCTTAGTAATTTTTCATTTGTGTATAAAAAAAATCTATATACTAAATACCTAGTATTTTGGAATGGCATTTGCAGAAACTCCAGTGCATCACTCTTTCTGCCTGTCAGTTTGGAAATGAATGTTGCTTTACCTCTGAACGGACTTCAGTGATGTTCAAAATGTTTGGACTTCTCATCAGTTATCTCTTTCCTGTTTCCCAGCAGTGTGTGCTGGCGGAGAACCAGCTCTCTTGGGAGATGTCATAAACTTCAGTACCTCTTAAAAACGGGGCCTTTGGGAGTAAAGCTCTGCTCCTTTTGTACACAGTGCTGCAATGTTCAAAACTACTGTTTGTGGGCATCCTCAAAGCCTGATGAATCAAGATGCTGGGAATAGCTTTGCAAGTCTAGGATGTTGGTAACCCCCTAGGAAGTTGATAACTTCTGTAACTTGGTGTTCTTTTTCTTCCCTTCCTGGTGTGAGCATTTGTTTTAAGATGTCTTGTAAACCCTGGGATACTTCCAAGAACATGTGTTGCAGGGAGAGAGTTGATTAAATTCCTGCATGTATGTTTGTATTTCTGATATAACCCAGTGCCATTGTGAGTCTAGACTGATGCTATTGGGAAGGGTGTCAATTTGTTAAAATATGAGTACTTAGTGTCCCACAATTTCAAAGGAATTTTTGTAACCTTTTGGGAAGCTGCAGTGTATCCATGATGTCCCACGTACCTTTGAAACTTGGAAGGAGTAAATCTGGGGTCATGGTTTTGCTGTGTCACTTGAAGTCTGCCCAGCTTTAATTGGTGCTAAAATATTGGAAAACTCTCCTCCATGGTTTAGTTCATGTGCTGCAAGAAGCATCATTGTGCCAAAGTAATGTCCAAACGGCAACGCTCCAGCGGGGGCCACGCAGCAGCATGCAAACGCTGCTGAGGGTTAAACACAAGCAGCCTGCTTGGGAGGCGTGAGGCTGGAAGGAGAGCTGGGTCAGGCTGCTCCCAGACCAGTATCGAACCATCACAACATAGCCATGGCTGGAGAGCCAACAATGGTTCATGCAGGCAGCTGTTCCCATCCATCTGCACCTTCTGGCTACAAAGCGTAGCCAGGAGCAGCCGCTCTGGACATGGGTTGTGGCAGCAGTGAGCACCCAGCTTGTCTCACCCCTGGTGTGTCCGTGGTTTATTCTGTCTGAAGTGGTGGATGGGCCACTCTGCCTGGTTCTGTATAGCCATGGGTGTGCCACTGCTGCAAACTCGGGGCGTAAGCTTTGCTGTGGTTTGGTGGGATAAAGAGTTGTGCAGAATCAGACTCTACCTTTTCTTCTGTTGCTCCCTGTTTGGAGCACACATATGGAGGCAAGTGAATAAACCTGTTACAGCATGTGAGAGCATGTGAAAGCTGAGGGTACTGAAAACTCAGGGGCAGGTTGCTGCAGTGGAAAGCTGCGTTGTCTGTCCCAAGCTTTCTCGGTGCCTGTGTTAACGCTGGGCTGGGCCCTGGTTTGCAGAGCTGGTGAGCTCTCTCAGAGATGCCAGGGAAAGGGAGCTGGTCCAGCAGAGAGCAGAGATGTTTGACTGTCTTGGTTTTTCAGGCACCATTATCTTACTATCAAGTCCATCATCTTACTCATCCAACCCTCACTGGGGCCATCTCCAGCAATCTTTAAAGCCATCAGCACTGTCCAGTAGCCCTCTCCAAACCTACAGGTGCTGAGGTGCTCTGTTCCCCTGAGTCTCCCTTGCAAAGGACAGTTCAGGTGGTCTTCCAGGGGAGCTGGGTTTGCCCAGAGATGCTCAGTCAGATTAAGAGTGGAGGGTGTTGATGTTCAGGCTGCCTGATCCAGATCCTTTCTTGTCTTATCTATTTCCCTAGCACATAAACAGTGTTTTTCCATCACAGTGAAGATGACATTTTAAAATACTTGTAATACTCTTGAATGCTGTGATGACAAATGAGTGAAGGAGGTGGTGGGAATGGGAAGGTGACTAACTCTGCAATCTCTTTCCTGTGTGAGGAAGACAAGTCAGGGACAACTGACTGAACGTGCTTACCAGCTGCTTCTCTCCTTTTGTGTGCCAAGTGGCCCGTGGAGGTGAGGAGGAAACCAATCTGCAGTTGCATAGCTGTGTACCTCCTTCTGAAGTTCTTGTGCAGAGTTGGCCAAGTCAGGGTTCTGTAGATGACTGATGTACTGGTATTTCCAAGCCTTTGAGAGCACTGCTGCAAGGTAAATGAGTGTTCATTTCTTGTTGGCTGGCTGAGTTTCGTACATAACTTGGAAACCTCATCAGTGTAGGTGGCACTTTATGATAGGAGGGGAGCCAAACAGTGAGCTGCTGCTTAGTCCAAAACAACTCCTAGCACAATGGCCGTGTGTGGGTATGGCTCAGGAGGAGGGACAGAGGGAATGAGCTCAATTTGCTGCAGTCAGCTAGCAGAAAGATGCTGTGCTTGGCTCCCAAGCAGTTCCAGGTACCTTCTCTGGCGTAAAAAGGTGCAGGGAAGTAGTTCTCTCTGCTCCCAAGTTTCAGCAGCTGCTGTGGCGACAGTAGCTTTTCTTCACAGCTCTCTACCATTGCCCAGAGAGGTATGTGTTAAATTGCTGATGATATTTCTGGTGCTCAAATGGATTCTTGCAGTTTAGCAAGAAACCCCTCTCCTGGGCTGCAGATGAAACAGAGCGTTTGTCTCTGTGCCTGAACATGAAATGTGCCATGAATCTGTTGCTTCAGCTAATCCTGGCTGAGCCTAAGTGCTGGACAGGCTTAAAGTGAAAGTAAGTTTTAACCTCATAAGGTAAAGGGTTAAAACATCGGTTACAAAATGGGAAATTATTGCAGAAAGGAAAAATAAACACAGAAGAGGCAACAGTTAATAGTCATGAAGCACAGGACAGTGGCTTCTCTGAAGCTTATTTAAGAGTAAGCCTCCTCAAGAACAAAGTCTTCTTGAAAAGCTGCTGCTTAGACCCCTGTTAACCTTTTCTCTCAAGAAGTAAATTGAATTCCAGTTATAAAGCTGGCAGAACTCATACCAGAGGGTTTTTGGCTTCGCTCAGCACTTCATCTCAGGGTTTTCTGGCATTTACAAGGCACTACCTATGAAGCATTCACACATGTGATTAGGTTCAAGGGTCTCTTGCACTGAAGCAATGTAGCAAATTTTTCCACAGTGGAATGAATCTCTGAAGTTTGCTATTGCTGCTTAAATCTTGCCCAAAATTCAGCTGCTTGAACTTTGCCAGCTGTTTCTGGCCGTTTGTCCCACAGTAAGTGGGACACTTAGAGGCGGAATGTGGGGATGCGTGCTCCGAGGCTTAAGGTGGGCAGGCCTGGATCACCATGCTGCGGTGGAATACGGTGGGTGGGTTGACTGGTTTTCCATGCCCCAAAATATCTCAAGAGGGATCTTTGGTGTATTTTCTTTTGTGAAGTTTTGGAAGCTGATGTGGATTTAAAAGGAAGAATCTGGATTTCTCCCTTTTTCAGCCAGGCAGATATGTGATGTCAGCAGGGTGTGTTCGGGCTGTTCTGCAGGGTCATGGTGACCTGCCGGAGGAGAGGAAATCTTAAGCAATACAAACACCCTGTTTCCAGTACAATTTCCTCATTTGTGGTTTGTTGGTTTTATTTGAATGGCTCTTTAAAATTTTAGAAGAAAATTTCTGGCATGTGCTGTGTCTATACCCATTATTCAGGATAGGAGAGATACAAGGAGGAACGTAAAGTGCCTTCAGCACTCCAGACTTCACATACGTAAACAGAGGCGTTTTTAGAAATGTCTGTGATGTAACTAATTCCTTTTTAAAAATAAGCTAGAATATTTGGTCTTACTGCAGCAAAGCTCTATTCCCTGTACTGTTGGTGGATCTATGTAAATAGCTAAAATCAGCATGCTGTTACAGGCTTCCAGGATGCCCTATGGGGCAGCTCTGTACCTTGACATTTGTACCCATAGTACAGTGGGTGTTTGCGTTCTTCATTTGTTTCGGTAGGAGGTCTTACGCTTTTTCCATATCAGATTAATAGGAAAGCGTGATTGTTAGGTTCCCCCAGTCTCTAGCAAAACAGCTGTGGGGAAAAGATAGCACCAAGGATTTCCTGGGCTTCTCTCATGTGGAATCTCTTGTGTCACTGTTCAAAAATATCACCAGTTTGATGCCTGCCAACTGGATTGTACTACTGGGATAACAAGCAGTATTTAACAATCACAGAAGACATATCAGAGGTGAAACTGAGCAGTGTTCTCTGCTGTTGTGTAACAGTCTTTCTTCTCTGTTTTAGTAGTTTCTTAATTTAGTGGGTGTTTGTAGGTGGAAGTCTGCCTATGTGCCGTATGTATTGTGCAATAGATGTCTTCCTTTGAGATATCCTCTATGATGCCTTCTTTTTTTTTCCAGATTGTCCCCAGCCACCACAGCCTGAGAATGGAGGCTATAAATGCCACCCTAGCCCCTGCAACAACCCTCTGACTTCAGGCAGTGTCATAGAGTATCTGTGCGTTGAAGGCTACATGCTGAAAGGAGATTATAAGTACTTGACCTGCAAGAATGGAGAGTGGAACCCAGCCATGGAAGTCAGCTGCAGGCTCAGCCCAGGTGAGTGCTCCCTGACTTCACTGGGATAGTCGAAACTGCCCTTGCATTGGCTTTTCAGATTAACCCTAAACACTGAGTCTGTGTGATACAGAGGAAGTCCATACAGCTGCCTCTCATTGCTCCAGTGATTTTATAAATGTGGCTCACAATCACTGCTCTTATTAAAAACATCACCTCTGTAACAGCCCATCAGATGCAAGCTTAGAGTCCCTAATGCAGCGAGGCAACCTATAAAGAGGAGTGTAAAGGGGGCAACTTGTTGCTTATGTGGAGCCTCTAACTTTGACAGCTCTCGTCCCAGAAATGGGGGAAGCCCGAACTGAAGCATTTTCCACGCTGTCTGGTTTTGCTTCTGATAGGTTTGACAGTACACCTCCCTCAGTGGTGTACCCATCGGTGTGTGTGTGAGTGTGTAGAGCCAATCTTCCTCCATCAAAGCAGGAAGATAAAAAGGTTTGCAGGAAAATGTTCATCATACAGCTCTTAGTTTGTCTACAGCTCTTCTGGTTTTGAGTGTGCAAACTGGATAAAGGGAGAACTCCCTCCCCTCTTCGTTTGACTTGTTGATAGAGTCTTACTGCTCAGTCGTCCTGAGTCAGCAAGATGTAAATTCTGGAATTGAGTCTCATAATCCATGAAGCAAAAAGTGTAAGCTTAATCAGAAGGAAACAGAAAGACACCTTCTTCAAGCTCTTACAGAGCTCACTGCGTACCTGTGGTCTCTAGAATATTCTGTCCTGTTCCAAAGACACTTAGTGCGTCTCTGTCACAGGCACTCCAGTAGCCTCTTCCTATGATATATAAGGAAGGGAACTGGGAGTTTACCTGCCAGCAACTAGATTCTGAAGAGGCTTTTCAAATTCAGCATAAGCTTCCTTTCCACAGTGGTCCCCTTTTCCCTTGCTGCACCCAGGCTGGAGAGCAAAGCTGTGCTGTTGCAGCTAGTGTTCCCTGGGTGGCATTCCTGAATGTGGTGCTTGGTCTATATCAGAGCTGATTGTGTTGTGATGAGCAGAAATCCCTGATTTCTTTAGCATCCTGAAGGATCAGTGGCCTTTTCAAACATGGGGCCTCAAAAGTCTGACCCGGTGAAAAAGCTATTGCTTTCACAGCACAGGCTTTGACACAACTGGTCAGGGTCAGAGACAGTTGAGGTTTAATTAGTGGGTCTCTTTCACAGGGCTAAAAGGAGGAGGAGGTGGTGGGAGACTGTAGGGAGAAAAGCAGTAAATCATAAAATGATTGGTAATGGGTAAGAATGCACCTACTCCATGTAGAGTAAATGAAATCTCTAACAGTTACCACATGTTTTGTGTAGCTCTGAGCCTGTCAGCCCCATAGCCTTTTGGCAGTTTATTGTATGAGTTAGCAAGCATCTTGTTGGATATGAGGTGATGAATGTGCTGAAGTGTACCCTCGGTAGTGAGCAGTTTTACAGCATTGTGTACTGATGCTGACAGGGGAGCACCCCTATGAGTCTACCCTCTGCCCTGTCACCGTATTCAAAGTGCCCTGAGTAATGTTAAAAGTGGAAGTCCTTACTCAACCCTATTTGCTATAGGGAAAGATGTACCAGGCGTTGTTTTTTCCCTGGGGAGAGGTCAAGCTACTTCTGAAAATTTTCAGAACAAGTTCAAAACAATTAAACCGATAGGTTTGACCCAAAGAGAAGATACAGGAAATGCAGAAGAGCTTTCCAGCATACATGCTTGTTTTCAATCATGCTAGATTTCAGGCTGTATGTTTAAAAATAGTGGTCCTCCAGCTTTTTTTCTTCTGATTTCATGCTCATCTTCCCTTGCCTTGCTACCTGCACGTGTCCTGCATCCCCCTGCAGTTTGATACCTGTGCTCCTGAAGAATGTGTTGAATGTAGCAAAAACAAATTGAGGAATTGCATACGTGGCAATGTCCTGAATGTGAAATGCAGGATAGTATTTGCCAACAGGTAGGTGAGGTTTTTCAGATCGCTACCAAAGACATAAATTAGGGACAGGGGCAACACACATACAGACAATGACTAGTGTAGCAGTCTAGGCATGATATACAGTGTTCATCACTACCAGCTGCAAGTCATTCTGTCTGCACTCCCAATTTATTCCTGTCTTGCAAGGGACCTTTAAAAGCCAAATTGGTTCCTGTACAGTCACATGGCACAGCTGAGGAAGGGTAGGAAGGAGTAATGTGAATAAGGCTCATGTACCCAACACTGAAAACTCGGTATCCTGAAGTAACATCTGCCTTCCTTCTCTGTTCCCTGGCATACGTTTGTGTGAGGGAGAAACTGAATGCTTGCTGCATCTTAAATATACCCAGCCAGGTGATTTCCATCCCTTCTTTTGGGAGGCTGTTCCATTAACCAAGAAAACCCATTATTAGGAGATTTTCCTATCGTTGGGCCTAAAATGTCCTGCTTATTGTGCTAGACAATTATTGGCCTTGCTGGTGCGATCAGGACATTTTTTGCTTTTCTTCAGCCAAGTCTATATATAACATGACCCTTACTACCATCTATCAGTTCCCATGACCTGCTTGTACTGCTGCTCTGTTTGCCTTGTGTTTTTCCAAAGGACCCTTGTATGTGCATGTTTTATTTTAGGTTCCTTTTACAGCTGATAGAGAGGTGTCAGCCTGAGCTCTGAACTGTCCTCTGTAAGAGAGAGCTAGTGTACCTTGGGAAGCTTGGGCTCCTCACATGTGCACCCAAGTGTAACTCCTGAGAGGTGGCAGTGTGGATGTTTTTTTTCTTCCCTATGACAGCGATTTAAGGGAGTGGATCATTTCACCTTGTGTTCCTCTTGGTTTTGTAGAAAAGGACTCTCCTCCAACAATTGGAGTACCCACACTGTCCATAGTAGCCTCCACAGCGAGCTCCGTTGCCCTGATTCTGCTCTTAGTTGTGCTGTTTGTTTTGCTGCAGCCAAAGCTGAAGTCATTCCATCATAGCAGGTGAGTATAGCTGGGGTTTGGAGGGGCTCAGAGGCATCCTGTTTCTTTGCAGCAGAAACCCATTAAGGTACTTGGTTTAGGCTTTCATTTTGGAGCAAATTACCTCCTTGCTTCTCTACTCCTGTTTTAATCACCTTGGTAGCACCTCTGCCCCATGGTCCAGCAGTAGTCTGAAATGGTGGTCTGCGATACCCAGCTGCAGTCCCCTTTCTAACATGCCATCTGATGAGCAGTTTCCTTGCTCCTTTCCTTGGCTTTGAATGTGAAAAGTTACAATCTCTACTAGTCTGGCTATAGATCAGTCTCCTGCCTCTTCTAGCCTCGGATAGCTAACAAAGTATGTGTCTGGGTATGTATATGCATCTCCCCCAGTCCATGAGATCCTATGGACGTGAATTCAGGCTGTACTGTCGACGAGGTAAGCATGCAAATCCGCCATCCTTCCTTGCTGTGGGAGGAGAACCCTTGTGGCCTGAGTTTGTGGATGAGAGGAGGGACCCAGCCATAACACTGCTGCCAGCTAAGTCAACAAAGTCACTGTGGACTCTTTTCCAAACCAGCTGCTAGTACTCCTTAAATAAGAGCAGAGATGTGGCTGTTAAGCAGCAGCAAGATTGAGAGGTGGAGTCCTGGAGTCTGCCTCTTCCTGAAGAAGTCCAAACCACTGGAAAAGAAATATTCAATCTCAGGACTCGGACTGATGAGCCTGGGTGATTGACACTGTACCAATTTAAGAGCCATCTGCCCCACCCTGCCAGAGGTTATCTTACCAACTGCAAAGGTGGCAGAACAGGCAGCGCTGGGTGTTGCAGAATATAGCAGCATAACAAACCGAAATCAGTGGTGGTCAAAGCTTTTTTATCTGCTGACAGCAGAGGGCTCTGAGTCATGACCTTTGTCAGATTTAGCTATGGAGGCAGGTGAGGTGGGAAGCACTGTAACCTTTTCAGCTCTTGCTGCTAAATACATTGGGCACCGTGAATTACAGCCCCTGCTCATGTTTATGGCAATTCACGGTAGGGCTGCCAGGCTATGCTTGCTTGACCTTGTTAAACCACCATTTATGTTTGTCTGTTCTTCCCTAAATAAGTCAATGGTGAGCATTAGAATTCTGCTGTGGGTAGTTATTGGAGTTCTCAGTAATAATATAAAAAAATGCAAATGCTTAACTTTGTTTCCTCACTTCTTTTTTTTTTTTCTTTTTTTTTTTTTTTTTTTTTTTTTTTTTTTTTGAGGCGTGACCAAGGTGTGTCTGGAGATCAGGTCTCTATCATGGTGGATGGTGTCCAAGTGGCCTTGCCATCCTATGAAGAAGCGGTGTATGGCAGCACAGGGAACTGCATTCCACCCTCGGATTCCCGAGTGCAGATTGTGCTCTCGGAGGGAGCTGGGCAGAATGGAGCCAGAGAGGTGCAGCAGCAGGACCAAGGGGCTCATAATAGCTTTGCAAGAGAAGATGAGGCCCCTGGACATTCTGGACTGTGTGAAGCCAGTGGCTCTCAACGCTCTGAAACTGTTCTTGTGCATCAGGCTGCCACCTCCTCCTGGGTAGCTGGCATGGCTAGCAGTAGACCTGTACACAAAGAGGTCCAGGATTCAGAAAGCAGTGACATACAGAGCCTTTTATCACTCACTTCCTCCGAGGAATACACAGATGGTACGTGACTTGGGCAAGGAGCGCTGAACCGAAACCCTTACAAGAGCAGGTTCTGCAGTTCACCTAGGATGAAAATGGCAAGGAATGCCCTTGGGTATGTCGGGCACTAGAGCAGGGGTCCTCAAACTTTTTAACCAGGGGGCCAGCGCGCGGATGCAGTGGCAGGCAGCCATCTGCGGCTGCTTGGTTCCCCCCCAACCCCCGGGGGCGGGGGGGTTCTGTAAATACCGGGGGCCGGATTGAGGACCCTGGGGGGGCATATCTGGCCCGCGGGCCATAGTTTGAGGACCCCTGCACTAGAGGAACTTGTGAAGAGAGGCGTCCCACTCTGCATGGGATGTTTCAGAACTTAGATATGCAAGCAGTATTTAATACCTTCTGAAGTATGCGGTGTGCTCAGACTGGAAGCCTAGGGCAGTCTGGAAAGACTGTTGGGGTTCTGCTACTCGCTCTTGTGTTAGCAAAGGATTTGCAGAGAAATGCCAGCCTCCAGCGTCATAGTGTAAATGTGGTAAAATAGCTGTGTTTATGGAAAATGAGCTGGTTAGAGTGGGAGGCTATGTTTGGAATACAAACCCTTTGTGATGTTTGGGTGGCTTCATTTTTAGACTGTTTTAGTAAGCAGCTTACTGCCACAGTGCGTACAGTGCCGCAGCCTTGGCATGCGAGAAGACTTAAAAGGGATGTGCTTGAACTTACTGTACAGGACAGAGGGACAAGTCTGTTAAACAGTCAGTGCATCTGGCCTTCTGCGTTTCTGTTCTGCCCTGAGGGAGTGGCTTTACAATGCCAGAGCTGCTGTGAAGCTGCAGCTTAAGGTTACTTCTTCAGAAACTGCTGTGCCTCAGGCAGGAAACGTAACTGGCTTGTAGATAGCTGAGGGCAGAACTTCTCCTTTCCGTAGTGTCAAGGCCTGCAGCCATAGTAATGCCACCCAGAACCCTGGCAGTAAGAACAGTTAAAAGGGATTTCTGGTTAAGGTTAGAAATGGCAACGCGTCCTTAGATGAGCATTAAACCTCAAGTGCATGAACAGCAGAAATCCAGAAGTGAAGCTTAACAAAAAAATGTCTGCAGTGTAGAAACTGGAGGATGTTGCATCTACACTGTGTCATTTTTATCACCGCCTGGAAACACGTCTTGCCTCTAGGGCTTGTTATACAGTAGCAGAGCAGGAGGCCACAAAGCTTGTACTTATGGCTCAAAGATGAGGAAGGTGCAGCTACTGAAGGAGATTGAATTTCTTCAAGGTAGGTAAGGGCAAGTGTGATTCTTGTATTTCCAACCATCCCTGTCACAATAAGAAACATCTTGGGTATTTTAACGAACTAAAAGATTGATGAGATCATGGGAAAGAGGGAAACTGTCATTCTAGGGGAAGGTAATGTCTTCCTTTAAAAGAACATTGATGAGGCTTTACTGGGAATACTGTATCTTATTGTGGGTTCTCCCAGTTCGAGAGATGTGGAGAAACTAGACAGGCTGTGTTGGAGGGCTGCTGAGACAGCCAGGGGCTTGTGGGGTCTGACTGAAGGAGCTGGGCTGCTTTATAATCCAGTGAAGGAGCAGCTAAGGGCCAAGCCAACAACTGACTACAGTTACCTTACAGGGAGTTGAAAAGGCTGTGGAGCCAAACTCTTCTCAGCCAGATGGTACGACATGGGGCAATGGCTACAAGCTCTAACTTGACAGATTCACATTTGCTGTTAGAAAAATATTTTGCACTAGGAGGGTAGTGCAGGACCAGGCGGGCACCCAAGAGAGGTGATGGGAGTCTCTGTCCTTGGGAGATTTCAAGGCTGGAGCTAGTAGTAGTCCTGCTCATAGGAGCAGGTTGGAGTAGAGTCCTCCAGAGGTCCCTTCTGCTGTGGTGGTGTGACAGGAAGACCACTGCATTATTATGTTATGGAAGTGGGAACCTGCCTTGCTTTAAACAGTAGTTTTTCTGGTGTGCATTGAACTGCAGAAGTTTGACTACTTTTTCTTTTTTTTTTTTTTTTTCCTCTCCCCACCATTCAGATATTCCCTTATTGAAGGAAGCATGAGGCTTGCTGTGTTTGTCTAGCCTTCTCCCTCTTGGATTTCTTCCTCCTCCCTTCCCCCTGCCTTCGGGACAGAAGCACTCTGTGCAGCCTTCCCCGTCCTCGCAAGCTGTGCCCTGGATACCTCCAAGCAGAGATGCCCTCAGCTGAAGATCCAAAGGATGTCGCCAGGTTGCCTCCTGGATGCACCAGTGGAGTTGGTGCAGCGCTGGCTTCCCCATTCCATCAGCATCAGGGGCTCAAGGAACAGAGTGGATTTGAGCTCTCCTCTCCTCTTCCCCAGCCAGATGTTTGACAGCAGTCTCTGAAGAGCTGCTCTTTTCTTGTGCCTTTCTCCTCCTCACGCCGCTTGTTGCAGCTTATCAGCCTCTCCAGCCCTTCAGCAGCCTGGAGAGCAGGGGCTGAAACCGCTTGCTCACTGGGTGCAGACACAATTTATATATGCGTATATATGTTATATAGGCTCTTCTTCCTGCATCCTTTTTGTGATAGGGCAGGACAAAATGCCTCGCTGGGGCTGAAGCTGGGCTTGTGAGGGATCCCAGTTAAGGAGCAGCTTGTGATGTCTAGAAGCGCCTGAAATGAGATGGGCTGTGTGACAACTTAGCTGTGCAGGAGCGGTTCATTGAGAATTGCTAGAGCGCTGAAGGCTGAGAAGTCCAATGTGTAGGAATGCTCTCTGCCCCCCTCTCAAAAAACATCTCTGCGGAGGTCCGTTCCTGAAGAACACTTTAGTCTCCTTCCTTCTTTATCTGTGCAGCCCACTTGATTACGCTGTGTTTCTAGAAGCTGGGACTGGGACTGTAGTGCCAGTAACACAACCCTTTCAGCTTTGGCGTGGTGCCACAGCAGCTCCTGGTGTTAGATTGTAGAAGGGTCTTAGAGAATGGCCAGTGGTTAGCACGGTCCAGAAAGCACGAGGGATGTGGCTTTCAGGTAACCAGCCCTGTGTTAACTATGAGTTAGCACCGTTCATTGAGGCGTCGGGACTGGAACCAAACCTGTGGCCCTGCTCTTTGGATAAGCTGTGTGTCTCCAAGCTTTTTTGGTTAAGGTGGTTCTGTGCTAAAGCTTAGGTTCCTTTAGTCAGATCTTCAGGCAGAGGTAACCCTTCTGAGATGTAATCTGGAGGTGGTTCACATGTTTGAAAACGTCAAAAGAAAAAATGCCTGTAGGTAGTGAATGCCTAGTGCCATTGGTGCAATCCTGAATTACTTTTGCAGCCACACTAGGTACCTTGGTACTTGTGTCCTGGGTAACTACCATCTTGAAGGCTCGTGTGTCTTCCTAGCTCCGTACAGCAAGAGTCTGCTGGTTTGTCCTAATGGGCTTCAGTGGGCCCACAGAGAAGGGCTTCTTCCTTGTGGCTGGGGTAAGCAGCGTTTATGAAGTCTCTACTAAATACAGCGCAGTTGCCTCTTGCTGTGAGAGAAGGTTGACTACGTTGACAACAGTGCCAGGGAACACCATAGCTTATTCTTGAGCCTAAGTTTTGAAGATTGTTTCAAGTTCTGGTAGCAGGGAAAATAAAATTAAAAAAAAATATGTATACCTCTGCCCCCCCAGTTATTAACAACAGACCAGAATATCCTGGTTGCTGTTAACAGGACTCCGTTTTTGCAGAAAGCCACATTTGTCTGGGGTAGGTGATCCGATCACAAAAGCGTTGTGGTGGCTGTAACGTTTCTTCATTGGGGAGGTCTGGACACTGTTCCATGGGATTGGTTTCAGCAAGAAGAGTTGGCTTCTTAGATGCAATGTACCTTGTCATAACTGTCTTGAAGTAACAAGGGAAGTGTTTGCCCTGTGAGAAGCTGCTAAATTTTTATTTGAGTTGAAGGAGCAAAATGTCATGGCCTTACACATCATGTGGTAATGTACAGGTAAATAAGGATGCTGTCTTTGCTGCTTTGCTTTTGGTTTATGATCCTCACCATCCTCATCCTTGTTGCTCCAGGAACAAACATATCATCATTGCACTTGATAAAAGTGACACAACACCGTTACGTATAAAATTCCTGTGGCTTAGCTCCAGTTCCTGGAAATGGGGATTAGCCATAGTATCCAGCCATGTCCCAACTGCTCGTGTTCCTGATTATCTGTTTAATCCCCGAACACCTGGGGCAGCACGTGCCTGTGGATGGAAGAATCCTATTTTCCCTATCCTTGTTCTAGAGGGATGTTATTAATTTAAAGATACAGTATTTTAAACTTCCTTCCCTGTTGCTCATGTTACCTTGCATTAATGCAAGGATTTGATAAATCCCATTTGGGTGGCTTGGGTATTTTTAGTTTGGCTTGGATGGTGAAAATCCCACATCGTTTTACAGTGGGCTGCGGTGTCCCAGCTTCAAGTGCTGTAGAGGGCAAATGTTGTTTACACATATGCTATTGGGATTGTAGAAAATAAGCATGGGAACATTTGTATTTAGTTTAACTCCTACCTTGGAAACAATCTAAGCTTGAGCAAATTGTCTCGTTCACTGGTTTATCAGGTCAGATGGGGGGATCGAGCGAGTGTAGTGGTAAGGGAGCGTGGAGGAAGAATACGTGACTTCTTCCTCGCTACCTAACCACTTGGAGCAGGAGGAGTTGCTCGCTCTTTGTGCATTTAAGGTCCCATCTATTCAGACTGACCCTCAGCAATCAAGGTGCAGAAGTTGGGTACATGTTGTCTTCCTGCAAGGGACAGTGCTTTAACTCGGTGTTAGCACCAGGTTGGTGGGAGAATCCCGCAACAAAGCTGGAAGCTGATGCAAAGGCCTGACCTTGCTCTGGACAAGTGCCTGCTTTGCCAGCAGAAAGCATGTGCTGTGTGGCCCTGCCTCCTCTTTCTGCTGTTGTAAAGTAAGCAGCTGCCAGTTTGTGAGAGAAAATTCAATTTGGGTTGGGAAGAGAAGGAAGCAAGCTGCACAGAAGAGGGAGTGCTTTAATTTTGTTTCATTTACAAAATTGCGGGAAATGGCTTTACTAAGGAGGAGGGGAAATGCAGAGGTGGAGGGAAACATGCAAGCGTGGATCTTGTGGTCAGGAATAAACAGGCAGCTTCTGTTGGCTTACTGAGGGAAACCAGCAGCTCCCAGGCCAGTCTCTGCTGTGCTGGCTGGTAGCCCCAGCTGATGCTTCCAGCACTTGCAGAAGAGCCCGTCTCCTGCAGCGGTGCTTGTAGGAACAGGCCTCAAGGACCTGTGCAAACCAGAACATGGAAAACAGTCTGGGGGCGTCACATTCCCCTTGCCAGTGTCCTCAGCTTTAGAGTTTATTTTCATATAAAATGAGGTAGAATGGCTGGGGAGGAACCTGAGAGATGTCTTGTGCTTGACAGGGTTTTTTTTTTATGGGGGAGGGGAAGCAAGGCCTCATTATCAAGTGATTTTTGCTCATTCATGTTGTAATTCTGCTGAGGCTGAAGGATCTGGAAGTATTTTGGACAGATATTTAGGAAAAACTAAATTGCACAGTCCCGTCTTTACTTCTGGGAGCAAGGGCTGAGGCTTAAAGATCCCTCAGCCCTGAGCTCTGCTCTATCTCAGGAGCGTTCATTACCTCTGAGCAAAGAATGTGTCCTCTTTGACTGTTGCCATAGGTGGATGCAGCCTGCATCTCAGTGTGGTGGATGGGGAGCACAGGGGCTCAGCCTTGCGAGGTGTAACACAGTAAATGACTTTTTTTTTTTTTTTTCTTTTGGTGTTTTTTTTCTGATGGAGCCACAGCCTCCCTAACTTTTTTCCCCCACCTGTGTCTGGCAAAAGAATCTGAAGGGAGGCATTTTTTCTTATTTGAAGTTCCAGACATAATCATCTCGTGCTCTGTCATACATGCTGGATCCTGTGATATTCAAGAACATTAAAATGGTTTAATCACATTGGAAAAATAAAGATAGCATTTATTTTAAAGGTTTCTGTTATTTTTGGAGTCTGATAGGTTAAAAAAAAAAGGGCATTTCAGAAATTCAGAATATTATGTGCAATAGAAAAACCTACTTGCTCCCTTTCAGTTGCATGGATTTTTTAGAAAAGGAAATAAAATGCAACGTACTGCAGTGTTTACAGCCCCGGCATTGCAGAACTGGACCAGCCTGAGAGAACCAGAAAGTGAAGGTGACAGTTAACCCACAGGGAAGCAGGACAGTCTCCTGTCAGGGTCTGCATCGTGAAGCTCAGCTCAAACAAGGAGCCAGCTGGGATTGTGTCGGAGCCTCCTGCCACCTTGAAGGGGGTCGGCAGCATTGGTGAGAGATGGTTCTGTGTGTTTTGGCTTTAAATAGCTTGTATCTCCCCATCATTAACTGCAGAAGAAGTAAAAAATTAAGTTGGGAGATGTGCTGCAGCATGAGAGCCTGTGGAATTGCCGAGTTTGAGTTTGGGAAAGAGAAAAGCTTAATGGATTTTTATCCTTTTTCTTAACCACCAAGGTACTTGCTGTGTAGAAGAGTGCTTACTCAGCAAGCATGCTGCTTGTTCACCTTCTTGGACATCTCCCCTGAGGTTTCTCCTTGGCCTCTTTCAGCTCTGGTGTGGTGAATCATTTAACGCATCTGGAGCCTTTATGTGGCCTTTCAGCAGATGGAGAAGTCAGGCATGTTAGGAAAAAATCTGTTCCACATGTTTTGGGAGGAAACATCCTAAGATGCTCCCGGAGGTGGATGATGGGTCAGTGCTGAGGAGTGGGGCTAAGAGAGTAACGGGCTCAGCCACTGGAAGTAATCTGGGATGGTTAAGTCATTTGCAGCACAGAAAAGGGAACACAAGGAAGGGGGGTAAAGAAGAGAAGTGACTGAAAACAGAGGTATGCTGCAGGCTAATGAGCTAATGCATTCGTGACTGGGTTGTAAGGAAGCTTGTGCTTTGTTTAGATGATTTAGCTGACACCAGCAGGCTCGCTATATATAAAAAAATATCAGCGTACAACTGGTTGGAGACAGATTTCCTTGCTGACCTTTTTGGAACATATTTGCAAAACCTGGTTTTACTGTTCTGATAGCAGTTGTTTAAAAAGAAAAAAAAATGCCTTATTACTCTATCCACATAACTAATTAAACCAATTTCACTTTGTTTTCTGTATATAAATGCAATAAATCCCATCCATTTTGCACATCCTCACCCCATCCTCACCCTTCAGTCCTTACCAGGAAACTGCAGATTGAACTTGGGTTTTGTGCAAACATTTGTTTGCAGAAGAACTTCATTAGAAAGCATTTATTCTCTATGATATGCTTCAAAAGTGCAGATGTTTCCTAGAACAGGCTTCGTTTTAAGGCATATTTTTATACAAGAAATAAGCCTTTTTCCAATCCTTCATCCTCTCCTCCTGCCCTTCCACGTCAGGGCAGAGCACGCCACTTCCCACGCTTCTCTTCAGGACCCTGCATTCAGCACTGCTTCCAAACTCGACCCTCTGCAGATGACGTACAGGTGGGTATATGTACCCAGCAGAATGGGTTCTACTGATGCTCAGCATATGCTTTCCATATGCTGTGCTTTTGCTTCTGTCCTCGAGTGAGCAAGGACAGAGGCAACTGAGTGGTGCTGGAAAATGTTATAGTACGGATTCTCAAATTTGCTTCCTTCGAAAAGAAAGTGAAGCTGTCTGTGAAGCAGATGTCCTATGATGCGGTGGGTAGAGGCTGCTGGTAGTTGCTGATGCAAATGCAAGGGGAGCTTGATTGCCTTTGTACATTAATCTTTTCTTCTTTCCTGTATGTGTGTTCTTTTTATCTGAATTGCACCACTATGGAATTATTTGCAGAATGGTACTCCATATATATGTGGGATTTAAAGACAAAACCATAATTGATGCTGTGCAGGATGTCACTCAGTTTTATTTTGCTTTATTTTATATATACTTTCTGGTATCCTGTACATTGCAGTGGGTGTGAAGATAGTATTTTAATATTTGTACAAAGTTTAATTTAATTGTTCTATGTATATAACTGCATTTCTAAATTAAAAAAAATTTCTTTTGAAGTGAAACTATAACCTCTTGTGTATTTTTCGTAACTGCTTGGACCTTGTGGACTGGAAATCTAGCAGTTCGTTACTGAATATGTTGCAGTAATGCACTGACTTCCACGTGAAGATCAGGATGAAGCTAAAGCTAGGGATGCTGCAGTGGCTTGGGGAAGGAAGTACGGATGTGGTACGGCCTTAGAAGGATCATCTGTTTCAAAAAACACCCTCCACTCTGAAGCAAAGGCCACCCTTGGTGTGCCTGCATGTGACTCCGTGAGCAGTTGGGCCAGGTTGGTTCAAGGGCTGTTCTGGAAGGGCTGTGATCACTCGAGTGCCACCTGGACCTGTTGTCCTGTCTTGGCTGACGTTTCTGGTAGTTGTCTGTAGCAGATGCTCTCTAGCCTGCCGGAGAAGTCTGATCTAGTGTGCAGACTTGCTGCATGAGGCTGGGCAAGGTATTTGCCTTTACTTCTGGTAGCACTATGTGCATGTGTGGCAACTTACTCACGTGGTGTGGAAAGACCCCCACAAGTGCTCTGCCCCTTCCTCTGCTCTCCCAGAGAAGTCACAGTCTGCGTGGTCCGACTTACTTGGGAGCCAGCAGCGATGATCAGTCAGCGACGGAGAGGAAGGGTATGGGCTGGGAGGAGGACGCCGTAGTTACTTGGTGCTCCCGTGGCAGTGGTAGGAAACTGTACTCACTGGGTCTGTGCGTGAGGAAAAGACCAGCAATAAAAGCAAGAGGGGGTGAGTGTGTCAGGAAACATGAGCTGGGTGAAAGCCATGGCGGGGGCCTCCAGGAGGGAATAAGGTTGGGTCTGGATTTGATGTAAGGAGAGAGGATGCATTTTGGGGAGTGTTTGTAGTAACTGCTGCGTGGTTTTCTTAGTCCCCTGCTTGCGGTGCTTGGAACCTGCTTCGACAACTACGGCACCGAGAGCTGGTAGCTGCTGCGGTGCCTCCATCCGTTGGTGGGGCCCCTGGGAACAGTAAGTCAGGGGAGACTGGCCAAGTTGTTAACAGTGGGAAAGGGGAGAAGTGTTGAAAAAGATGATGCATGGTATGAGAGGATTTCAGAGAGAAAGAAGGGGTGAGTATAATAAATGACTAATTAATCTTGGAGACTAGATAAAGAGAACAGTGTATATATAGGAAGAGGATGTTATTTTTAGAGGGGAGATAGCATTTGTTAGTGAAATACTAATCCAAAGTGGGTAGCAGGACAGCATGGGAGACACTGGAGAGGTCTTTCAAGTACCTGGGGGTAGGCAGTGCAGGTCTGAGCGCAGAGGTGAGGCTGGGTGCAGGCTCTGCACCTCCCTCGTCCAGGGAGTCGTGCTGCGCCAGGAGGTGGCACAGGCAGAAACTGCAGAGGAACAGACGTGCAGCACTTTTCGATTGCCGTTTGCTTTGCTTTGAAGACCTAAGGTAACTGAGGCAAGTGTGCTATTGAGGATTCCTTTCTTTTTAAGGGTATCTGTTAGTAGTTTAATAGGAAAAGGGAGGAGAGAAGAGCTCCTTTTGGCCAGCTTGTTCAAAGCAAAGTCCTTAAAGATGTTATATATATATTTTGTATAATCACATATATGACTTTATCCTCTGGAGGAACAGGCGGGTTAAAGAGAAGGGGTGACATCTACCTTCTTCCCATTTCCATTTGTTCCTTAAATTATTCCCACTCAGCAAGCTGATCTTACAGTGTGAAACTGGAGCTCTGTGGCCTGTGCCCGCCGCCCTCCTGTAGCGGGCAGTTGGCATGTGGGAGTCAGTGGCCTCCAGGAATTGCTTTTAAATTATTACTGGTTTTTACTGGGCTGTGGTCTCCTGCTACAGCAGTTCTAGCAGCCAGGAATGTGCCCTTCATGTTGTTCTGCAACTCTTATCCATTAGACACATTGGAAATCATTTGTCACCTCCAGTTTGTGCCTGCAATGAGAAATGACGGCGAGAGCCAAGCTCGAGAGAAGCCAGCCTGAGGTGGGTGGTCTGGGAAATCCCCCTTAACAACAATTAACAAATGAGCCCTCGGCTGCAGGGCGGAAAGGCCAGGGGCACCTAGGAACACCTCTGCTTCCAGAAAAGCAGCCTCACTGCAAAGATGTTGACCCTGCCACACAGCCACCTGGAGAAGCTTGCTCAGGGAAGGGGCTGGATGGGCTCCGGTCCTTGCCAGGCGTCCTGCCAACTGGCACGCTCTACTGCCCGGCTCCCAGACAGGATGTTCTGTATGTGTGGATTTTCCAGGAACACAAAGCCGTGGACACACCAGCCCCGTTACAACCACGTGCTTTAACTCTTTAACAGCACCAAGTGCATCTGGAGCCTTTCCCTGCCACCCCTGCCCGCTGCGTGCCCCAGCGCCGCTGTTGGGAAGCTTTGCCGGTGGGGTTGTGTTAACAAATCATCCTGTGAGGTACCGTAGCTTTGCCCCTGCTGGAAACCTCCCCTGCACCAACCTACCCCAGGCTCTGCTCTGTCTTTAAGGGTGCCATGAAATGCAGATTCCCCCCTCCTGAAAGCAGAATGCCGGCAGGCCGTGTGTCAGCAAGGCCCCTGCTCTGCAAAGCAGGTGTTTGCATGCTGCTCCTCGCCTGCCCGGGCCGTGCAGAGGGCCCCTGGCGAGCGCTGTCACGGGGAAGGGAGCGGGGTCTGGCTGGAGCACACTGCCAGCCCCTTCCCCACCGGCTGCGGCACTTGGCAGAACAGCAATGGTCTCTCTTGGCACCAAGCTGGCATCCCGGGGTGCGCGGGAAGGGGTGGACAAGCACACACAATGGCCTTTCTGGTTCTTTCTGTTCCCTTTTGCAGAGGAGAATGATGTTTATAGCGAACTCCTCACCTTACCCTTCAGTGATAGCTGGGCTGTGACGCAGCAGAGCTAAGGAGCCCTGAGGGAAGGGTACCTCGGCGTAAGGCGGTTGTCTTCTGGCAGCTCTCTGCCATCTGGCCCGCACCGAGCTCGTGGTGCGTCTGCGGGACACAGCTCAGGCTTTTCTTGTTCCATCCATGAAAAAAACCAACAAACAGATTTGGGGGTAAGAGGGCAGAGGCTGGTGCCAGCACAGGGGTGTTCAGGGCACAGACACCCTTGTTTCCTTGTCTGCTTCTCCAGGCATGCCACTCGGATCTCCTTGTAGCTATTCTATGGGGTGGTGTCTGAGACCATGCTGTGTTGAGCAGCTCTGCCTGGCGAGCTGGGGTTTGCATTCCAGGCCTGTGGATCGCAGGTGAGACTGGGGAACCACTCCAAGGGGCAGGCTTGCTCTCCCCGTCCCCACATGTGCCCCACCACAGTGCCCAGCAGCCCTGGGGCAGCCTGCAGCAGGGGCAGTCGGGTGCTGCTGGGCGCAGGGCTGATGCTCTTGGGGAAGGAGGGAGCCGTAGAGGGGCTGCAGTGGCTCTGGATACCTGAGAGCACCAAGGAGGCCTCGGCAGCAGGTAAGTGTCCCTCCCTTGGAGAAGTGTGTGTGTAGTTAGACTTGTTCCCACCCCTGTGCCTGGGGCTGCCACCTCGCTGCAGTTCATCAAAGGCTGGGAGTGGGAGAAAGATGGGTTGGGGAGCTGGCAGTGGTGGTGCACGTCCTCCTTGCAGGTCAACGGCAGCTGGAGATGCTGTTTGCAAGGCTGGGGCTGGGCTGGGCAGAGCTGCTGGCTGCAGCTGGCACACAGCTGGATTTGCTTCTGCCCTGGCTGTGCCTATCAGGCAGGCCCTCCCTTTAAGAAGGGGTAACGTGCTACCTGTATTTAGAAAGTATATAATGTTCATCCTTCAACCCAAGCTTAAAGTCTCTTTGCATTGAGGCAACCAGGGGCCAGGTTTGGGAGTTTCCTTGGGAGGAAAACTCGGGCAGTGAAGCCCTCTTGGACAAGCCTGATGGAAGTCAGAGGCTGAAGCACCCAAGGGGCGACAGCGCTGGGTTTCCCACCTCATGCTCCCTCCCCTGGGTGCTGCAGGGCAGTGTGGGGGTCCCTGGGGGTGGGGGCGAGACAGCAGCCTTGCAAAAATTACTTTCCTCCACCTTCATGAGCTGCCTGCGCAGGACGGCAGAAATGTCCTTGCAACAGCTGTTTCCCAGAGATTTGTGGTCCTAGGTTCAGCTCTGCAAAGTTGTTACCATCCTACAGACTGTCCTCTCCTCATAAACGTAACCTGGCTCCAAATAATTGCTTCCTCTGGGAAGCTTTAAAACAGTTGATTTGTTACAAAACTGTTCAGTATTTCACTTGTGCTTCTCTGGTGCTTTTGCAACAGCCTTACAAATAACTGGGAATTTATCTCCGTGGCATCTCGGTGGGTGGGAAGGCCCACGCGGTCCCTGTTGATGGGGAGGGGAACAAACAAAGCTCAGAAAACTGAAGTAACCTTCATAGCAGAGGCTGTGTCGCAGGCAGGGAAACAAACACTTTTGGTGACAACTTCGGTGTGTCTTCCAGACCTCTGCTGTCACTGTAAGCTCCTGGTCCTTCCGCATGGGGTGATCCAGCCGTCACCCCGAGGGACAGCCTCATTATTCCAGCTCAGGCTGTGCCCGAGGGCAGTGGTTGAAATGGTAAATGGGAGATACTGACTGTCACCCTGGAAGCACAACGCCAAGGGCGATACCTTGCTTGCACAATCATTCTGCCCTGTGGCTAATGAGTCTGAGATAAACCAGAGCCACCCGCCCTGGGCAATCAAGAGGAGGCCCTGCTGTGCCAGCCGCATGCAGGAAGGTTGGCTTCCTTCTTTGCTACATGTTGGCAGCAAAATTAGGAATTTGAGAGCAAAGTGGTGAAAATGCAACTGAATGGAGCACGGGAGGGGTTTGGGTGCGGGGGTGCGGGGTGCTGGGGTATCTCTGAGGCCCTGGGATCAGGGTTTCTTCCTTGCTGGTGCAATAGGGAACAAAGCGAGCTGCTGCTTTGTTTGGTTTATCGGTTGTGCTGCTCCCTGGTCCCTGTGGGTTGACAACCGAGGATTCATGTTGTTTCTCCCTGCAGTTGGCAGAGACGATTACGAGAGATCCAGGGTGATTAACTGTTTCTTTCTTTGTTTCTTCCCCTGTCCTGTGTTTATACAAGGCCATTTTCGTCACCTTACACCGGGGATCTGTTTGTCGGGTTTGGGGATGCCGTGCGGGTGGGGGGGGCGGGGGGCCCGTGCGGGCCGGCGGCTCCCTGCGCTCCCCAGCTCGGGGACGCCCTCTGGCGGCCGGGCGCCGGCTGGGAGTTAAAAGCAGAGATGTGCTCCTCTAACCCAAGAAATTATTTTCGGAGGGAATAAAGAAAAGGCTGTTGGTATTCAAGATCAAAAGGACAACTGTTTCGCAAAAAAAAAAAAAATAAAAAAATTTAAAAATCCCAACAAATCAGCTTTAGAAAGCAGAGCGCTGGTGCAGGGATAAGCAGGTCTACACCAGCCGTGATGGCCGTTGGGCCAGACGGCAGGGTCACCGCTGCGGTCAGTGCTAGGGAAGCCTCGTGGCGGGGCTGGGGGAAGCTGGCTGGGCCCAGGACGTGTGTCGTGTGACGGCTTTATGAAATGTCCATCACTTGCCCAGGGATGGAGCCTTGCAGGTGTTATTCCTAAGCTGGTCTGTCTTGTTATTCAACCGAGCCTCCGTCAGCCTCCCAGATGGCTTCAGTGGCGCCAGCAATAGCGATCAAGCTGAAAAGGAGCAGGTAAATGCAACTGCCGGGACACCTAAGGCAGCACTGGCTCTCAAGATGACAACACTTGAAACAGCAGTGGCTTTGGTCTCAGCAGGCACGTGCCCCGCTGCAGGGCACCCTGCGAAGGGTCCGAGGCTGCTCCTCCCCGTGGCTCTGCCCTGGCACCCGCGGAGGGTCCCAAGCCCGTCCTGAACACGCTCACCTGGCTCAGGCCAGAGCCCCCCAGGCAGAAGACTTGATGCTGGAATGTGTTTTGGGTTTTTTTTTTTTTTGTCTGTCAGGCAAAACCCTGCTGATTTCTTTAGTGCAAGGATGTCAGACTGGTTTGTGGGACCTGATGGCCACTGGGAAAACAAATATCTGTGGCTGCTTGGGGGGATCATCTGCTCTCTCCAGTGAGCAGAGCCGGCTGCTTCCCTTGCCGGAGCAATGTGCAATCACTGTCTTACGTGACAGGAAACAAATTCTGCAAACACAACACCCTTCTGGGAAATTGTTGCAGTTTCTTCTGGAATTTTCAGAAACAGAAAATATGATTTTTTTTTTTTAAAAAAATGTCCAAATCCCCAAAATATTTTTCTTATTTTATTGGGTTCCATAACTGAAAAAAAGGTTGTTTAAAACTTTTATGTGTCTCATTTTTAGCCTGGTGAGGGAGCAGGGGCGCATTAATGCTTGAGGGGGATTCCCTCCCCCACTCCCCTGCTTCTCAAAGAAAGCTTGCCTTGTTTTAAGTATTTTCCTTCTGCCTGTGTCCATAGAAAATATTAGGGATATGGGATCTGGTATTCATTATAAGCTCCCAACAGAGTAAGATGAATGAAACTTTAAATGAAGCAGCTGTGAGCCAGTATGTCATTTAGCTGTTGAAGTTAAAAGCATGTATAACAAAAATGGAGTGTAACCATTTGGCGAGGGTCTTTCTCCCCTCTTTCAGAAGCTTGTATGGCATTGTCTGGTGGCTGATGCTTCATAGTCACACAAGGCAGATCTTGCCTGAGTTTTCATCTGTGTACCTACCTATCTACCAGAGCATGAAGCCTAGATGAGGAAGCACTCGGCTGTTACACAGCCATGGTTACTTTTACCTTTGCTATCAGGGATGCCTGACAATCTAACCACAAAGCCACCCCTGATTTCCTTGAATGTGAAAATAATCGGGTAAAAAATGGAAAAGACTGAAAATTGCCTTTTCTTTACATAGGAAGTGATATGAAAAAAGCCCTCTGTTTGATTTTCTTTCCTTCTTCTTTTTTTTCTAGCTTTGGAAAAACCCCAAGCCCAAAACAGGACCGAGTGATGCACCAGTGCCGTTCTCAGGGGCACCCCGAGTCTCCCCGCGCACGCCGTTTGGCCCCAGTGTGTTACACACTGAGTGCAGAGCCTACCAGTGTTGTCCCCAGGTCACCGGTCTCTGCCATGAAGCTGCCTGCCAGAGCCAGTGCCTTATGTCCACAGTCCCGTCTCAGCCAAACAGCTGAGCTAGGGTCACGGAGAGCTTTTTTTCACCAACCAGGGAATCCGTTTTCCCTCCTCTCTCAGCAATGCAGCCCAGAGCGGCAGAGGTTTTGATCAGGCCAGCCCTGTAACGCCAGTCCAGCTTTGCCTGAAAAAAGGCCCCCTGAGCTGCCGGGAGGGTCACTCTCACCAGCAGATGGGAAGGAGGGGCAGGAGGCACCTGGGGGAGCAGCCGCATATTCAGGCATCACGATATTTATCATTTTAATCAGCTGTACTGCAGTCAAGTTTGAGATACAGGAAAACAGAGGGAAGGTCACACAAGGGCAAAAAAATGATCAGAGGCTAGAAGGACTTACAAGAAAAGATTAAAAGGGATAAATATGTGTATCTCAGCTGAGCAGGGATGGCTAAGGAAGGTTGATTTTTTACCATTCAAAGGGAAGAGTCTCCACGGAGGAAAAGGGAGTCTTTAGCCTGCTTCAAGGGCTTGTAACTCAATGTGACAGGAGGAATTTTGAAAGACAAATATGGGTTAAACAGAAAAAACCCACTCCTGGTGATGTCATTTGTTAAACCGAACTGGTTTCCCCCAGGGAGCAGTGGCAGCCAGGCTCTCGGCTTGTCTGTACTCTGGGGAGGGGGTGCACTTCCCTGTGCTTTAGGGGAGGCAGGCGGTGGTGGCGAGGAGGCAGGGCAAGTACGGAGCGATGCACTGGCCTGCCAGGCTCTTTGTCTTCCAGCCTTCTGCCTGCCAGAAATAACGGCCTGTGCCTGTTGCTTATCCTACATGCCATCCGAAGCTTGAATTTGACAATAGTAACAAGAGAAAACTCTTCTGCCGGTGTATGTGCTGGGAATTTTCAGCTGGGGGTGTTGGAGTGTTGTGTAGCACAATCGGACCCCTGGAAAAGCCAATGGGGCTTTACTTAATGCACTGTGCAGCTCAGGGGGCTGCACGAGAGATGCCTTGGCTGTTTCAGAGCTGCAAAAATGGTGACTAATAGCAAAGAGATCTGCATAATCATGTCTTTTGTTGCCAGCAGACACATGGTCAGGACACTGTGGTGGCCAAACACTTCATTCTAGAGCGATATGTGCAATATGTGCTTCTGAATGGTCTGGGGGGAAGAACAAATAGAAAATGTGCTTATTCCCCAAAGCATTTAATCTTACTAAATCTTACTAAAACAATTTGAAATGTGATTTAAATAGTAGGCTTTCTAGCTATTGTGTTTGTGAGCAAAGCCCAAAAAGTCTCTGAACAATTTATTTTCACCAAAAGGGACCTCATCAGCTCAATGCTGGAAAAAGTAGCAGTCACTGATCTGAGTGCAGAATTTGGGAAGGCAGCTGCCACCATCGACACTTCCTCATGAGAGATGACACCAATTCCTGTGCCAAGCAAGCAGGCGTTTTGGAGCAAGAACTGCAGAAGGAGCAAAGCTAATGTAAACAGGTAATGATTCACTGGCAGGAGCCAGACACCAGCGCTCCCGGCCCTGTCCTCTGCAGCATCCCGGCGGCCCCAGAGTGCCTAACTCTGCTTTTGCTTTCTAAGCTGAAGTAGAAAAGCTCTGCTCCTTTCTGGCTTTGCAAGAAGCTGCACTTTGGCAGGCCCAGCACACGGTGCTGGCAAGCCCAGGATGGTGCAGGTGCTGCTACCGAAGTATTTGGGAATGGAGCTGCATTCTTCTCTGGGGTGGGCAAGTCAGGCAGCAGCTCTGAGGTTGCCTCGTGACGGTCCTTGTGCCCAAACTCTGAACCAGAGGGATGCCCCTGTCTCTGAGGCTGAAAGTTTAATTAAGCTCTGGCACCAGGTTGGCAGGATGGCAGGTAATTAACCAAAAGCACCAGACCCAGACAGATGTGGGTCTGGAAACCAGGCTGAGATAGCAAGCCACTCCATGTGATCTTAGTGCATGCCTAGAAACTTGTTGTCAAATTTAACTAACCATGCTAGTAAACGGCTGAAGGAGGCAAAGGTTTGATAATGGTTACCAGCTCCCTGTGCTGCCTGTGCTTCCCTGGCCCCAGCTGGTGCCACCCAGCCCCTCAGAGCCCTGCTGAGGTGACTGAGAAGGGGAGGCAATGCTGGAGAGAGACATCTGTGACCTTGGGTTACTGCTGCTTTGCAGCATGGCAGTGGCCCACTGTGCTTGATGTCTGGGCTCTGAGGTTAAACTCGATACAGGCTGATCCTCATGCCCTAGTATTGGCCTTTAAAGCCTACACAGAGAGCAGACCCTTCAGTCAAAGCCGTATGCTTAACGATTAAGAGATGCATGTGAAATCGTCCCCTGAACCTTCCAGCCCTTGCACCCTGGGGACTGTCCCACTCGACCTCCGTGTTTGCTGGTGTAAATCACTTCATGCCTGCAGATGGGAGCGCTTTGTAGCCCCAAACACCCCCTGTGCTGACCCGGGAGAGCTTCCTGCAGAAAAAGCCTGGGTCTGAGGATAATATAAGCCTAAATTTGCTGATCTTCCTTTTAAATCTTTAAAATCTTTCTTTTAAACAGCCTTACCAGCATTTGTGGCTGCAAGGCAGATTTTCAGAGAATGAACTGTTGTTTTTTTGAGGGCTTAGGTGGCTGGCAGTATGGGCTAAGAGAAGGGTGAATTCCGGTGGCCTCCCTAATTAATCTAGCTCTGTGCTGTTATACCTGTCATGTAGATCACCGGGTGGTTTAAAACTCAAGGGCCTGATGTGATGCAGTGGCACAGTGCCCAGCAGAGAAAGAGCACTTTAGAAGTGAGTTCTGTGGTGTGGATGTGACAGCAGAGCCCTCTCAAGGGGGCGGAGTGATAGTCAGGCAATACGAAAACAAAGACCTCCGTATCGGTACGAGTGCTTTCAAAGTGTTATAATGCTTAAATATACCTTTTCAAAGTAACTGCAGTGGCATAAAAATTCTGTGCAAGCTAGGCATAATTCCTGTACGGTTAAACAGTTGGTGAAATGACAGCTTGTTTTCCAGCAATGTCTATCAGAAGGCTGTAGGAATCAGGATGTCATATATGTGTCAAATGCACACGCACACGCTTTGCCCCTTCTACTTTGTGTTTTTACGTGTGTAGTGTGACAACTACTTTAAACAGCCCCTTGTGATTACAGCTTAATGACAGTTTTCCTAGATTGTGCAGTGATGTGGTATATTTTTTTAGTGTTGGTTTTGCTTAGTGTAACAGTTGCCTAAAAATAAGAAATAAAACAACTAGTGATGAGACATGTACCATTCTCCCCAGATTTGAAAAGCATATGGAAGGTAGGTGAACTAAACATGACAAGATGTTGGAAGAAGGGTTCGCCGGAGTCAAGAAGACGCTCAATATGAATTATGCATCTTGCTCAGCTTCATTAGTTTCTAACACTACTTATACAGAACCGATGCACATGCATATTCGTAAAGCAGAAATATAATGGGTTAGTAGTCTCTAAACGCATGCGGTTCTCACACCCCTAATTATCATGACTAAAATAAGCATTCTATCCATGTAGCTAATTGTGTCGCTGTGCTTCAGCCTTGTAGTTTGTTACTCCCTATTTTCCCATACCGGTCCCTATCTTTCTTGGCCCTGCACCTGCTTTCCCAGCAGCTGTAGCCTGTTACAGCCACGGCCTGTTGGCACAACATAATTACTTGGTCTCAGGATTCAAGAATAGCTCAAGGCCACCTTTCTTGTTATCTTCAGCACAGCAACTTCAGCACAATTCTGATTACAGGCCTGTTCTAATACCAGGCCCGGATTGTGCAGATCTTCAGAGATTCTAAGGCCATGCTTCTGCAGCCATTCTTCTTCAACAAGACACTGACAGCATTGATAACAGTCCAGCCTTCTACAAGGGTTTGACCTCTACTTCTTAGAGATGTCACAAAGCAATACATTCTGCTCTTCACGACTGTGTGGCAGCCGTATGTGTGTTGGAGTAGTACTGTGCCTTAACATTGTTAAATCTTACTTACCTTACTTACATCGTTGCTTGGCCCTTAAATATCACATCCTCTGTTGCCACATCCCAGAATAGGTTTTACCTGTTTCTGCGGTGGTAGTGTATTTGTTGAGTTAGTTTCAGATTGAGATCCACCTTAGCTCAAGCCTTTATAAATGCTGCTGCTTCCTAAACGGGTATTTCTGATTTTGTACTGGTGGATTAGACTTCCTAAATGTAGTCTGCTCTTGTTCTTGCAGGACTGCATCTTGTTGAATCATTCCTTTGTTTTCTGGGACTCATTCTGAATTGTCGTTCTTGTCTTCAGAGTGTTTGAAACTCCTCTCGGGCTGATTCATCTGCATGTTTTGACACTGCATGCTCTAATCTGCTCAACAAATTCTTAATGCAAAGGGTCCTGGGCTAACAGGAGATCCCCCATTCCCCAAAGGAATTGTCCCCAGGTTTATCGAGGAGCTATTTTGAATGCAAATTCTGGAAACAGTTGTGCTTCCAGCGTACAATGAATTTTACCTTGGTGCTTTCCTGTTTGCTTGGACAAAACCTTTATTATAGTCAGGTCTAAGACATCTCTGTTTCCCCCTCCCCTTGCCCACTAGCTTAGTTATTCCAATAAAGAGTATTGGATTCATTTGATTTGTTCTTGATTGCTTGCTTTGTTGGCATGAGCAGCTTCCCAGTTTACTGAATTCAAGTGCTTATAAATTGATGATTTAAACTTTCGTTCCGCTGCCCCTTTGAAGGTAAGCCCGCCAATTGAAAAATCACTGCACGGCCAGGTAGTTACACGTACAGGACGGTGCTAGAGATTTCTCAGGGATGGTTCATTAGTTACTTTAGGGAGTTTCTTAAGGATTAAAAGCACTGGCTGCTTGAGAATATGTGAACTTGCTTCATCCTATTCTTCCCCTCTTACAACCTATGTTCTTCACACCCTCTTTTAGATGAATACTGGGGCTCAGTTAAGCACAAGGTAAAGATGATACCACTGTTTGCAATCTGCTGTCTGCTGAAAACAAAAACTGTTGCCAATGTTAGTCCCTGGGTTTGTGTAAACAAAGAAAATGCTCTGTCAAAACAAAGGCAAAGTAGTATGATTTGAGCTGCTTGGATACATAATGGCAGACCGCAGCCATGGGTGCAGCGGTTGCATTTGGGGGTACGACTAATGTGGAGTTAAATCAGAAAGGGGCTCAGGTGGCTTTCAGGGAAGGTCTGAAAGGGCCAGCCGAGGAAGGCCACATGACCCTGCAGAGGCTCTCCTGTTACCCTCTGAAGGTTTATAAATAGCTTTGACCCAGCAAGGTGTTTTTTGTAGCAGTCTACAGCTTGCTCTCACAGCATTGTGAGATTTCCTTGCAAGTTCACATTCAGCGTCCACAACTAAATACACTGAGGTGGTGTAAACTTGTTCTGATGATTCAAATATTAACCCAAGGAGGGAAAAAATCTTTTCTACTTTGTACCTGTAAGCTTCATGTTGGAGCAGGTACCACCTGTCCTTCTGCAGCTGGCATAAATTCAGCAAAACCCATAAAGCTAACCTAAACTTGGTTGCACATTCTAGATAATGTAAAAAATGTGATGGTGTGTAATGCCCTACCGGTATTAAATCTCCACTGGCATGTGATCCG
This sequence comes from Falco punctatus, assembly GCF_963210335.1. Taxonomy (NCBI): domain Eukaryota; kingdom Metazoa; phylum Chordata; class Aves; order Falconiformes; family Falconidae; genus Falco; species Falco punctatus. The sequence continues at coordinate 21,286,344 of NC_137587.1, forward strand.
ATGTGACGATGCGCTATTCTGCTGTCAATCTGCCTTAACTGCGTCACACAGTGGCAAACTGCAGAGCCATAGGCAGTGCCTTCTCCATACCCCAGAGAAGAGGAGGTGGTGGCTTCCTGCCTCTGCTGCTTTTTCCTGAGCCACAGCCGTTAGCATAGCCCTGAATAACAGACTCACCCGAACTAAGAGCTAAGGTCTGCAACTTGAGTGATAAGCTACAGATTTCCCTGTTACCATAAGGTGCCTCTGGGATTAGCTGAATACTGCTGCTGAGCTATAATTAATAGGATGTTAATTATTATGTTTGGCTAGGAAAGATGAGCATGCGGAACTGTATCCAAAGGCTTCTAGCAGGATACAGCTGAAACAAGGCTGGTTAGGCAGCAAGGATCTGTATATATCTTTTTATATATACATTTGGATTTGAGCAATTTGAAAAGTTTATCTCTCCTGAAAAGTGGAAAACCAGAAAAACTCAGTGACAAAGTTATTCCTGAATGTCTGTTACTCTGTTATTTCTAGGTCAATTTCCATTTTCTTTCTCAAATATTTTGAAGAAAGCAATTGGTGCTCAAAGATTAAATTCTCTATTTAGTTTCTGCCATCTCCTCCAGACTTCTGCAAAGCAGCTCTTGAGGCCTCATTGCTGCTACCTTTAAGAGAGTTACACTTTGTCTGGCAGTATCAAAAATATGTTGGTTCACAGAGCCTTGGAAAAAAGGACAGAGAATGCATAGGTAAATAAGTGTACACAAAAGGAGAAAGCAAAGTAGAGGAGTTTACTACAGAGAACCATAGTGAAAGTAATAACAAATATATTCACCAGTAGTAGGAGAGGATGCTAGCTACATTTCTGCTTGCAGCAACAGCAGGTAGAGCCTCTGACCTGGAGCCTTTTTTGCACTCTCCCTCCTTTTTTTTTTTTTTTTCCTGTTCCCTCCTCCTCCTTGGTTTAAAGCTGTCTGTAGGGTGAAACCATATAACCTTCCTGCATCCAGAGTACCCTCCGGCAAGTTATGCCAGAGGTCTACTACAGCTGGTGAAGAACCACCTCCTTTTGCGTATTTTGAACTTGGACTTCATTAGTTTCATTTGGTAGGGATTTTTTTTTTGTTTGTTTTGTTGTTTTTAATTTGGAAGACATAGTGAAGAGTTAAGCCATATCAACTGTTTTCCAGAAGCAGTACCAGATAGTAATGGTGGCTAGCTGAAATTTTATTTCAGCTTTCATTTAGTCTTCTGCTGCCTCAGGACCTTTGTGCTTCTAAATCATGACTGTATTTACCTAGCTACCTTTAAGAATTAATTAAAGGGATTTCAGCCTACTTGTGTGGCTTTCGGCATCCCAGAGTTGCAAGGAAGGTAGGGGAGTGGACATTACTGGGCTAGCCAGCAGCAAGGATATTAAGAGGTCCTAGGTAGTCTTCAAACAGCCTCAAGCCAAAGGGAGAAATACTCCTTTCTGTTGACACAAAAATTGGAGAAACTGGGTAGGAAACATATGCCTGCTCATGACCCTCATGTAGGAAGCCCATGTAAGTAAAAGAGCATGTGGCCTGTATGTTGTTAACACCCTTGGATAACACAGGAACTTTTTAAAGTGATTGCTGTCTCTCGAATCCCCTCCTGACTTTTGTTTCTCTTCTCCCCGTGGTCTGAAAATGAGATGCAAAGAGTTGATGACTGCTTGCAGTGACAAGGACAACATTTTTTAGGCTGCAGTTTCAAGCTGCTAAAATGAACAGCAGTTCCTTAATGGGGTGCTCCTGCCCCTTCCTCTCCTCAATGTTCAGTGCTAACCCCTGTTTTTATCACAACACAAGCTGGTTTTCAGGGAGTTAAACTAGCAGAAATCTGCTTGCTACCTTTTCCAGGGCTAGTTTTTGCTGGTTTCGCTTTGTGAACCAGCTCACTCTGCAGTCAGAAGGGTCCCAGTATTGACAGGAACAGGAGTGCCTGTTCCCGCAGCACCTGTTAGAGCACAGTAATTCATTATGAAATTAGCGGTGTTTAATGTTAGATGGCACATCTGAATATATCTTCCTCAGTAGCTAAAGGTTATGATCCACAGGGATAATCACAAGCATTGTCCTTCATTGCTCAAAATTGTTCCTCTACTGCAGATTCTCCCTGGGTGCCTCACCCTTGCTTTTCTCACAGATGCAGATGCTGCACAGAATGGAAGCACCCATTTTAATAATCCAAGAGAAAAGCTGGTGATGCTGCTAGTTGCCCTTGCTAAAGCTGTAGCTACATTGTAGCCTTTCCTGTAATTGCCTGCACATAGCAGAGATAACTCCTAGTTCAGAGGCTGCATACTGTTGCAGTTTGAGGAGCATGTGTGGGCAATCGTGTAAAGCTATGATGTCAGTGGCATCATGTGCAATATCATTCCAGGGAAATTTACGTCAGTGACTAAGCATGGGAAAAAAAAAAAAAAGATATTTGCCCCTACAGAGCTAATTAATAACAGACACTGGGAGTAACAAGGATGGCATTTTGCAGCCCACAAGGGGAATGGGTAGGGGGTAGGACTCAAGGCCGCATAGGACTCCAGGTGACAAGTTAGCAAATTGCTATTGAAAGGGTGATACTGTCCTCAGGCCAACCTGACGCAGCTATAATTGCTAGCTAACCCTTTGTGTAAAGCCGACTGATCCAGCAGCACACAAATCTGGTAGTGACAGTCACAGAGCCACAAGCCCTGTCTGTAAAACTAGCCGGTGTATCTTCGATTCGATTTCCAGATGTCTTCTGCACTTCAAATGCCCCTTGGGATATCTGTTGCCTTCACCGCAATCATCTAGAAGCCAAGCTGTGATAAATTCTGCAGCTATGTAAAACAGGAACTAAGCTCAGCTCTCTGCCTTGTCATCACACACTCGATTCCAAGTGAGGATACGAATAGGTCAGGTGCTCCTTATGTATTTTTCTCCTTTCTTCTTTGCTCACCAGGGCCAAGAAGTGCCCATTTGTGCCAGACCCCATCGGCTCCTGCGCCTGCCTGGCACAGGCCCAGCGCGGCCGCTGGCGTTATGTGCTGTGTGAACAGAGGGGCCCGACGGCTGCGTTAAACCCATCACCTCGGCTTTAGCGACAGCCCAACGCTACCAACACTGAGAACCCAGGTTTGTTGGTGCTTTACGTCCCTTCTCAAAATGGCTTCCAGATGAAGCAACACACCGTGCCTTCCCTGCCCCGGGCCCGCACCGCTGCACGCCCCCCCCCCGCACACCGGCTGTGGCGTGCCGTCGCCCGTTGCCCACCCCGGGCCGGGCCGCCACACAGAGGCGAGCACCCCGGCGACCCCGATCCTGCGCACCGGGCAGGGCCTCGGCAGGGCCCGGCGACGGGAGCAGGCGGCCGCGGAGCGGAGCCCGGGGCTGGGCCGCGCCCCCCACCCTGACCCACATTCTCCGGGGGAGGGGCGGGGCCTCCGCCCCCGCCAATCGCCGCGCGGCACCAGCGTCACGCGGGGCGGCCGTGACGCGCGGGGCCGCCTCCATTTCGCGGCGCAGCGGCGCGGCAGTCCGGAGCCGGCCGTCGCGGAGGGAGGAGCGAGCTGCCCGCCCGCCGAGCGCCGCCGATTGCCCCGCGCGCCCGCCCGGCTCGGCCCGCACCGAGACCCGCAGCCCAGGTTCGTGACAGGCCGGGGACGCCGCCGCGGCGGAGCGCCGGGGCCCCTCCGCGGAGCGCAGCGCAGCGCCGTGGGCGGGTGGCGTCGGGGGAGCGGTGCCGGCGGCGCAGGGGGCTCCCGGCCGCGCAGCCGGTCGCCTCTCAACCTGCGTCACGTTTTCTCGCTACCCGGCCTGACGCCGGTGCCCTTTGCGGAGCGGGCGCCACCGTTGGGCGCGGCCCGGGCCGCCATTTTGTGGCGGAGCGATGGCGTTGGCTTTTCTTCCCTGGCTCGGCGGGGAGGGGCGTGGCCGCGGCGGGCGGGGGCGAGTTGTGGGCGGGGCTCGGCGTTCCCATTGGCCCGGGCTGAGGCGGAGTCCACTTGGCTGCTCCCCATTGGTCTGGAGCGGGGGCGAGGCCGGGCCGCGGGCCTGATGCGGACTGCGGCAGGGCGGGCGGCCGCGCGGGGCGGGTGCGCTGAGTCAGCGGGCGGGGCCGGGGGCGGCGGCGCTGACGGGCCGGGCGCCGTGTCTCCCGCAGCGAGCTCCGCGCCTACAGCCATGAGCGGCTGCCGCGTCTTCATCGGGAGGCTGAACCCGGCCGCCAGGGAGAAGGATGTGGAGAGGTTCTTCAAGGGATACGGCCGCATCCGGGACATCGACCTGAAGAGGGGGTTTGGGTTTGTGGTGAGTGCGCCTCGCAGGCCTCCGCGGGCCCTGCCCGTCCGTGGCGCTCGGGTCTCACGCGCCCTTCGTGTGCACGAAGCTGCTTTTCACGATAACGCCATTGACGTGCTCAGCCAAGTGTACCGTGTGGCAAACGAGCGTTGGTTAACTTCCCAGAGGTGTAATTTTTTTACTTTTACGTTTTTGCTATGGTGGTTTTGCAGGAGTTTGAGGATCCGAGGGATGCAGATGATGCCGTCTATGAACTGGATGGAAAAGAGCTTTGCAGTGAGAGGTGAGGTATTCTTAGTTCATGAATATATAAGCTTGTATATCTAAAATAAGAAGCGAGTCGATTTTAACTTGCAGTGTGCTACCAGTATTGCTTAAACTATTTTGTGGTTGGGATTTTTTTTTCTCTGACAACTACAACTGTGAAGGAATATGTGAGAAGAAAAATGTAAAAATGTATGGTTTTCCATTTCTGCTTTTCCCCCCCCAGGGTTACAATTGAGCATGCAAGAGCACGCTCTAGGGGTAGAGGCAGAGGGAGATACTCTGACCGTTTTAGTAGCCGCCGTCCACGTAGTGACAGGAGGTATGTATGTATAGCTTTGAACTGACACGATTTACAAAAGAATACAGTGGGCGCATCTGGTCCAAGAACTTGAACGAAAATGAGATATTAAAAGGTATTAATTGCCTTTTCAGTCAGTCATTTGGTGTGGCAGTAGGTGGGATCGTGAGGTTTGCAAGTCTTCTCAGATAAGCTTGTTGTCTTTATGCTCCATCCCTGAAGTACTTAATGCTTGTCCTAGATTACTCAGGGCATTACGTAGTTAAGTTGTAGCAATGGTGATCTGCTGGTATGGGTTATTGGTACAGCCTTTGTTAATATTCACACGGTTGTATTTTAATTACTAATGAAAGTCTCAATTCGTTATTTCCAAACAGAAATGCCCCACCTGTAAGAACAGAAAATCGCCTCATAGTAGAAAACTTGTCTTCCCGAGTCAGCTGGCAGGTTTGTTCAAACACGATTAACTATTTTGACTTCGTTTAATGGGTATGTAATGTAATTATTTTGTAAAATAAATAATTTAAATTAAATGTAATTTGTTAAAATTTTTATGTAATTAATGTAACTTTAAATAATGTAATTTAAATATCTTGAATGAAAACTAGTTAATTTTAATTTTTTAATAATAATGTATATATTTGAGGATATATATTTATTTTTTTCTTGTTTTTTAAATCCATTTTAACCACATATTAAACCCTTTATTTGCCAGCCTATCTGTGTCGTTGGCCTTATGACGAGGAGTGCCTGTGGGTTATCCTAATCGTTCTGTCTTGGTCACTCTTGGTTGGGCCTGGTTGACTTTCCAGTCAGCTCCTACAATGTCACTTGGCCACCTCTAGATCTGTGTTTGCCGGTCTAGATGTAATCGATGCACTCCTTAAAGTGCCACATTGCAGCGATCCCAGAGCGTTAACGAGATCTGATTCCTAAGTTGAGAGCTGTTCTTCCTGTAACGCTTCCGAATAAAGAGGTCCTGGTCGAAAAGAGTTGAAAGATACGAAATTAGGTGGTCGTTGGAATCCTGATCGCAGTAAAGTGGTCCTTGGTAACATCAAGCATAGAGAATGTCTGGATCCATCAATAGTCTCCTAATAGGGAGGGCAGTGCGATTAATGGCTTCCATCGACTGGGTAGTGTTCGTCAAGTGGGTGGCGAAGAGCCAGTCGGGCATATATCATGACGGTATCTCCGGTCGCTTAATGCAGTTTGCTGCTTGGCTAGCCTAGGGAAATGTTAATAAAGGTAAAGTAAACTATATTTTTAATGACATATGGGGCACAAAATAATTGGTGTTACGTAAATGTAATTCTGTATGCATATAAGACTTGTAATGTAAATGGAGACTGAAATAGTTCAAAAATATATGGGTAGTATTTCACACTCAGTCCAGTATATATACAAATGTAGTTTTTATCTTTCTTTCTCTCTTTCTCTCTCTCTCTCTCTCACTCTGTATAATCTTTGTAGACTAATATTTTCCTTAATGTTAAGACACTTTATTAGCATTTTGCTTAAAGCAATATGCTTTTTTCATTTATTTCGTGCCCTGATAATAGATAATTCAATTTTGATAGAATACAAGTATGGCAATTGCCATGTTTGTAACTTACCTAACATCTTCTCTTTCAGTAGTCATAAGTTTCTTTTGTTTGCTTGTAACTATTATATAGATATAGATAAGTGTATAGATAAGTTATTCCTTTCACTTCTTTGTATAACATAACTGGTCTTGTGTTAGGATCTCAAAGACTTCATGAGACAAGCTGGGGAAGTAACCTTTGCAGATGCACACAGACCTAAGTTAAATGAAGGGTAAGCCTCTAAAAGCATCTCTTGAAAGCTGTAGAGTAGTATTTCTGTGTGTAATACTTGGGGAGGGGAGCTGGCTACTTTCAGTGCTCAGCAGCTGTTCATGTTTTAATTTAGCTACCCTTTGAAAATGTATTCTGTGGTATTGGGGGAGGGGAATTCCTTCAGTTCATATTTGAGTTCCAATAAGAGATGACTGCACTGCGCATGTGAGGTTTTTTGAGTTATTCTCCCTCTGCCCCGAGTGTATGTTTTGCTCTAGTATCAAAAATACCACTTGTAATAGTGAGTTCTTGCATTTTGGGTTTTTTCCTGTAGGGTGGTTGAATTCGCCTCTTACAGTGATTTAAAGAATGCTATTGAAAAGCTTTCTGGTAAAGAAATTAATGGAAGGAAAATCAAACTAATTGAAGGCAGCAAAAGACACAGGTACAGATTTCTCTTCTTTTGAATAATGCTTAAATATTCATTGAGAAGGCAGTGACCAGGCAGCTGAACTGGAGACCAGGGAAATGCCTGGTCATTGCGGTCCGTGATGCTTCGTTGCTAACACCAGTGCTCTTTTGTTCCCTCAGTAGGTCCAGAAGCAGGTCACGGTCTCGTAGCAGAAGCTCATCCAGGTCCCGTAGCCGTTCCCGGTCCCGCAGCCGCAAGTCTTACAGCAGGTCAAGGAGTAGGAGCCGTAGCAAGTCTCGATCAGTTAGTAGATCTCCAATGCCAGAGAAGAGCCAGAAACGTGGTTCTTCCAGTAGATCTAAATCCCCATCATCTGTGGATCGGCAGAGGTCTAGATCGAGGTCCAGATCTGTTGACAGTGGCAACTGAACTATAAGTAACTTGCCCTGTGGGCCCTTTTTTAAACCATACTTGCTAAAACTTGTGGTAAGTATGTGACTTTCTGTGGGGAAGGGTTTGGATGGGGAGGGGGGAGGGATGGGGGAACTTTGTAGATGTGGACCATGGTGGGAAGGGTTATTGACTAATTGTATTAAATGTTTTTTGATAACCCTTTTCTTGCTCACATTTTTTGTGAATGTCTGAAGTGTATAGTTTGTGTATACCGGCAGAGCTCTTTATAACTAAAGCAGACAACTTAAAATTTTTGTACTCCAAAAAAAGTCATCTGAACACTTAATTCCCAGTATATTCAACTGTGAATAGCAACTCAGAACATTAGTTTAATATTTCAAATTAAACTAATAGCTTTAGGCATCTAAGAGCTCTACATGTGCTGTACATAAAGCTTTATTTCAGAGGGTATTTTTTTGTGCTTTTGAATCATTGTTTCAGTTATAGGTCAGCAGATTAAGTGCTGGTCGGTACTGGTAATAAAACTTTATTCTAAAAGCTTTTCATTTAATATGACTTGCACTACACTACGATAATGCCCATTTTACTGCCCTGTGGTAATAATATTCTATAAAGCACCCTAATTCTTGATACTTAAGAATTAAGTAGCTCAAATAAAATATAAAGAAACGTGTCTCCGCCTCTGGTGTGTTTCTCGGTGTTAATAAACTGTGACTGCGCCTCATGCTGGACAGTGTTAAAACGTTTCTTAAAGATGGGTCTGCGGCAAAGGGTTCACTTGAGTGTTTCGGGCATGGGGAGAACAAACTTTTAAGTAGCATTGTGCTCTGTCCTTAGATGTCTTTATGATCTGAAACAAAAACCTTGATAATAAGGAGAATTGTGCCATCATAGTTCATAGCAAAAAGTGGAACGGACAAGTCATGTATGTTCTGATCACTTGGGATAATGAGTGTGGACTGTTAAAGATGGCTGTAGTCGGCGTACTTTGTTATAGTGTGTGTGCACGTGCACGAGAGAACATTGAGATGTGGATAAAGCATTTTTGTAGGCATTAGTCCTCTTCTGGAGGAAGAGGAGGGATTTTTGAGTTGGGTGGGAGAATGGCAGCAGTGGTACCCTGAAGTTCTGCCTTCTAGTGTTGGCCTTACAGGGGCAGCAGCCCTCTGCAGTCCCAGTACTTCTCAAGCCTTTGCCCAAGTTACAAGAGAGAGCTTTAGAGCTTAATTTAAAAATACACCATGTTTTCTTACGAAGTGCTTTACGAAGCTGCTCTAGTAATCCACTGAGACTTTTAAAAAGATCTTTGGAGCCTGGGCCGGGCTTTGGGTTAGGTGCAGGGAAATGCAAGGTGGGGCTGCTCGTGGTGGGCCTTAGGGAGGTTATTCATTTGGCGTCCGCAGGCCCTGCTGCAGTTCTCTGTGCTGTTGCAGAGTTCTGTTCCAAGCTAAGGAATGAGAAGGAGCTTTTGTGCCTTGGGAGTCTGCCCGTTACAGTAGCACTGTCTCAAACAGCCACGCGCTCCTGGGAGCTGGTGCCGAGAAGTGGTCAGACTGAGACAGCTAATGGGATTATTACCAGTCAGCTTTAGGCAGCGGGAGCCTTTGTCCTCAGAGGCTGGTAGTTCAGCTGCTGGGTCACGCTACGAGGCGTGGGAGAAGAGAGGTTTAACCTTCAGGGGTAAAGGCAGCATTGACACCTGGGTCTAAGGTTAGTTGCGTTATCTCAAGGAGGTTGATCCTACTTGAGTGATTACGGGCATCTTTGTATAGGTGGGGCTTTGCTCCAACTGGAACCCAGGTGGCTGTAGGCGCCCGGTGATTGAGCAGGGGGTGGTGATTTTGGATGCTTCCCTCCCTCAAGCTAAGTACGAAGTGCTACCTGCTTTATAAATAGTTCCATATTGTGTGTCAAGCACACCGCTTGCCCTGCAAGCAGCATGGATAGATGTCTGTGTTTTACTTGGGGAGCTGGCTGTTGTGAAAACAAATTTAGAGTTTAAAACAAACTTCCAGGCTTTGCGTTACGGAGGGTTATATTAATTTCTGGCCATAAATGATTGTGTGTTTATTAAATGACTGGTTTATTAAGAGGGTTCTTGGTACAAGCCTGTCTGTTCTTAGTTGAGATGGATTACCTTGGGTTACAGTGCTTACTTTGGTGTTAATGTCTGCGATGTCCTGTCTTCCCTCATACTCCTGTTTGTAGCGTGACAATGACTAGATGGTGTCCTAAACAGGTGGTGTGTTCAGTTCCCTGACTTACAAAACAAGGCACGTTCGAGGCTCACCTGTTCTCAGAGGTACGGCTTGCTGGACCCCAGCTCGACCTACTAAGGCAGTTGGCATAGCTGTGTTGAGTTTGTGCGGTCTCTGCTGCGTGGAGAGCCGTGGTACGCTGATGCCGCGCTGTGCTCGGGTTTTGGAGAATGGGAGTGACCAGCAGTCCATGTGCTGCTTAGCTGTGACCTGGGTCTTGGTGGCTCCTGCAATGAGAAACCTTCACACCTCGTCTTGGGTCTTTGTTAGAGAAATAACATCAATCTTCAGCAGTGTCTTCAGGAGCTGCCTCCAGCATGTGTCGGTGGGACAATTACAGGTAAGTGAAATTAAAAAAGGCAACTGATAACGGGCAGTGATTTTCATACCGGCAAAACTGGGGGCAGTCGCTTGGGAGTGTGGCCATAAGCCTCTCCAAAGGGTTGTCACGATTACTTGGAAGTCTCCCTTGTGGGCCTGCAGGGAGAGGCTTGGTCTGGAACAAGGTCTTTGGGAAGTAACGGTGAGGGTGCAGATAGCTCCGTGGTGATCCCTTTGGCCCAAAATGAGCATCTAGATAAGTCTCGCACAGAACTGCTGGAGACCTGCAAGCTGGCTGCTGAAGGTGGAGCTGGGACAGGTTGCGACAGCAGCTGCTGCAGAATCTGTGTGTGGTGGTTTCCTGGTTTCCCACTGTTTCTCCAGGGTCTTGTCACTGCTTTCATTTCTTGAGCACAATCTGTGTTCACACCTGCGCAGGTTGCTTTTGCTGCTTCTGAAAAAAAAATAATGCAGGTGAAAATAAGCAGTTCTGAAACCAGGTCATGGAAGGTTTGTGACACAGTTACATTGGTGTTGCTGGGTGATTTAAAGCAAAAGGAAGGAACTTTGGAAGTCCTGCTGAAATACTTAAGTCATTTTGTTTCCAGTCATTTATGACTCGGTGCTGAGGAGAGGTTCTGCAAGGCAGGAACCTCTGCAGTGCAAAGCCATGCTCACTGCGGCACAGTGGTGTTGCTTTCAGGACCTGAGGTGCTCTGCACCGTGTTCCAGCCAGGGGTGCAGGCATCACCCAAAATCTCCAAGCAAGCCCCAATGGGCAGCTTTTACCCACCCCAGAGTGGTGCCTGCCTTGTGGTTTCAGTACAAGGCCGCACGGCATCACGTGCGCTCAGCGCTCTGGTGTGCAGGGAAACGAGCTGGGCAGCTGGTGGCGGGGCAAGCAGAGGGACTAAACAGGTGCCCGGTGAAGGTTGTTCCTCCAGCTGCTGTAGAGGTGACCTCTGCTCATCGCTCCCCTGCTGCTCCCTGTCCCTGGCTGTAGAGGGGACGCACTTCCCTGTGTCTGCCATGCTGGGGGCTGCCATGTTGCCTGCCTCATCGCCAGGTGCTGCACTCCCCGATCCCTCTGCAGGTTTTGCCTTCATTTAAGGCATTTATTGCCTTCAAATAGACCTGAGCCAACCCCTAGTTCTGGTGTGGGGACTCTAGAAACCATACAGAGCTGAAGATACTAAACTAGAGCAAAGTGAATGCCATTACCTTACGTGTCTGTGGACGCGGCTCTAGGAGGCTTTAGTGAGATTACCCGCTGCTCCATCCCTTCCTGACCGAGCTCCACGAGCGACAGCACTTTTCAGCCCTTCTGCTTCAAGAAAGTCCTTCTCCCTTGGCAAAATCTTGTCCCTTGCTTGCAGAATATAAAGCCTGGGTCTAAAAGAGCCTTGCAGATAGGGAAGTTGTTATGACAGTTGTGTTGCAGGACTGGGGGAAGGATTTTAACCAGGGAGGTTCGCTGCAATGTGGCTGAGCTCTAATCCCTTTGCTGAAGGGCGTTGTAATGCTGCAGTGGTGTGTCCATCGCTCCTGTTCATCTGGGAGCTCAGCAGGCTCGGCCTCTCCAGCCCCATTGCTCTGGGAATGTCGCTGGCAGCGGGCAGGAACGTCTGAGCCATTCCACCGTTCCTCCTCACTTGCTCTTGCTTGGTTGGGAGCTTTGTTTCCCAGGCTGGCAGCCAGGCCAGGAAAGCACCGACAGCAGCTCTGGAGCCCGGCACAGGCATCCCCCATGGCACGGAGGAGCGGTGCCTGCAGAGCTATGCCGGCGGCTCCCTGTGGCTCTGCATATCCCCTCTGGCTTCTCCTACACCCTTGGAGCACCCCACCGCCGTGCCAGGGGACAAGGGCCCTTCCTGTAAATCACAGGTGGTGCTTGGGGACTCTGTGTCGCTGTGGTGGCCTAGCCTTACTGCTGGGGCCCTGGCTAAGCAAGCGGGAGGAGGTGGCCTGCAGTACTGCACACGTCCCGTCTTTCCTTAGGCACCTGCACGATTTCCAGGCACAAGGAAGTGCTGGCCAAGTAGCACATGGGCAAGATCCATAGGAATTAGGGGAAAATGCAGGAGCAAAGCCCACAGCAATTCCTTCTTTCCTTCCATCTCTCCCTTTGGGTTTTTTCCTGCAGATCCCCAGCCTTTCTAAGGAAATGCTTGCTTTCGCTGTGTTTGCCTTTTAACTGTTCACTGAATTTTGTCAGAAGATGCGAAAAGGGTCAGGTCAGGCAATTAAGTGGTTATAAAGCGTCACTGCCTCGGTGGTGCTGAGGTGGCCCCTGCAAGCTCAGCGCAGCTCAGGGCTTTAAAAACGATTTTTAAAACAATGATGTTGTAACGCTCTCACCCTTTGTCTTTACAGGGCTGTAGTAAGAATGTTTCAGCGACCCCAATAATTAAAAAAATGTCTGCTCGTTGTTAGCTCTTCAAGCGTTCCCACTGGTTCCTGGTAGTTAACGCAGGAAACGCCACAGGAGCCAAGGGAGAGACTGGTTGAGAGAAGCAGAATAAATTAGGATCATTATTCCACCCTGATTCATGCTGGGACATCCAGTTGTTTTACATCAGCACTGGAGCTGGGCTTTTACATTCAGACATGGCCAAAGAGCCGCATCTCGGCTCTAAAGCTGCTGCTGCCTGCGGTGGGACCTGGGAGGTGGGACTGCCAAGGGGCACGGCTGGAGCGGGGAGCAGGATCCCACCCCGGGAGGGAGCAGGGCCCGGGTGGTGCATGGCCGTGCTGCTAGCAGCCCACCATGGTCTGCTGCTGGCCTGGTGGCCACATCATCTACCTCCCTTCAGAGGGGGCTTTGGCCTTGGAGAAGCTGCCCGTTAGGCAGGTGAGCCCCGAGTTTCATCCTTAGGCAGCGTGCCTTTTCCTTCCCTTGGCTAATTCCCGGCTCAGTTCTTAAAAGGTAAATTCTAGATGGTCTCTAAACGGTCTTCTTTTCCCTCACAGCTCAAACACACTCTGGCAGCTTGCCCACCATGCGAACGCCTTTGCTCCTGCCTGTGCCCCCCCGCTTCACAAAGCCGAGCAGCTTCGCGAAAGGTCCTGCACAGCTCGTGCCACGTGAGGGCAGTGGTTGCATGCCCGGAGCATCCTTGCGTTCTCAGGATGAAAGACCTAAAACAACAAAGCCCCACCGTAGGGTATCGTCGCTTAGATCGTTTTTATTAAGTCAGATACTTCCGAATTCAGAGATATCGTCTAGCACAACAGGCATCACGGGATGCTTAACAAACACGAGGCATTAAAGGAGATATTAAAAAAAAAAGTATACAAGCTTGCAGACTTTGTTGGAGCTCAAAATGAGCTGTGTAGTGGACGACTTTTTTTTTTCTTTTCTTTTCTTTTTTTTTTTTTTTTTCCTGGAGTCGGTGCTTCATGCTTTCATAATGCAGTTTCATAAATTCACCTGATAAACATGAAATGGCTCACATGCCCCTTTCAGTGGGGAACTGCTGAGGTCTGGTTTTCAAGTTTGGAGTTGGCACTGTCATCTCTTCTGTGTTTTTACAGATTTTAATGTAACGAGCTCAGCCTAGTGGTTGCCCAAAGGCTGTACTTCAGCAGACGTGCCTGACAGGAGCAGTAGTGACTTGATTTGTGCTAGATTTCACCCTGTTGGCCCACAATCCAAGACATGACCTTGGCATCTGGTGCCCGTATTTTTGCTCAGGTAAGGTTTTCTCACTATATGGTTATGTGCTTGGCTAATCAATTTGCTCATTTCTGTGTGATTTTGAGGCAATTTGCCCACCACAGCCCTGCCCACATGGTAGGCACTGTGCTGGAGCGGTTGTCAGGGGGCTGAAGAGGGACACCTTCTGCAGGGGCAATCACAACTTGTCATGACTTGTTCCAGCTGTGGCTCCCCCATGCCACTGTTCTGGTTCTATCCATGTTTCTTCAGGTCTGTCATGCAGCCCAGTTAAATGGCATGCCCTCCAATTAAAATCTAGGTCTGGTCTACCCACTCATGGGAAAAAGTTGTGTTTAGGGTGGTGGTTAGCTCTGCTTGGGTCTGAGCTCCCTGCAACAGGGTCAGAAACGAGAACCAATTGAATGGGCTTGTCTTGAGATGCAAACCGCTCACCACCTGGCGTGGAGCAGGCTGGACACAATCTGCCATGTACCACTGGCCAGGGCAGCTGTAGCTTGATGCTGTGGTGATGGTCACACTTCCCTCTCCTCACCCCCATGCTGGGTGCCATCATGTTGCCATGCCAGCTCCATGTTGGCGATGGCTACCTGGCACGCCACGGGGAAGGGGCACATCTGGAGCAGGATGGGGGGAGGGGGGGCCCGGAGAGGCTCCCCCGTCTCTGCACAGCGCTGCTGGCTCCCTGCAGCCAGGCTGAAAGCCCTGCCATGATACCAGCAGCCTGCCCCTGAGGCTTCCCACAGCCACTGGCATGTGCTGGAGATGGGCGGCAATGCCAGCCACAGTTCACTGCCCAGCTGTATCTGCTGCAGCATCCTGGCACAGCTGGGTGCCTCGCAGCAGGGTGGTTGGGATCCCGCACCCCTGCCTTCCCGGTGGCAGCCGTGCCCTATCCCACGTTGCCGGGTGTCTACTGGCTCCCTGCCCCAGCAGCACTACTCTCTTAGTGGTCCTGAGCACAGTCAGGAGTCAAAGTTGTTTTTATTTATTCAAATCCCATTTAGCATCCGTCAGGCTTAAAAATCCCATGACTACCCTGCTATACAATTTTGTTTGATAGGAAAATAATTAATTTTGCAATTAAGCTGTACCCAGAACAGATGATGTAAGAGCACTCCGTATGGGCTGAATTAGCGCCTGCTGAGACACAGCGCCAGCATCTGTCTGGTTTACACTGGTGACACTTATTTTAAACAGCCAGAGAAGGGGACAGTGCACCCTCCTGTGATTTTACTGACGGCTTCATCTCAGCTGGAGACCCAGAGAGCACTCAGCACTGTCAGCTGGAGCACAGTCCAGTCGGTCTGCAATGAAAAACAAGCTTACTCTCATGTCTCTTCTCCATGTTAGGGAGGTTGTTTTAAATTTGAGTTTGCTGGCCAGGTGGGCATTGCTTATGCCTCAGGTAGTGTGGGGAGCTCTGGAGAAAGAAGTTGCTGCCAAAAGCATGAGGCATTTCAGCCACTGAGACTAATATTTCTATGAATTCAGTACATTGCCTCTTCCTCCAACTTTATAGAGCGAGTCTTTCCACCAGCACCGTGAAGTGCCAAAGGGCATTGGCAACCGGGAAGGGTCCTGCCCCATCCTTTCAGTGGTGTTACTACTCTAAGGGATTTTAAGTTACTCCAGACAGAGAGCTCTGTTTCTGGAGGTGGGTGATTTTTATGGTTAGCCGTAGATTTCTGGCCACTGTGATAGCTTCTCCATTTTCCTAAGGAGCCCATAGCAGCCAGTGCAACATGGTGGTATGCAGGAATGGCTCTGTTTTGCCTTGGTGGGGAGCAGTCTGCAGGTCTGGGGCAGAAACCCCCCTGCTGACGGGTTGAGGGGAGCACTGGAGGCATCCCATGTTCCCCGATACAGAGGATGGCTCCAGTTTTGCTATCCCTGCCCACAGGAAGGGTGTCGACATGGAGCTGCAGCAGGTTCACCTCAACGGTGGATGTTTTTTTGGGGGAACTCCATAGGAGGAAGTGTGTTTGTGTCCATGATGCTTATTTTCCCTGTGGGAAAGGAGACATTGTTTATTGTCTATTGTAGTCGCTTGTTTACTACGTAATTAGTGGGTCTAGTTAATCTTGACTGTTTCATTTCCTTAGGGGCCAGTTATCAAAGACAGCTTCATAAAAAATTGACAGCTTAAGTTCCTTTGAAACTTTGGTAAAACGCTGGCCAGCAGGACCTTCCTTAAGCCTGTGTCTGGTCTGTATAGCCTTGGCTATTGCTCTCAGTTTCATGGGAGACATAAGCCTTGTCTGCTGTTCTTCTGACTTTTGCAGGGTGATAACTTCAGAAAATGCTGTGTTTTCTCTGGGTCACATGAGGACCCTCTTTGGCATGAGCTTGGGAGAGCTGATCTGGGCAGCAGAAGGTTCTCTAGTCCCTTGTCCAGGTTATAGCTGTGGATGTCATACCCTTGCGAAGGGCAACCACACCTTGAGCGGAGGCAACTGTGCTTCATTTTTATCAAAGCTTATATTTTGAATAATTTCATTGGGTAGATTATGCTTGAGTTCTAACTCTGTGGCTTTAAACTGCTCCATTAGTGACATAAGCTAGCCCCCCTTCCTACATGATGAACAGGAAGATTTAATAAAGGAGATGGTTAGGAAAGTGGGAAGTAAGAAATAAGGTAGTCGGGAATAGCTAAGGATTAATGAAAGAGTCAAAGACCTTTACGCAAAGCCCAGGGGAGAACCAGGAGGTCTATGAGAAGGCAGACTCATCACCCAGTCTTTCCCCTCCTGTTGCTCCCCGAACTCCCATCTGAAGGGCAGCCAAATTGCCTTCATAAGGGAGAGAAATTCCCATGTCAAGGAGGCATGGAAAATACCACCAGGGTTTAATCTTAGAAATGAGTCCCCAGGTGGCTGTGTGGGAGACTTCTAAAAAGAATGTAAGGGCCAGGCTACATAATGGGGATTAACTCCAAGAAGGTGCTCCTGCAAGCACAGAGCAGCAAGTGCTGCAGAGCCGCTCACCTCAGTGCCTGCATGTGAGGGCTCAGCGGGAGAGCCAGGGGTTCCCTTGCAGTGCCAGAGGACAGCATCTCGTGCTCTTCAGTGCCTTAGCAGGTGTTGGTGAGATGCCAGCAAAGCCTAGGTCTTGACACAACTCTGGAGACCGCCCTTGAGCTGCTGAGATAATGCTCCAGCCAGCAACCAAGCAACTTGAGCCACCTGGCAACTTTTATCCTCACCTCCAAATTAATTTTGGTAAATTATCTGTCGACATGCTGTCCCCCATACCCTCCTGTCCATCAGCTCTGTTCCCTCCCTCTGTCCCTCAACAGCCATCATCCTTCCCAGCACAAGGAAGAAAAATCTCTTTTTTGGAAAACAAAAAGAAAAAATAATTTAAGTGATGCAGTCCAAAACAGAGCTATGTTTGAGCCTGTAGCTGACCTTGTAGGACCAAGCTGACCCTTTGGAGTCAGAGGGCTAGTAAGGAGGAAGGCAGTGCTGCCACAGTGGAGCCCATGGCTTTGCCTGGTTCTGGTCTGCTGCTTTGGCAACCCTTGCATCATCGACTACGGTGCCTGGGAGTGACCTTGTCTTTCTGCACTCTTACTCTTGTGGTTACTCGTGGACTTCTCAGGGAAGCTGTAGACTGTGCCTGTCAGAAGGTCAGACTTCTCTCTCTCCCATAGGCAGTGCAGAGCTCCCCGAGAGGCAGAAATGGCTGCAGCAGCCACACTGCGCTTGTGCATGAGGCTCGGGACCGAGAAAGTCATTGAGGGGATGGCTGAGGTTGCTCTAGATCTTGCCTCCTGCTTTATCACTGCCTCCTGTGTGGGAAAAGCAGTGGGGAAAGCTCCTGAAGTGATCCAAGCTTAATAAGAGATGAACATAGCACATTCTTGTCACAGAAAGGTTTTCTTTTAAGCTTTGATTCTCGGCGGCCACGGAGAGGCTGGTGTGGAAGCCTGAGCGTGCCAGCCCGAGGGAGCACCCGGAGGAGCACGGGGGACAGCAGGCCTTCGCAAGCGGCAGTGCAGCTGAGGTGGGGCACCTGAAACCATGGCCCAGGGGATGTTTGAAGCCTGGCCGTCCCTGGGTCAGTCCTGGACTACTGGCCAAGGTCCCCCATGATCCACAAACAGTCAGTGGAACAATCCTAAATAAATACCGGGGTGTACAGCAGTACTTGGATGTGGTCACCTGTTTGTTTAAAGGGCAAGCTCCGTGACCACTCAGTGATGTCGTTATGCCACTGCTTTTTAGTTTGGATTTGGGGGGGACATTTTTTTCTTACCTCATTTCCTTTTTCTTCAACTTGCACCCACTGCGACGGGACCCTGATTCAGCCTAGAGAGGCAGGACATGCAGAGGTTACGGTGCTCACTTGCCGGGGAAGGGAGCTGGACCTGTTTCCTTGCTGTAGGTCACAGGCAAGCAAGGAAACAGGTCCATTTGCCTCCCGTTGCCTCCTGCCTGAACTGAGACGTTGGCCTTTCTGCGTGATGCATGTGGGCCACGAAAAGTTCAAGAGGGCTGTTAGAAAACCCTTGCTTTTTTGTGTAATTTATGCATCTGCCTTCACCTTTTGCAGCTCCGCAGGCCCACGTGTGGCTGAGCTCTGCCCAGAGCAGCACCTCTGGGCTGCTGGATCCCGGTCTGGGGAGCAAACGTATTCCTTGTCCTCCTGGATGTTTTGCTGAATTTCTGGGCTGGTGGAAAACTCATGTGTTTGAGTTCCACTGATGCACTAGGCACTGTTGTCTTTTGTTTATTGGCGTTCCTGTGGTCAGCCCCTGTGCTCAGGCTTGTCCAAGCACCCAGGCAATGGTGGGCCAAACCCAGCAGAGCAATGCTTTTGTCTTGCTTTAGAGCAGGACACAATTATTAGTGGCGCATTTTTGTTTCCATTTGTTCATTCTGACAGCAACCAAAGGAAGCCGTTTTCTCTACAAGAGGATGTTTCAGCAAGTGTTATGGTAAAGCTAACAGGATCAGTGCAAAAGAGAGTATCACATTCTCTTAAGGGCAGCAATCGATAATCAGACTGTCACAAGCCAGATCCTTTCAAGAAGCAGGAGAGCAAGTCTGCACTCAGATCAGCCTTTAATCTTGGAGGATCACTGAGCTCTTTACAGGCTGATACATTTTCCACTGTCTATCTGCCCCGTAACACAGGTATCTCTGTAAAGACATACAGCAGTTCTTCCAGCGCTTTCAGAGATGAAGGAAGTAAGTTGGGTAGCGCGCTCCTGCCCTTTTGGGCAACACATTTCTGTACGGATCAGGCTAAAGATGGAAGGTCAGGTCTGAGTTTGACCCTGGATAATGTTTCCCAACCTTCCCTGCTCCGTGAACAGCAGCGTCCCTGAGTACACAACATGCTCTTGGAAACCGCGTGTTCCTCTGGTTCCCTTAGCCTGGAACGGCAGCCTCAGTTTTAACTTTTCTGCAGCCCTTGGCTGCAAGCAACATTGTTCTCAGAGGCAAAATGTCACTGAAGACCTGCTCTTCATGCTGGAAAATAAAGTAATTAAGCAATGTGATGTTTGTTAAAACAACCAAGTATCTTCTAGACGTTTTATGCACAACACTGGGAAAAAATGGTAAGAGGCATGTATACTGCAGGGTGTTCATTCTTGAGATCTCCAGTATTCCCTCTTCTCCTTATTTTAGTGTCAGTCTTTTGATCTTTGCTGTTTGCCCCAAAGCTGTGGGCATTAGGTGAGCTTCTTAACTTTATTTTGTAACAAAAAATGAAGAAGTTTGTAGCCCTCAGGGATGTGGAGAAAAGTTTGAAAATGCGGTCATAAAGTTCAAGAAACCAGAGTGCAATTAGGAAAAGCTCAAACATTTATAATTTTCTTCTAAAACCAGAACAAAACCCCTTGTCATTTTAAAACCATGGTTCTCTGGAGCCTGACGCATAAATTTTGAGTATGTGGGGTTAACAGTGCTGGAAAGGATGATTTTTTCTGCCCAGATCATGCTTTTCTACTGGGAATTTTATTGACCAGCTACTTTAACTGTTTCTGCACATCTTTCTTGGCTGGCCTCTCCTGCAGCTGAGGAGCCCTTTCCATCTCTGGGGGCTTGGAAGGACATCTAGAGGTGGTGGTGGCTGAGATTGCCCCCATGGCAGAGGCCAGGCTGCCCAGCATGGGTGCGTCTGGCCACATGCTTCAGACCTGCCAGGCAGCAAAGCTTCTCCAAGGTCTTGGAGCCTGCTGTCCTGGCAGGGAAGGACCTAGGGAGCTCACCAAGGGCAGCAGCACTCCTTGTCCCCTGCTCAGTCGCAGCCGGGGGCTGTGGCTCCTCCTCTACAAACCAACAGCTTTGCTTGGAGGATTATCTCTAGCTTGCAAAGCTTGCTGGAGGGATGTGATCTCCCCTGAGGACTCATGAAGGGAAGGGGCTCTTTCCTTTAGAGGCTTGTTTGCATGGCATGGTAGCGTCTGCAAATGGGGCCCCCAGTGTGACCCTGGGCTTGGCAGGGCACAGAAAGGCATGGTACCTTCCCAAAAATCCCACAGGGATGCAGTGCCAACACTGGTCTCTTCCCTCTGCTTCTCCTGTCCTGAGCCACCCTCCCTCGGACGCTGTTCTTTCATATTTTTAGAAAGCACATTTTATGTTTTTCAGCGCTAGCTTTGCACGTCAGCAGCCACCGCACAATGAACTCTTAGGGGCCCGTTTATTTTGCAGGCAACGGTTGTACCCCGTGACAGTGTTTTCTGCCATGTCGTCAAGGCACCCTGGGTTCTAGCTGCTTCAAAATGGCAGCCTATTTTTCAGTGTCCCAAGCCCTGCCTTTAACCAGGTCCCCCATGAACCCATTTTAATAGCTGCTCTCGGTGATCTGTTTATCCCCCAGTGCTTTCAAGGGAAACGGGAAACGGCTTGTTCCTGATTTAGGGGCTGATGCAGCAACACGCTGCAAGCAGCCCCTTTCTCTGCCTCCCTTCCAGCTTTTTGGGGGAGTCCTAGTTTCATCCGGCATGAGTCCCTTGCAGAACTGAAGGGTTTGGGGGCTGGCCGGGCTCACTACACCAAGTTCTTCGCTGTGTGGGCGCAGCCTAGTGCATCCTGGGCAGAAAGATACCTGCAGTAGGGAAATTATGCTTTGGACTGCTCAATCAAATAGAGTTTTGAATTACAAAAAGTGAAATGTCAGCCCTCTGGATAGAGGAGGAGCAACAATGAGCAGGGCTTTGTTCTGCAGCTATAGGATGACCATGGAGGCTGGGGGAGCCATTATCACTTTTTGCCAGAGAAGATGGAGAGTCCAGTAGAAAAAGCCAGAGGCTACAGCCTGGCTGGGCAAGGCTATGATCTCCCTCGCTAGCCAGGATGACCTCCCTCACTGGCTGGGCTTGGAGACTGACAACTATCCTCAGATATGACTTTGCTCCCCCTCCCACTGGCCCCGCTGTGTACGCCCACATTAACATCGTGTACCCATAATTTCCCACAAAAATAGCTTGTTAGAGTGAGTTGGTTTCTTCACTCCCTCTGTTGGAAACACCTGTGATTCGTGTGGCCACTGTGGAACACTCTTGGCTAACCTGTACCCTCTCCAGCTAAGCTTTCAGGGCTTTGAATGTTTTCACATTTTCCTAGCCAGGCTGAGCACCCTTCCAAATCGTCAGCCTGACGCCACCCGCAGTGATTTATGTTCCTTGAGAAATGCAATTGCAACTATTTCCATTAAGAGAGGCCTCAAAACCATAAGTGGCTCCAAAGTTGTGAAGAATGCCCTGGTCTGGGACTGCGGTGCCCTTGGCTCCCTAAAAATTGCCTGTTACATTTTCCTGAATTTGGCTGTATCCAGTGCTTCAGCTAGAATGGTGTTTTTACTTCCAGCATGTGCGTGTGTGCAAGGCGCACTATCTGCTTACCCCGATGTGGTGCCCACACCTTCAGTCTCTACCAGAACTCCCTTCTCCCACTAAGGCTTCTCCCTAAGTAAGCATCTCTTTCAGTTTGCCCTGTTCCTTCCTGTATTTGCTCATCCACTTTGAAAATAAGCTTTCCAGAGCCCAGGATACTGTTGGTGTTTATTTTGGCCTTGTTCAGGGTTTTGCTAGCAAAGATGACACAATTCTGGCATGGTTCTTAGGACAACGCACTTTATTTCAGACACAAGCAAACCCTAGCTCGCACTTAGCATGTGCAAGCTGCTGTGCAGTGCTGCATTCACCTACCAAGGTATATAAGGGCTAATGATAATGTTGCCCAGAAGGCTAACACATCAAAGGCCAAGGAGCAGTTAAAATGTATTACGAGCTGTTGGCAGCAATTGTGAGGATATTCATGTGTTGCTGGTTTGGACAGCCCGAGTAAATGAAAACCCTCTGGATTAATTGGTACACACTAAAGAGATTTGCAGGAAAATGGAAGCTGATGGAAGATGACAAACAAGGGAAAATACAGATAGCTGGATGTGCTGACCTGCGGTGGGGCACTGCTGATTAACTTGTGGCTCCCTACTGTGCCCTGGGCAGCTGAGCAGAGCTGGGGGTGCCCCACCAGCAGCTTGCCTGGTGCTTTGGTGGGAGGGGGCTGAGCCCCACGGGCAGCATCTGCAGCGCTGCTATTCCAGCAAAGTGGAGCGGGTAGTTAGAGGTGAGACTTACCAGGTGTCTTGTGACACCTGGACACCACAGGAGAAGAGTTTAATTATTTTTAATGATGTGGGGGCTGGGAGGAGGGAGAAGAGGCTGTGTGGTGCATGTGGTGCCTGGTGTCACAGAGCAGCTGAAGCTGGGAACTTCAAGATCAATTTGCACAGAGACCACTGGCTGAATGGGATGACAACCAGCATGAGGAATGTTGAGTGATACAATTCCATCTTCTACTAGGACACCCATATTCAAACTACTACTATGTGTTTTATTAATCATGCTTCAATTATACAAAAAAGGGCATCTAACCTAAGTGTCACAGTGACAGCCATACAAACACCAATCATACCAGCTTATTCACTTGCTAATTGACTAGCTGGAGCAGGACCACCACCTCTCACCGCAGCACAGCCACACCAGCTAAGTCATGCCCTTGCAGACCACCTGACTGGTGATCAGGGCAGGGTCCTGTGCTGATGACAGTGGGCAACTGGTGCTGGTTTTTCACCAGTCTGCATTGGGGCTGCAAGGGCAGAGGGTCCCTGTCTTCTCTCTGATCAGCAACTGGGTTCACCAATGGGTTTCCAAAAGAATTTCCCCAAAGCCAGCCTTCCATGACCTGTGCTTGTATCAGTGATCTCTCATCTGGACATCACATGGGTCATCCCATCAGGTACTGCCTCAGTCCTTTTACCATGATCTTACCTGGTGGTTGCTGAATCTGGTAGATTGCACTTTTCTGTGGTTAGTCTTAACCAGACCCTTCACAGTTTGGTTGGCTTCCTATTCTGTTGCACCGGTTCCCCTGCAGCACAGCAGCTGGCTTCATTCCTGTACCCAACATCTTAACTCCACGCTTCGCGTATTTCTCTCTCGCAAATTTGCAGAATCCTTGTTGTAGGAAGAAAAGCACAGAAGGTGGTGTGCTTTTGGTCACCTGGTGGTTTACAGGCCCTTTCTCCTCATGTTATCTGCCCAGTGCGTGGAAGAGGCTGCTCAAACTGGCAGGTTCTCCCATCCACATGTCCTTCTGGCAGCTGTGTGGGTGTGGTGGGGATGGAAGGTAAAACAACATGGGATGGGGGCAAATTCCAGAGGGGCCTTTCTCTGTCCTTTTCTTGAATATGCTTAGGAGAAAATTATGTGAGTAAAGAGTTGGCAGAAAGACAGAGTAGGAAAGCCAATGCTGTATGCAGTGGTACCTGTGCAGGTAGGATCCTCATCTCCCTGAAAGCTTGACTCCTGCTGACCCAAGTCTGACAGGCTCCCATCTTGTCTCTCAGCTCATTATCACAGATGATTTAAAGCATGGCTCAGCTCTGCAGCCTCCATCGCTGCCCGTCCCACTGTCCTGCTGGCAATCTTCTACATTCCATAGGCATGGCAGGAAGGGCTTTTTCTGCTTGTGCCAAGGAGCATTGTAGCAGGGTGGGATAAGCAGCAGCTTCTACACTTTTTTCAAATAGCAAGTGTACAAGAATGAGCACCGCCAATGTATTTCTGACATGTTCCTGAAAAATTCCTTGCTTCTCCCATAAAACTGAGACATAGATAAAGAATCTGTTTTCAGTCTTAAATCTAAAGACAAGAATCAATTTTTGAAGTCTGTTTTTAAAGCAAATTGCATGGTAATTTATACCTTTAAACTGAAGCTCTCATCCTTGAAAAAAAAGAGACCATTTCATTTTTGGTGACTAATGATGAAGTGTTTTCTAAAGGTGACTAAGCACAGCACAAAGACTCCTAAATATGTTTATTAGCTTATTAAACATAATTAATTGAATCTAGTTGCTAATATTAGCTATGCCTTTGCAAGTGAAAAGCACTTTTGGTTAGCTAGACAGTTTCTTATCAAAGAACAAAAATGCAACATTAAAACATATGCAGCTTACTGAATAATCATGTTATTTGTCAGACAAGCAGAAGAATCATCACTAAAGTGCTCTCAAAGTGCCAAATTGGGTAATATACATAATTAGGCCCCATTTGATTAGATATGTGCCCATGGTAACAGCCACACTCATGATCCACATATTAGTACAGCCTTGAAATAATCTTCAAGGGGGATGGCAACAGAGCACATCTGAAGCTTCACTGGGGAGACTTTTGGAACATAACCTACATGCCAATTTCCTCTGATCCTGTGGTTATTCTTTATTTTTAAAACTGCGTGCCTGGTTCTCAAAGGTGATATACTGCTTCCACGAAATGTCACTACACTTTTACCCCTAAAAGGAAGAACTCTTGATCATCTGCATCACATTTTAAAGCCTAAAACCTTCCTATATTTAGGGACACATCCCAGCAATTGGCAAGGCTGCTGCAAGCTGTTCCTAGGAGGTGGGAACAATCATCACCTGGAAGCCAGCCCATCTCAGATCCACTCTCCTCTCACGGCCCAGGACAGCCCGGTGATGGATAAGGCCATCTGGATGTTCTTTATGCTTTTGCACGAGCCTCGTGAACAGACTGCAAGGTCTCAGAAAGAAGATTGATTTTGCATCAGATCCAAGCCTCTGAGAGAGCCTGCAAGCGCTGAGCTACTGCCAGCCCACAGGGAATGAGTCTGGAGGGTACTGTTTGGGTAACAGCGGAACCCAAGAGGGTTTGTTTAGCTGTAGATGCAATATGAATTGTTCCTGCAGTTTATTTTTACGTTTAGAGGGTGAATGAGTTTGGAAGAGTTGGAAAGAATCAGAGAATTAGCAGAATGAATTCTTATTAAGGGTTATTTATACAAAATGAGAGAAATATATCTCCTGGTGCAACAGTGTGTGTCCAGGCTGATGAGAGTTGCTGCTTTTGCAGTAACGCCTACTGGGAAATATTTAAAAGAAGTTTTTTTCCCCCAGTAAGGAAGGGACCAAGATATTGAAAAGTTCTCCCACATGAAGGCACTAGAGAAAGACTGGTCTGTAGCAGGGAAACCTAGGCAACGGGTGCTGAGGGTCTGGCAGGAGAGGAATGTGGGGCCCCAGTCCCGGCCAGTCTGGTCCAGAGAGCTAAAGTGTACATGGCTGGTCTGCTCATGTCACCTACCCCACCAGTGCAATGGAGCCATAGTGTATGCACGTGCAGATACCTCGCCCTGTAGAAACAGGATAGGACCTGGCATAAAGGGACCCTGATTGGAGATATACAATTGAGAGCAAATCAACACTGAAAGGCTGTGAAAAGTAAATGCACAGGGATGATTTAGGATGCCTTTTAGCTTGTGGGAAGAAGAGGGCTATCCCAAGCATGTGGGAAACACAGAACAGCTAAAAAGCTTTGGCAGGGGAGAGCACAGGGGAAGACTTTATTCCCTGGTTTGGCTGTTACCTGGCACAGAGATGGGGAGCAGTTTCTCCAAGGGGCCAGTAACGCAACCAGCCATGTTTACAGCCTTCAGCTGCAGAGCAAGAGCACTGTAAGTCATGTCTGCACAAAGTCATCGAACTGTTACTAGATGCAGTGTTAGGATTGCACCTACTGAGGTGAAAACAGACCTGTGGATTCACCTCGGGCATGCAGCGCCCGATTAGGAGTGTGTCACCTTTCTCCATATTAGCGTGCTCTTAACCACGCTGGGGGGACATGATCCATAATCCTCAGCAATATAAATTAAGATCACTGCTCAAATTATACTGAAGTTGGGAAATTCCTACACCCTTCTGACTTCTCTTTCAGTAAGTGCTGTTTTTATCATTGCTCCCCAAAGCAGGAGATTATTCAAACCAGTTTCTCGCTGTTGACATTGGCACCAAACTGAGGTGTGAAATGGGTCAGAACAAACCCTGTGTCTGCCCTGGCCGAGGGTGGCAGGACTCTAAAGGGAACTGTGTTGTGTGTGAATCCTGCAGTGACGGTAGTGATGGCTGTGCCAGCATTAAATACCCTGGTTTTAGGGTTCCATGTGGACAGCCATCACTTATGTTTGACAGTGCACTTCTACTGTGTATGCTCAGGCACTTGAGACCTCCTGCAGACTGAAGGGCATTCTCTGGTCGTGGAGCTAGAGGTCTGGCAGCTGTATGGGTGGTGAAACCGTCCGGCGAGAGGCCTGGCGGTGCCACTGAAAGGCACAGTGGATGTACTGTGTGTGCGAGTGAGTGCTCACGCACACATGCATGTACAGCCAGTATTGGTCCCTCCTGTGATAAATGATTCTAAATGATCTATGTGAAATTTTGAATTTCTGCTTCTGTTTTACAGAACAGAACAAACTAGGGCAAAAAAATAGGAAAAAATTGTTTGCTGGAATTAAAATAGTCATGTTCATAAATGTCTCTGTGTTCTGTTTTGACATTTTTTGGATCAAAGTGAAGCATTTTGACGTTTCTGAGGTAGGAATGTTTTGTTTCAATTTGTTGAACTGACATGAAATGTTTCGTTTCAAGTCTGCTTAACATTAAAGTAGGCAGCGCCTTTCCTTGGGTTTGGGTCCCATTCTCTCCTCTGGGCTGTGCTCCCTGGGAGCTCTGCCCAGCTCCCATAAAGCTTGGGCAAGGTCCACGTTGTTCTCAGCAAATGCAGCTGAGCCGCAAGCCCCACACACAGGAAAGAAGAGAGGCCTTTTGGGGAAAGTTTGTTTCAATGCCGAACAAGACTAAAATGAAAAATTTGGGGGCAGCTGAAGCAAAGCACTCCGTTCCGGTTCACCTCCAACAAAACATTTCTTGTCAGCAGCATCCCTGTCTTCCCATAGGCACTTTTTGTGTTGCAGAAGCTGTTTTCTGATCAAAAGAAGATCTCCCAGTGAGTGCCTGCATGGGTATTGATGCGATCTATACCAACAAGCTCCCCAAGGGCTGCAGACTGGTCCCCTGGACTTAGTAGTGAAGCTGTCCTTCAATGTTGGTCAAGCAAATTTCCCAAAAAGCTGAAGACCCCTGCTCGCCTCCTTGGGGGCTGGCTGCAGCCAGGGCAGCCTCTCGCTCGACTGTCCCCAAGGGGGCCGAGCGGGCTGCAGTAAGAACAGGAGCTTCTCCTAGGACGTTGGCAGACTCTGCTCTTTTCTGGAAGTGGCTGTATGGTCTTCCTGGGATTTCTGATGAATTTTACCTAAAAGTCGATCCAAAAGTTGCTTTGGTTCATTTCCAACAGCTCTCAACAGGACCAGGCAGGTCCTACTACTTACTGTGGGGGATAACTGAACCCCTCACCCTCCCCCTTTCCTGGGCAACAGCTTCAAAAGATCTCTGATTTTGCTCACCAATCAAGCAATCTCATTTGCAAAACAACTGCAAGGGCCCTGCAAAAGCAGAAGGAGAGCTCCTTTGTTAAATAGTCCCTTTTGGTGACACAAAGGAACCATAAAGGTGATGGAGCTGCAGCCTGGACAGCCACATTTCCTGGACTGTGCAGGCTGGCCTCTGCCCCTCACCCCCTCCCCCGCTGTAATTTCAGACCCCGAGCCTAAGGATTATGCAGGGCTTGAGCCCAAGGAGAACAAGGTGCATTGCAACTATTCTTAGCTCCAAAAATTATTCCTGGCTTTGCTTTGAAATCTGAACCAGGGTTAATTTCTCTCCCCCTTCCCCCAGTCTGTTTCCTCTCCTCTTTCATGTACCTATTTGCATAGACTGTCATCATAAGAATCTCCATTAAAATTGAAAGCCTCCTTCCTGCATGTCACCTCTCGCAGCCCCCTTCCGCTTGCCCTGCGTGACTTTTGGAGGGCTGGAGAGCAAAGGTCCCGAGCTAGCATCGCCTCCCTGAGCCCTGCATTCCCCCTGCCATCAGTCCTGCTCCTCCGTTGCTATAGGAACGTCTATCAACTTGGGAGTGCCGGAGAAAAAGAACAGAGAATTATCTTAATTATTTAATGATTGATTAATATATGTTTATAGAGCACTTAAAAACTGTGCATCCTTTTGTAAATTGTTTATTAACTAGGCAAGTGGTATGATTTGCTGAACATCCTCCACTTTCATTGGTTTCAGTGGGAGGAAAGAGTGGTAGGCAGCTTGCAGATTCTGTGGTAATTATATTCCTAGCAGTACCAGTAGTTCTGCTTCAGGAAAATAATTTAAATATGACTTTTCACTTCAAGTTTTTGTAGGCAGGGCTGCTCCCAACACCTGCCACTGAGATTGCTCAAACACCTCCATTATAAACACCTGTTTTCAGCTGTTCTTTGGCAGATTTTCCCCACCTGGGAAGAAGGGTCAGGCTTGCTTCTCCTTGAGGCTAGATAAAGAAAGGAGGCCTGGGAGAGTGCTTGCAGCTGGTAATGCAGCATGGCTGGCTGGTATGGGGAGGCTTTTGGCTCAGCTGCTCATCTCCTGCTGAGTGATAGTGGTTTTTTGTCAGGGGGTCATGGAGGCTGTTGCTAAAATTTGTGTGCTCTGTGCCTGTAGTACCAGTTGGAAGGGCTGCACGAGCAGCCTGTGTTGGCTGTGTGAGGAAGTATGGAAGCAGGAGCATGGTTCTGGTGTTGTGCCTGCTGTCTTGCCCCCACATCCAGTTGAGGATGCCAGCTAGACCTGTGTTTGTTGCCCGTGCTGGCTGTGAATCCTGGTCTCTGCCCAGCCTGACCCACGGGACCTGCTGACCCTGGACTGCCTCTGCTCCCTCCAGCCTCTAGGATCTTCTTCAGGTGCTGTGAACTGTGAGGGCACAGAATCACCCAGTGCTTGTGCCGTGCCCTTTCCTGATGCCTGGCCTCCCTCTGGCTTCCTTCTGCTGATAAGCTGCAGCTATCCCAAAGTGGGGCGCAGGTAAATGCAGACTGACCACCTGAAGAGCTCCACTTCCAGTAAGCGTAAGAGAGTCTGGGACATGCAACACACTGCCCTGCGTGCTTGAGAAACGAACCTTGCAGTCTGAACGGCTTTGGTGTGTGCTGTCGCGTGCATTGGAGATCCATAGGGCTGGTATGACCTTGGTGTCAAGCCTGACTGTCATTGTAGGTGCAGGGGGTGAGATGGGCTGATGCAATAGGACGCAGGCAGCTGCTGAAAGCTCGTGCTCCCTGTCTGACTCGGGCAGGCTTCTTGCCTGAGTTTAGACCTGTAGAACCATGGCTGCTGTGATGAAGGATGATTGGGAGGGAAATAACTATAGCTGGTGCTCTTGGAGGGCCTGCTTTCCCCAGGTACTGCTCTTTGTGAAGCACTAAAGACCTGTGATGCCACGGATGAGCGTCAATTGGGTGTGTGATGTGCACGGCTCCCTAGTTTGTAAGTGGAAGCACATAATGAATAAGATGACTTGCAAAACAGGACAGATTAGCCCTGGAGTCTCCTTTGTGTTAAGAAGGTATTAAAACCTTACTCATGTTAAGGACTTTCAGGTTCTCGGTCCCTGTGAATCTATCTGCTGTAGAGCAGTCATTCTGTAAGGATGCCTACACGTGTGGCAGCCACCTTCCTGGTTTATTTATGGGTTTTAATCACGGATTGCTGCACAAAAGTCTATACTCCAGCTGAAGAAAGCAGTAGCAGGATTGGGTTGTTATTCTGTAGTAGTTCAGCACTAGAGGGGGATGTAGCACGTGCTTTCCAGCACATTTCATGTGTGCATGTAACCATATTTTACAGCAGTATTTATGAGGAGGCTGTTTTCTTAATTGCCGACATGAAGATTTTTCTCTTGCAGGGGCAATTTTCTTGCACAGGATAAAAATCAGAGAGGCTGCTATTCTCCTAGTCTTAAAAGACTGTGCTTGTAGCCAATGAATTTTGTATGTTTAATGTGTGTCTTGCATATTGGGGCCTCAGAACTTAAGGCAATTCTCAGGTCTTTTTTGTTAGGGTTTTTTTTGGTGTTTTTTTTTTTTCTTTTTTCCCCATCTGACATGAGCAAACAGCAAATAAAGGCTGCTCTTTAGCTTGGCTGTAGCTCCAGTCCAGGGTGCTGGCTGGAGGGGTCTGAGCTCTGCCCTTCTTGCCATGGGGACACTGTGTGCTGTGCTGCGGGGCTGCAGCCCCATTGTGGTAGTTAGTGCTGCAAGCAGCTGAATGAAGGCATAAAGCCAAATCCACCCAACTCCACTTGCTCGGCGAGCTACACATTTCTGTTCTTAGCAGAAATGTCTCTGACTTCTCAGACATCCTAGTAATAAAACCCCGTTTTCTACTTCACACAGGGGCAAAACACATTGCAAAAAATGCTGCTGCCTTGTGGAGGTTTTGCAAAAGCTGGTTAAATTCCTGTCCTTTGCTCTTGTTTTCCTCCTCCTTTCCAGTGAGCAGTTCTCATTCCATGTTTTACTCCACAGCTTAGGAGTGTGCCAGTGTGGGGAGGTGACCTGCTAGCCCGCTGGCCCAGGGAATTTCTCCTGGTGCATTTGGGTATGGTATCTTGGGATGCAAGCAGTCTGGCTGGCGTATGCCACGTATATGCACAAACACAGCTGTAGCAGAAGGTGAGAATGCCACTTGCTGATGAAAACCCAGATTCAGGCCAGCAAGTACAGACTCTCACAGATATGAATTTTGCTGGTTTGCTCTGTCTATGGGAGACCTTTGTGTGCAACTCTGTGCCCTCCTCTCCTCATACCCTGGACATGGCATGGGGCTGTGGGTCCCACCTTGCACTGAGGGCAACATTGGCTAGCCAGAAAAGATGTTCCCATTCACATTTCCACATAGAAACTTTTCTTCCCCTACTTTTAGTGCCTGTAATTACCTCTTTACTCCAGTGCCAGCAACCTTCCATCAGGCATAGTTATTAACGGAGAGAAAAGAGGAGGGGAGGGAGGGAGAGAGCGAGCGAGCCACAAAACTTAATTTAATCGCAGCACCCCATGCTCAATTTAACAGACACAACAGCTCAGAATGGGGTCCCTGTGCAACGGGAGGGCAGGCAGTGGAGCGTCCCTGGAAAGAATTAATTGTGGATGACAATGTGTAAACAGTGCAGATGAATAGGGCACGCAGGTGTGAGGCACCGGGGCCATCCCGGGGACTTTTTCACACGAATTTCAGCTCCTTCACTGCTGACCTGCTCCCAAAAACGTGATTAGTGTCGGCGTTGGGAAACCATTCAGGGTGTCAGGATTTGGCACATATTAACTAGCCCTAGGGGAGAGGGGAGGGAGCGCATGGGGGCTATGAAAGGAGGAAGTCTGGCGGACAAGGGGATCGTTAAAGGGCCAGAAAATCCTCATTGCTCTGAGGTGCCCTTGCTGCTTGGAGGAAAATGGAAGGGAGCCGAAGCAGAATAGAACTCTGAGGCATCCTAGCTTTAACCGAGCTGTGTGGAAAACAAGGCATTGCATCGTGGAGTATTTTTCTCTGGGTGTCCATCATATATATTGATGTTATTTACATTACTTACTTTTTCTTGGCTGTGGCTTTCATGGTTCTAGACAGTTCAGCTCAAGAGATAAACAGTCAAAACAAGCAGGAAAATTAATGACACAGCAGCACCAAGAACAGGAAATATCTCCTGGGTAGCATATGGATGTTATTCCAAATTCCCCTTCATCAATACACACTCTATATGTAAGGTGATACAGACAAGGGGGTGCATAACAAGCCCAACTTACTAAGCACCAGGCTAGACACTCTTAAATTATGTTCCCTGTGTCAGCCTGGCCCTCTGCACCCAAATGGAGGATTTAAGTGCAGAGAGCAGATGAGGTTACTGATGTTTTTTTCTCCGCTCAGGAGAACGATGCGAGGGGAAGGGCAGAACTTGATGAGGACTACTGTGAATACCAGTGTCTCTACTGGACTCCATTAGGTGCTTTCTTCCTTGCTGGGAAGCCTTTCCCTGCCTGCCTCGTGGCTTGGGCAACATGGCAGCAGTGTCATGCAGATGCCTGCTGAGACTCCCAGCTTTGTACTCCCCAGACCACTGCAACCCAAAGGGTTGGGCATTGTGTAATGTAACAATAATAGAAGTTGTTCTAACTGCAATCACACCTGTGGATGTGGAGGTGAGGCTGGGTTCTTGCTGGCCTGGTGAAGAAAAAGGGTGTTGCCATCAGTACTGGTTTGGCAGTGCGGACGGTGTTGTGGGAGGCAGGGTGGACTGGTCCCTTGCTAGGCACTTTTGTCTTGGAGCGACGAAGTAGGTGGTGAGGAGGGGGCATGAAATATCAGCACAGAAACCATAAAGGCCAGTATACCCAGTAGAAACCTCACCTTAAATTCAAATTAGTTTAATTTGAACTTAGTTATTTGCTGTTGGAAAATGAGCTGTTTATTCTGCTTAGTAACCTACACATACGAATAGTTCAGCACCCTTTTGAGAAAAGTCTGGTGGTGGCTATTGCTGCCTTCAGGGGCTGTTGTGGGGCTGAGGTCTCACAGGGAGTTACTGTGCTCTGGCAGTGGAAGTTTTGCCTTTGGATCTGATTGTGGCAATTGTAGATGATTTCTCTGGTAAATCACAGCAATGGCTATGTGGGAAAGGTACTCCGCAAGTACTAATGTGATCTGGCAATGCTTGTATGCTCGGCTAAATTGTTGGCAGAAGAGCAAAACTTGTTTGATATTAAGTCCAGTGATACCCAGATGCATATGAAGCAAGGAATAATGACACAGGCTTTATCCAGTGTATATCTGGGGCAGTCTATTCCTGCAGCTCTTGAGATGGGACCCTTCCTGCGTAAAAAAACTTCCCAAAAGCTGGATACACGGCTGAAGCCATTCATCTTGATTCTCTCTGGGATTCTAAAGGGTGTAGCACCCAATTTACCTACATGCCCTCAGCAGGGACAAACAGTTGTTGCACTGCAACCTGCTTGACTGTTGTTTCCAGAATTGATGATCAGTGATACTATTATTTCTTTTGCCGCTCTGCCCCTTTTCAGTTCTTCCTGCCTTCCCCCACCAGGATATCTGTCCTTTTGGAGTGCAGCTACCCTTGGGAAAGCTGATGCTGAAAGGACTTTCTTCCTATGAACTGTAAATGGTAATGCTTTTAAAAACCATCACAAAAAAAGTTAATTCTGCAATGACTGTTCATGCCAAGGTGAATGTGATGTTTTCCAGAAGAGTGAGTTAGCCTCGTTACCCCTGACAAACTCCAAGACACTCACTTTCTGCAGTTTTGGGGGAAGTGTGTTGCATTTGCTGCAATATGGCTGTTTTCCAGCATCCTGCATTCCATGCAGTGGTGCCTGTGTTTGGCCGACTGCTGCACATGCTTTTAAAGCCCTTTTTTTTTTTGTTTGGGTTTTTGTTTATTTTCTGTTGGTTTTGTTTTCCCCATCGTTTACATGGAGTCACTTTTTTGAGAGACATTTGCTCATCTTTCCAATTTTGCTTTTCATTGAGGAAGAGCAATTGCTAGAAATCTCACCAGTTGGACAGCTGGTAATTTACCCACTGGAAGGGGGAGAGCTGCAAGAGGCGAGAAGATCAGCTCCCTAGACACTTGACTCAGGGGCTATAGCAGGCGATGAAGGACTCTCTCCAGGCAGGCTCTGTGTATCCTACAGTGTGAGCTAACTGGACCTTAACTGATACACCAACAAAGACTGGTTTCTCAGAAAGGCTTTAATACTTCATCAGCTAGAGGACCCAACAAATGTTCTTCATTTGTACTTACAGTTGGATCACTGGATCTTCACTTGTACTATATTTAAGGTTCTACCATTTATCCATGCCCCTGCCATAACTCCCCGTGGGAAGCTTTCCTTGGGACCACCCAATCACGACAGTGCTAAAGCCCTAAGGCACTCTGCTTCAGAGCTTCCTGGATAGCAGGACTGTGCTGGTTTGTTCCTGGACCTTGGTCCTAGCTGAGGGACCTGCTCTGCTGACATTTACCTGCTGAGGATTGAGCTAAAATGCTGATTTGTCATGACTTTCTATGTTTTTTTATGCAAGATCTTGCTTTACAGCCACTAGCTGCCATAGAACCAAGGAAGGCTATGTTGAGTTGCTTTAGTTCAAGAGTAAAGGAGATGGGGATAATGGAAGGTTGATAATTTGCAGGTAGTGAGAATGGGACAGCTGAAGAAAGTGAGGATGTGTCTTCCCAACCAGTTGTGTTAAGAGCATAGCTCTGGCTTGAATTTTTGCAGAGTCCTCACACCACTCTGAACTGATATTGCATATGAAATACACTCCTGTGGTGACAAGTTGTCCATTCTTGTAGGGTCTCCAGTGCAGATGTTCTCAGGCTTGCTGAGAAATCAGTACGAGGAGGGACTTTGGGAAGTTCAGAAGTCATACATGGATGTACCTCTTCTCCAGCCAGCTTGACTGATGTCTCCGGTACCTAGCGTGGGATTGGAGCCTGGTCAGAGTGGTGGTGAAGGGGCTGGGCTGCTGGGCACTGTGACCTTTGTGAAGGTGCTGATACAGTTGTGGTGCAGGTGGGAAGATCTGCTGCCCTCCCAGGTTGCAGAAACCCTTGCATACAAGCTTGTTGTGGCTGTGGATTGAGTGATGGATTGACCTACAAAAATCTGAACGTTTACATCAGAATTCCTGATGGTATTCCTACATTATTGTGCAGTTCATGTTGCTTGCTTCTCACTACTTTTTCCTGACATCAGCTGCCTTTTTTTTCCAA
The DNA here is from genome assembly GCF_963210335.1 of Falco punctatus. NCBI lineage: Eukaryota > Metazoa > Chordata > Aves > Falconiformes > Falconidae > Falco > Falco punctatus. The sequence goes on from NC_137587.1 coordinate 21,321,127, forward strand.
GCCTATCAGCTTGTTGACAGAGCCTAAACCCAGATGCCTCCTGAGCCATGTCTTCAGATCCATCCCACTGGTTAATGAGGGGAAGAGCTCTGCTCTGGAAGCAGATGTGACTGAAAATGAATTTGTCTGCCTGACATTTGTTTTATGTGAGAAGGAAGCTTGATATGACAAAAGGAGAAAACTACCCTTCCCCCAAACCAAGGCAACAATATTGAAAAACCTCCATAACAGTGGGGGAAAAAAAACCCTGGGGTGGCCAAAAGGGATGTTGCTTACAATTAAATAGAAAGGCAACTGAATAAGTATGGAATTCTTCATGGTGGTTCCCTTTGCCAGCTGTACTAAAGGTCCCTAGCTTTCTCTTGCTTTCTCACAAACATTTCTGCAGTGGCTATTGGTTATCATATCTGATGAATTTGATGATGTACTGAGTTTGGCTTTGCATATGTTTCTGTTCTGCAAGAGAGCATTCAGCAAAATACTTGGCTGCTTTCAGCCCCCTGCCAGTGTCTTGGCAACACTGGAGTTTTCCAAAGTGCTCTTAGATACAGAATCTGAGCAACTTATTTTCCTTGTAGTGAGGCTGCCTTCAGAAGAGGTTACAGCCGAGGGCAAGAAACAGGAGCTCTGGAGTGAGACAGAGCAGTCTGCCCTAGGATAGAAGAGCTGAGGCTTTGGGTGCTGAGGGCTCCTGGCTTCCCTACACAAGGTCTAAGCTAGGACAAAGTCTGGACCTGCCAGAGGAAGGAGACCTGGAGGAAAGGCAGTAAAGGGAAATTCACTGTTCAATATTTAGGCCAAGGAGAGATGTCTCACAGCCTAGTCTCCAGGGGGGTCGTTCATCACCATAGCTTAGCTGGTCTGCTTGCAAGTTGTGCTGGTCTGGCTGCAACACAGAAACGTGGTATGGCAAGAAACAATAGGGAGGAATTATGAAAAGCAAAGTCTCTGTCGGTTAATACGTGATTTGAGGGATGGTGAATGAAATGTTGCAGAGCTTAAAGTCAAAATGTGTTTCTTTTAAGTTGGAGATGGGTTGACTAATTCCGGTAAACTAAGACAATATCAAACTTTCAGCCGAAACTCAGATTAAGTAAAATCTAAGTAACTTGCTTTTTTCCTGACATGTTTTTGAAGTCTGTTTTTATAGCTTCAGCTGGAAGTGCTTGCAGAACTGCTAAGTATCATTTCAGAGACAGGCTCATTGCATATTTTGTATTTCCTAATCAGTGCCTGTACTAAGGCAGAGGAGAGGCAATATTGATTTCTCAGTGCAAATTGTTTTCCTGGAAGACACTTCTCTTGGGTGTAGACCATGAGTTTGAAGGTAGACAAGGCACCTTCTTTAGTCTCAAGACTTTGTCTGTATTAACTGAGAACCCCCAATCCCCTAAAACTTACCTGTTACACAGTGGTGTGCAACTGCTAATGCCATCCGACCTGGAACAGGCACCATTGTGGCGGTGCTGGGATGCTCAATCTGTCCACCCAGGTATTTACTTGCCAGCAAGTGAAAGCACCTGCCCTGCCCTGCCAGCCCATGTCCTCTGCCTGGGGTGGAAGCAGGTCTCACTCTGCTGCCGTGGCCAGAAACAGAGGGTCTGGTTTATTGTCTGTCTCCAGCTGCGGTGATCAAGCATAGGGCTGCTTGACAAATGCCCTCAGCCATGTGCATTGCATACCATACTGTCAATTTCTGTGTTTCTTGACCTCTCTTTTTGCCACTCCTGCATCTCACTTTCTCTTCCTCCATCGAGAGAAGACAACCTGCACCTAACTGCTTTTTCTTTATTAGCCCTAGTTTTGCCATATCCATACCTGAATCTGTTATTTCTAATACTGCTAGCCAGGTTATCTTGGCCTTACATGCTATTACGGGTGCGGTTACAAGGCACACTGGCCTGGCAAGGTCCTATTTCCCAGAACGTCTCCAGTGCTCCACTCCAGCTACCTGTGTGGTTTGAGTGTCGCTCGTGCACCTGAGGGATCCAGCCAGCCCTCACATCACTGTGTATAGCTGTTGCCAGCCTCTCACCATATTCCCTCTCACATCCAGCTCTCCATGAGCCACATCCACTCTCACATCTGTTAGCTTCCACACCCTCTCCAGGCAGCTCAATCTTGGGCCAGGGCCCAGCTGACAGCCTGGTGCCCACAGTGCTATCCCCATCCCCTTCCTCGAGGCCACAGCATTATTATTCATGTGCAAGTGATCTATAGGAAGGCTATTAATATATTTATTTGTCAGTGTAAATCTAGGCAGTTACTGAAAAGGCTTGCCTTTTTGAGGATATATGGTAAGAAATTGATGGCAGAGGTTGCTTCTGAGGCGTTGTACATTCAGCTTTCCAACTAATGCCAAAATCCATGGTTGCTTAATAACAAAGCAGACTCAAAGAAGGTGGTCGTGAAATGTTTGTGGATGTCCTTGCCTGTTCCTTGGCAAGTCTACGGTATCACCTCTAGTACCCCGAGGGTGGTGAAACGATTCAGCTTGGTTGTTTCTTTCACACCTTCAAGAACGTGTGAGGTGTCGTTTTGGATCTGCTAAGCAATGCTGGATGTCTGCCCAAACCAAAATGCTGGCTGTGGGAACAGTTGAAGTCCTTATGAGAGAGACTTGGGAGAGAGGAGGTGAAAGCAGCTGGTGGCATAAGGGGGAGGCCCTCATGAGACGCGCCCTGTGTCCCCTGGCACTCTGGTTTTGCATCTCTACTGAGCCCCAGTGGAACTGGTTCCTTCTGGCCAGGGGCATGTCTTCTCCACTCAGGGGTGCTAGGCAAGGTGAAGCCACCTGCAGCTGTGCTGCTCACTCCCAAGAGGGCCACGTTGCTGGCAGGGGAGGGAGCCGTGGCCGGTGTAAAGCTCTGCCCCGGGCTGCTGTGGTTCAGCAGCCGCTGCAGCTCTGCTCTCACCCTCCTGCCACCCGCCTGCTCAGCTCCAGCTCCCGCTGGCAACAGTGACCGCTGCCTGGCACTGCTCCGCTCCGTGTCCTGGAGGCTGGCTCACAGGCGGAAAGACCCTTTACCAGACTGGCTCTCATGGGTCTTGGGCATTAACACTGCAAAAAAAATGGTAACAAGGCAAAGAACTTGTTGCGAAGCCAGAGGTGTGACAAATGAGTAGGTAACCCACTCCTGAGGGGAAGGGGTCTAGTTCAGGCTACTGTTTTCTACCTTGAGCTCTAACTGAGGCTATCCCAGCTGTGAGTGCCCCTTGGATTTGTATCCATGCATAGGCTGCAGATGGATCACAACAGCATCACCGGTTAATCACCACGTTGCAGACCAATCCTCTGCTGGTTTAGGCCTACAGAATATGAGCTCTTTGGGCACAAATCATCTGTTTGTCCTCTGTCTGCATGGCAAGATCTTGGCTTGTGGTTATTTCCCTGATGTGTTGGGCTACTGTGTATCCTCAGTAAGAATAATAAAACTTATATCACCTACTTTAAAAAGGCTAGAGAAATGGGATTTTTTTTTTTTTTTGAGAGGCAGATTATAATTAGAGAGAGAGTGAGACACTGAAATATCTGAAAACACCTACTAACAGAAATACACAAACCCCTCTGTTTAACCACACCAAAGAGTCCCATTCTCTCCATATTTTGGGCACTTTAGCATATATGAAAGGTGAAGTATTTGGCTAGTTCCCAACTGAGATTACACACCCAGGACTTTACCCAGCTTCTCCACTCCAGTCGTGCACACACTTTTACCTGCTTTGCCAACACAGGCACTGGTGGGGCGTGCAGCCTTGGCTGGTGCTAACGCTTGGCCTCAAAAATGTGAGTGGTTAATTGCTGGTGGCCACACTCTGGGATGGCTGCAGAAAGTCTGGCTGAAAATGTTTTCTGAAGGATATATGAGGATCAGTCCTCTGACAGTATATACATGCATGCTATTCTCTTCTGCTCTACCAACTAGCTCAGCTTACTGAAGAATTAACTTTTTCTTTCATGTATGACATGGTGCCTGACAATGTATCTCCATCTTTGGGTCATGTTCAGGAGACATTACTATTGCAGGCAATTAAAGATAACATTTTACAGTGGGTCTGCTGGCTTACACAGGTATTCAGGGGCCAGACCAAGAGACCAGTGCCAGCATCTGACTCAGCTGGTGCTGCCAGACCTGAGACAGGCAAGGTACTCCCGCTATTGATGCCCTATCTGTATTTTGGAGGCCAAAAGGGACTTCTAGGTTCATTCAGCCATCAGAGGGTCACCCCACCATTAGTAAAAAGCAATGTGTTGCATATATAAGTGGGGAATAGCTGTCTCTTGCTGCGCATGGTGGAGGGCAGCAAGGAACCGCTGTGCCAAGGAGCTAGCACATGAACAAACTTTCTGTAGCCTGAAGGTGCAGAGAGGCCCGTGGTTCTAATATAATACCTGACCAAAAGCTTGTTTTAGCAAATGGGGAGTACTTGGGAAGCTTTGTTCCAGGCCTGAAGCAAAAAAAGCTTATGCTCTGGGGAGCCCAGAGGCAATGGAGGCTCTTCACAGGAGTGAGGCAGGTCCTGTGCTGCCAGTCAGTCCCTGCACCCACATGGCTCTTGTCACCATCGCCTACTTGCCCTTTCTACAGCAAGCACCTAAGTGGAAGGGAAGCCTCTCTGACTCTGCTGGAGTGGCATGGGAGTGTATTCCTCCTGCAGCCCAGGAGCCATGCCGCACACCTTCACAGACTGCGTGGGTCAGGAAAAGGCTGTGTAATGAGCACATTTCAGGAGACCTGCAAGTTCTGAGGAGAGCACAGAAATACCCCCAGGAGGTCTTATCTTTAAGTCAAATTGCACGTGCTATGAGGACTCTTGCTTTCTCAGAAGAGGTGGGAGCAGCCTTTGGCAGAGCTGTCATATGCATGGGGCCCTGGCATCCACCTGCAGTGCAGTTAAGGCAGGTCTGTATATTTAGGACACATCTCCACACACACAGGAACGGTGCTTGTATGCAAATATATATATATATATACACACACACACACACACATAATGTGGCTGTATTTCTTTGAACTGATCCAGTGTCCCACTGAAGTGAATGGGAGGTGGGTAAAGCCTACAAGCCTGCTCGTGGGAGTACCAGTTTGCATGAGCATGTCCTTGTTTTTGAAGCAGGCTACTGTTCTCAGTAGACTGCAGCCTTTTTCCCATCTCCTTTTGTACTTTTCAGTATGAAAACACTGCATATGCTTTGCCTGTCTGAAGTCTTTCCTTGTGATGCAAAAAACATATCTCTGTTGGTTCTCTATACAGCCTCAGCACCTGAGGAAGCAAATGGCAAGCAGTGAGGACTGATGGTGCTCAGCACTGCGCTGGTAAGTCTTCTGGATCAGTCCTGTAAGCTGTGGTCTCTTTTCCTGCTCTCCGCTTCATCCCCAGTGTGTATTACACTTGCCCCAGCTTTGCAGAGATAATTTGCACTCTCCTAGTTCATTAGCTGCTACCCCCTCCTGTCCGTGGGCAAAAAAAAGCCCTTACTGTTCAAAAGAACACATGCAGCAATCATTAATGCTGACCCTAATTGTGCCAATTCAAACCACTCAATAGCTCTAATTAAAACCTCTCTTGTGCAGGGCACTGAACAGTAACAAAACTGTCACCCCAAACAATCAAATCATGGAGCTAAGATTTTTTTTCCCCCTGTTGTGTTCAAATGTTGTTGCTGCTGTCGGAAGGGTCATCTGAAGGGATTAAGTATGGGCTTTTGTAGGCTGTAAAGGGTTGGGGGGTGGGAAATATCTAAACCCAACCAGTATCTTTTAGTCACAGTTTGAAATCAGAAGACCCCAACTCTTTTCCAGGTCTCCTTTCATCCACTTTACCCACCCCCATGCAGCAAGCAACACCTGCAAAGTAGACAGGCTCTTGGTTATGAGACACATGGACACCACAAGTCAAGTTAAACATCTGCAAAGGAGGGGGTGAGGGGGGAAACCCAGGCGTTCCTATCCCTACAACCTTGTTTCTCAGGGTCCCTGACTACACTTTCCTGTGCGCCATAAATAACTCTGCAATTAGATTAATTGGTTGCATATTTGTTGACACAGAGGTGGACGAGAGGAGGTTATGATGGGAAGATTTTTGCTTTCGGTGCAATTTTATACTACTTTTTTCAAATGTCCCTTAATCCCCACTCTCCCCTCCCCCCCTTATTTAGGATTCGCCTGTCTTCCAGAATAACTTTATAAGCTGGGGGGTGGGGGGGAACATTAAAATTCATTTGATGGTATCCATGCACACACATCTGTTCTGCTGTGTTTCTCTAGCAAAGCCTATCAATCAAAAGAAAAAGGTTGATATGTATCACAGTGGGATATTTAAAAAAGCTGGTTGCAGGCAATCGTGTGCTGGAAGGTTTATTTCTGCACCGAGTTTCTGGCAGGGGTCAGAAGAAGGAAGCATTATGCATGTATACCTATATTTTTTTGTACATTTACCATTTTTTAATAAGGTAGCGGACTTAAAAGAAGAGTAACGTTAAGGACCAAAATTCTAGTCTTGGTATCTTTTCCTCTGTTTAGTGTCAAACATATTCTGAGACCCAAATCTGGATCAAATGTAAGAGCCTGAAAAAGCTGCAAGCACTTTTGTATCTGTGGTTCTAGTTTAGATCATTACAGGCAGAAATGCTAGCTACCATACGTGGCTTTGTGTTCAAACCACCATCTCAGAGTATTTGGTATAGGGTACTTGACTGCGTCTTTCCTTCCAGTGTCTCCTTGGCTTGCTTGCTTTTGCTAGCAGTAATCAGAGTTGCAGGAAGAAAGTTCATGGCATGTTGTGTTTCATCTTCCCTCCTTTCATCTCTCCTGAGCTGCTGTCCCAGCTGAGGACTAGGGAGTAGGATGATACCCGTAGAGCCCTGGCAGTCTGCCTCTTCAAACACCCTGAGTGCTTTCTGTTAGAAACCACCTTCGTTGTTTCTTGTTCCGACTGCTGGGTTGTGCCGTGTGCCGTTACAACATTGCCTTGTCTCAGCAGTGAAGCAGTTTCATTTAGCGATGGGTAAAATAGCCCACATTTAGAGTACAGCTTGACTCAGCCTTTAAGTATTTAGCCTTGGTTAGCAACTAAGCACAAAATCTTGATGTATAAACACATAAACACACATTCTTTTGTGTATAGAAGCAACGGGACAAAACTTAAGACTTTTTTTAAAATGCTTTGAGGTGAACAGTGTCTTTTTGTACAAACTTGTAGCAAACTCAGCCATCTCAGCAGATATGTTCAGGATAAGGTTGATTTCCACCAATTTGCCTTGGACCCCGTGAATCCTAGCCTAGGGGTCAGCCAGCAGAAGCGCCCTACTCTTTTCTAAAAGTGGGGGTGCTGCACCATGATGTGTGACGGTGCTGACTTGCTCCTGTCTTTGTGTCACCACTGAGTGGTATCGCAACACTCTAGTTTTTGACAGCAATGTGCTTTTAAAATGGGATGAAGAGGAACAGGTGACACTATTATATGGCATTCAAACGAGTGCTTTTCAGAGCAAGGTCCCTTCAGCAGCACCGGAGAGAAGAAATCAGAGCTCTTTGACAGTTGTGCTGTCTGTTGGGGCTTGACACTTGCTCAAAAGGGGTAAATGAGGCACAGAGAGGTTTTTTGACTGGCTCCAGGTCCTTTTAGCAAGCCAACAACCAAGCTGAGAACAAACTCTGGGACCCCAGTATCACCTCTAGCCTTTGGAAAGCACCATCTCCTTTTCTGAGCTGCTTCTTGCCTGTCTTCATATGGGAAGCTCTGCATCTCTGTTGATCTGTGACCTGAGGGTAGGGGATTTCTGTAAAATATGCTCCGGTGTAGATTCCCATCGCTTTCTGTACAGATCTCCCACGGTCTCTGTCTGCCCTTCCGTCCTCATTTCTTGCCCCCATTTTCTAGGCAGCAATGCTGGAGCCTATCCTCTTGACTAAGCTGTTGCACTTTAATTTTCAACAGGCCCCTGTTGCTCTTGCACCTTGTGTGTGGTCTTTGAACGTTATGTGGCTCGGCAGCTGGGAATAGTGAGTGGGTGGGCAATTTAAAACAGAAAAGACTCTGTATCAGCACAGGGCTGAGGTTTGAACTCTGCTCAGCTTTGGATACGTGTAGCTGGTTCTCAGGGCTGTGATTTAAGTGCAGTTTTGCTGGTGTCAGTGTGAAGCCTGAATCAGTGCTAAGAAATTGTTAGTAAAGAAAAAACAAACTTTGCATGTCTGATAATGAATGTTACTCTTGACCCTGATGAAAAATTGGAGGATCAAGGCATCTTAGAATTTGTATCCTGCTGTTCTGTCACCATTTTGCCTCTCCAACTCGGAAGAAAATAACTGTCTAATATGATGCCAGAGGTTCTTTGCTAGAGTATGTTTCTGAGCTGCTTTCATGTCATTTAGGACACAATCCTGATTCTGAGTTTTCTGAGGATAAGGACTGCTGATGGGGGGAGGCAGATGAGGGGGGTGCCAACCTGTGACACAAAAGACTTCATTAATCTAAGCATCTCTCTGAGACAAGGTAAATGTGCTCAAGCAACAGAAAATGATCCCAATGTCATTACTTGTTGAGCTCACAGGGCCTGATCCTCAGCTGTTTCCTCCTCCTTTTTGCTGTTTTTGCTGGTGGAGGGTCACATGGAGGGGAGGTCAAGCAAGAGACCTTCTATGTGCCCTGGCATGATCCCCACCTCTGCCCCCCATTTTTTGCTTTTGATGGTGAGCTCACTCTGCGCTGGCAGAGAATGCTAATGTATGGGAGATTCACCACCTGCGCTCCCTTCCATTTGCAGTCCAGAGTACCCAGTCCTCAAAATTTCGGTATGGAGGTATTTCTTTCCTCACCCACTTTCCATCTATCCCACCCAGGTAGACAGGATGAGCAGAAAGAGTCCTTCCCTTGATAAGATTGATAAATGAGGTTGGAACAGAACTCCTCTCTTCTGGAGTCCATATGGAGTCCAACCCAACTTCAATCTCATAGCTGACTCAAAAAAAAAAAAAATTTGGCAAGTATCTAAGTACTTTTAAAGATTCTAAAGGTTAAAGATATGGTCGATTGGCATACTTTTTAGAGCCTGGAGTGATATTTTTTCTGGAGTGATTATATTTACTTCACAAAATTAAAAAAAGTGCACAATGAACCTTAGAAATCTGTTAGATTATTGTAACATTAATTTTATTTTTCAGTGCCACATAAATACCCATTGTTCACCCCTACTGCACTGGGCCTCATACTGATTCTTAATGCTATACCCTAGAATTTGCAAAACATAAGAGTAAAAAGGTCAAAAAGGATAATAGCCTTGTTTTCAGGGAGCTGGCAGATTACAGACTAACATCAGCCAGGTCATTGTAGAGGCTCCATCCTTAAAAATAGGTATGTGCTTCAGCACCATGAAAAAACATACTGAAGCTCAGATGAGCTTTACTACCTCTTTACTACATCCTGCACTTCTTCACTGCATTCCTTTTTTGGGTTTTGTTTTGTTTTCATAATAATACTAGTGAGTAGCCAACAGCCTCTTCCTGTGGTGGAATAACAAAAGGGCGTGAAGGTATGGCTGGGTAGCAGGATCAGGTGGATGGGCACTGGTGAGAGTTGAGGGTTTGGCAGTGATGGGGAACTAACCAGAACTACTAGCAACTATTTGGGAAATTAAAGTGGTGAAGCCAGGACCCATACAATTTAATATACTTTCTAGAGAAAAGGCCTGCACAGAATTTCTGTGTGAAGTATGACAAATGAAGTGGTGGACTGTAGATGGATTTAATGGAAAAAAACTTGCAATCCTGTCATATTTTAAAAAAGCTTTTTGTTCAAGTGAACATTCTGCAAAGAGCTTCCAGGATGAAAAGCCCAATAGGACACTTACTATTACTAACAGGGTGTCTGTTTCATGCAGGCACATATATATTCAGCTTTCATAAGAAGTTGAGACTCCTTTTTGTTGATATAATCCAGCAAGTACACCCCAAGACATGCTAATAGCCATGTGTCTCTACATCTTCACAAGTGTGAATATTTTGCCCACAGCAGCAACTGTGCTGACAGTGGAATGACACTGAAGAATTGCCATGTGCTGCGATATGAATCCTTTCAAACCCAATGACTTTTGATTTCCAGCCTCATAACCACTATGAGTCAAACTTACTCCTCCCCACTACCCCTCTATTCAAACCCATGTCTGGGAAACTAGGGAAATTATATTCTACCTCATTTAAGGGTGACTGCACAGACCCTCTCATCCTATGGCTGCTATTCCAACCTGTGTAGGGATGTGAGTGTGCTCAGTTGCGGCTTTTCAGTCTTTATTCTGGGCTGCCCTGAACTCACCTTTGGTTGGGGACTTGGGCGTGTCAGTGTAGAAAAGGCTCATCCACTGCTGCAGGTTCTCAGCAATTAAGGCTTGGCAGCAACGGCTAATTCTCTGATTAGAATTACCCAAGTGATTCAATAGGCACGATATTAAAAAAAAAAAGCTCTGAATTCTTCATCGTTACAACTTGAAAACAGAAAATCCCCCATATTCTTCTTTATTCCTTTTGTGACAAAGTGAACTAAACCTAGACCTGCTGCAGGAGCAATTGTAGCATCCACTGACTTAAAAAAGAACCACTGACACTGGTCCCTAAAAGCAATTAGTGCATATTTGGAGGCAGTAGATTATTCTTTATTGAAAGTGTGAGTAATAATTTCTGCTAAATGTGTGCAAGAGGGGATACGTTACCTGATGGAAACTATGGCAGGCAGATCCCATGACGGTTCTGGTGTGGGTGCCAATACTGTTCAGAAGAGGACAGTATCTTCTGAAACCTGTCTGAGGACAAGACAAGTAGATGAAGAGGCAAATAAAGCAAACAGTTTTCCCTGAATGGTTGTCAAGATCACCAATATATATATCCTGTGCCATGGGATTGCACCAGTGCACATGATATGTATGCACCATAGCAACAAGATAATAATCATCAACACTTACCAACAGGCACACATTGGGTAAGTCTTCAGAGATGCAAGTTGTAGGCTGTATCTGGTACAGACAACAAGACCTAATGGTACCAGTTTCAGTGCTGCCTCCAGCAGCATTGCATAGTTGAATTCATTACAGCTGGGCTTACACCTTCCTCGGAAGGATCTGAACATCAGACCCAGCATACGAATGCCTGGACATGAAGAACAACTTCTCTCCTAGTTCCGTGCCCCTCTCTCTTTGTAGTTTTCAGTTAAACACCCTGGGCAAGTTCTTTGCTGGTGAGACACCACTGACTGAAGTGGCATCGTGCCAACGTAGCGTTTGGCACTGCACCCTCAGTGTGATGGCAGGGATTTGCGAAAGAGCTCAAGTGAGAAGGTTAGGCACCCAATTCCTCTTGTGTTTGGACACTAGCTTCCTCTCGGCTCATCAGCATGCCTGCAATGCCACCGATGCCCAAGGAAGGCACTTCCTGCTTGCCAGCAACCTGGAGCGAAATATCAGACAATTTAGTGCCACAATACTTTCTGTTTCAGCAGTTTGTTTGATTTTCTAGATTCTTCTTTGAAGATTACACACCAGTAAAGTGCACCTATACCAGCTGGAGTAGCAGGCCCAGTACGCGGAAGGGTTAGGCATGCATTTTCAATAGTGAAGGTGAATCACCACTGGAACAAAGACATGCATTCTCTCTCTCGCTGGTGTCTTTAAACTGGAGCTGGATCTCTTCCATCCACCTGGAGAGTGCTTTGCTAAGGTTTATGGGCTCAGAACAGCTCAGTGAAATTTAATGGTTGGGATACATAGGCCAGGCTAAGGACTCTCTTCTGGTCTGGTTGTTACACCAAGGCAGTTATATATCTGCAAAGGAGATATATGTCCCTACAGAGAAACACCTGGCTGTGGGAATACTGGTCAAGGCTGGAAGTACATGCTGCAAGGTTGTGAATGGCTTTGACCATAAAGGAGTCAAAGGGCTCAGTTATTGGGAATTTCTGACCCTCTCTGGAACTTTTACTTGGTGTTAAGATGCTGCTGGTGTCAGGGACTTGTAGGCACTGGAAGGTAAGCTTCCAGTGTAGCTGGTACTCTCTGTCAGGCAATAGGAAAACAATCATTTTTTTCATGGTGGTAATGAGCATTTATATAGCAGAAAGATCCTGGTATTCATGGGTTTGTCAGTGGAAAATACACCAAAGACATTCATGTTTAAAATGCAAGTGATAAAGAACACATGAAGGCATCACACAAAATAGGTCAGATGCAAAAAAACTCCCTATGAAATTGGAGAGGGGAATGTAGGCAAGTGGGATATTGTTATCTGGACTGGAATTTTATCAGGACGTAACTATGAGTTGATGTGGTACTTCAGTGGTGGGATCACTGCCTCAGCAAAACTGTACTAGATTCTGCCTGTCTGTTCACAGATGTCAGGTGTGCACTGGTATAACTTGTCCAACCTCAACAGAGCTGATCCTGATGTACACAAGGACACATATTCAGGTTTCCCAGCTCTCCCTCTCCTCTTCCCCTCAAGGTCTCTCTGCTCATGTCATGTGGAATGGCAGAAGTTCAGGTGTGGATCAGAGAGACTTTGAAATGGAAAATCAGAGGATACCGCAGGCCACATTGAAGAAGATCTGGCAAAGCTTAGGGTGAGGATGGCAGAGTAGTGAGGGTTAGGACTAAGGTACCTTGGTAGGCTTGTATGGGGTGCCGGGTTTGGAGCTCCAGAGAGATCTGCAAGCCAAGAATAATGAATACTGGCAGAGCTCCGCATGAGTAACAAACGGCTTATCCTGTCTAGGCTAATGACAAAATGTTACGTACTGGCATTTTTTAAGTAAATACTTTTCTTTAAAAAAAAAAAAAAAGAAAAAAAAAAAGATTAAAGCAACCACTATAGCTAAACACCCTACTTTGCTCTGATAAGATGCCAGAATTATATGACTTCTGCTGTGTAACAAGGTTCTTTGTGTAGGCGTAGCAGCCCCTCCCCATACCTAGTGGATATACTCTAGGGAATTTTTATGCGAGTATTGCCTCTTGTAAGGTCACTGAGTAAAGAAAGTTAAAAATGTGTGAAGAAATTGCATGTCTTGTGTGTTTCCACAAGAGCACCGCCAAACTGTCCCATGAAAAGGTTATCACTATTATGTGCACAGTAATGACCTCCCACGGACATTATTTTGCAAACTGTCTAGTCTCTGCCGTGCCATGCTCTCCATCAAACTCATGCTAGTAATTTAAAAATGAAGGACTTTATGTAAACGCAAGTCAGCCTGGTTCACAAGATACCTCTGTCACTCAACCAGCAGGCAGAGAGAGGCTTGGCATTGCTCTCTGCCTCCAGTGCTCAGGGTCTACAGTTTACTGCCATTGCACTGTCACGGTATTGCTCCCTCTGGAGCTCCTCCACCAGACAGAGATGCCTGCAGAGACTGGGCTCTGCTGGTTGATGCATGTGCATTTTTCCCCTGCTCCTGCTCCACAGCTGCACCCACTTGCCTGTTGTGTGACACAACACTGCTTTCTACCCAAGCTTCCCATTATCAGCTGCCTGGTTATGCTTGGATGTGCTGGGACTCACATGCACCCTAGAAGAGCTTGCTGTCTCAAGAGATGTCAAACTTGACCTGGGGATGGTAGAACTTGTTGTCTTAAAAGATATCAAACTTGATCTTGGGTTGGCTTTCCAGGTGCAAGGTAAGCGTTAAGACCCCAAGCCCATCACCTCCACAACATCTCCAGGCCTTGCTGGACAGTGCAGGGCAATGGGCTGTGAGGCTGTGGTGGGGCTACCTTTGCATTTGGGAAAGCAGGGGAAGATCTTCACGGATGGGTAGCGTCTGTGGTGGTGGGTCAGCCATGCTTTAAGTCCTGGTATGGAGGTGACAAGAGGACCTACGCTCCTGGAGACACGGACTTGCTTCCACAGCGGTCTTGGCCCAAGCCCGCCAAACCAAAGGAAAACGGTACACAGACCGCGAGAGAATTCCCTGTGCCAAATTTACTTGCTCCTTGGCCCGACCCGACCGCGCGTCTCAGCTGCCACCGCCAGGGCCAGCGGCGGGGCTGGGGCCGAGGCTGCCCCGCCGGGGTTTGGGACGGTCGGCGGAGGCCGGCAGCCCCGCAGCGAGCGGCCTGGCGGCCGCGCACCCCGCAGCCGCTGAGGGCGCGGCGGCCGCTCCAGGGGCCACGGCACGGGAAAGGTGCCGGCCCCTCGCCCGGCCGCCGGCAGCACCGCGCCGCCCGGGGCCAACCTGCACCGCCCGCCTCGAGCCCCGGAGCGGCTGCGGGGCGGGGCGGAAGGCCCTGCCTCCCTGCTATTGGCTGCGACCCGCGGCGGCCACTCTGCGATAGGCGAGTTCCGCAGTCAGTGGCGCTCGGCCCCGCCCCGCCGCGGCTTTATAACGGGCATCCCCATGGCTGAGGCGGGTAACCTGCTGCGGCGGGAGGGGGCAGAGCCGGCCCGGGGCACCGCGCACCGCCCGCCGACGGACCCGCCGCCGCCGGGCTGAGGGGCGGCCGCCCGGGAGAGCCGCCTCCGGTGGCCGCAGAGCCCCGCCGTCCCGCCGCCGCCCCCCCCTTCCCCCCGCCGCCCCCCCCCCCCCGAGGGACGATGGTGCCGCGGGCCTGGCGCGGCGCGGGGGCTCGCCCGTTCCTGCTGGCGCTGCTGCTGGTGCATCTGCCTCAGGGTCGCGGCCACCGAGCCACGGGGCCCCGGGTAAGTGAGCCGCCGCCCCGGCGGCGGGGCCGCCCTTCCCCCGCCTGGCTCGCCGCGGCAGGTTGCCCTGTCCCCGGCCCGCCGCCCCCGCGCCCTGTCAGCGCCGCAGGTGAAGCCCCGGCGGGGGCCGCCGGGCAGCCCCTGCCCCCCCCGCCCCGCGGCGGGCACGCAGCGCCTCCGGGCCCGGCTCCCCGCGGGCGCGGACCCTCGCCGGGGCCTCCCCGCTCGTTAAAAGCCGGGTACCGGCTGAATGCGCCAAGTATATGCATCGGTATTAACTTGTTGGTATTTATTGCAGACAAAAAAGTGGGGCGGGGGGGGAGGTTGGCAGGCTGTAGTTTTATATTGCTCGTCTTGCATTTAATGTAGCTCCTGTTCCCAGCACATAGCTTTAGGACTTTTTCGCTTTTTATGTTCCCAAGTAGGGAATAAATGAATCCCTGCAATAAAGCTAGATGCCTTCAGCCCAGACTTCTCCCTGTAGGAGTCTAGCTCTGTTTTTTTAATCTGACAATGTCTGACTCTTACTGGGGCTGTTAATTTCACTTACCAAACTATTACACTGCTCTGGGGGAGAACCCAACATCTTTTCTAAATATGGTCCTCCCAGTGAGCTAATGTTACCACTGCAGCACCGCTACGGAGTAGCATGAGAGCTTTCAATTATAAAGCTGCAAAACAGTAGCCGTTTTTCAGCCAACGCTGCAATAAAAGCATGGCTCTGGGTAAGTGGAAAAACTTGATCTCTCTGCAGGCATGTTGGATGCATTGACCATGTGTGTTCTTGACACATCAGTCTGCAAGGCTATGAAATGTGGTATCTAATTAACTTATGCCAAGGTTAGGCAAGACCAGGAGTCTTTGGAATCGCTGCTTGGCCAAAGTATAACAATAAGGTGCTTTAGTGCAATGTTCTAGTCTTTTAATAGAAGTGCTGCTTGACCATGATGGCTATTAAATGCTTCTTAGAGCTATGGAAAGTGTACTGGCTGTACTGGTGTCCTTGTGTTGAGCAGTGCTATGTAGTCTCTTTTATGGCCAGATGTGTAATAGCAGCTGTTAGAATGTGGCAGATCAGAACTAGTGTGTGCCATAAATTCTTGGAGACATGTTTTAAAAGATGGGGAAACATAGGGGTGCTTATGTTTGTATCTGTATTGCCTGATATCAAGCGTAAACCTCAAAATTGGAGTGGTGCCAAATGGAGAAGAGCTTTGAGGTGATAAGTAAGAGTCTGGCTGGATGACTAGGACCCTTCATCAGCACTGGTATCTGAATGCTTTAATGAAAAGCAATTGAAACAAAGAACAAAATAAAAAATACTGATTGCAGTGCATAATTGCACAATGACCCTGTCTGTCAAACAGTTTCCATATATGCCATTTTTATGTACTGTACTTTACAAGGCAGTTTAATTGCTCCCTGTGCTGTGTCGTCTTTGGAATGGGAGCTACTTCAGGAGAGTGGAAAAAAAATACAAAGGACTACTGATGTACTTTTTGCTTCAAGTAAGTGAGCTGACTTTGTTTCTCTGACTTTGCTATTTCTCCCTTTGTGACTGGGGGAGAATGTCAGCTGTGAGCACCAATGTCTACTTGTGAGCTCTTAAAGGGAAGGCTGTGAACTTCCAGGATGTTTAACTTCTGAGGCCTGTCTTATTACACTTCTAATTGTCATGCTTAAGTGCATGTGAAGGTAGAGAGTTTAATTTGCTCATTTGCAACCATGTTGACTGATCCAAGTCCCTGACATTCATCTCTTCTTGTGATTAGACATTGCCACTAAGGTTGTCACAGTACAAAGGTGCCATACTTTGGATTCCAATGTACACAAGGAAATTTTTTATTAACCGTTTTTTGATGATGATTACCATCTTACACCAGCGTTTCTCATGCTGAATTGTGATCAAGAACATATTCCTGTCAGGAACCCTCTCTGGATAGGGGGGATCAGTGTTGCAATTCTAGGGTCTGATCTTGTAGGTGTTCAGTTGCTAGGTGTGATATTTACCCTTTCCCACTTTTTCTTTTCTGTATGGTAAGCACTAGAATGATAATATTTGCAAGATGAAGTGCTTTTAAAGGTAAACAGCAGTCTTTAATCCTACTACAATGAGTTTAAATGTGCAGCAATAATGCTTGAAACAAGTTCCTGATCTTTCTCCTTGCATTTCCTTCTTACTACTGTAGTATTGCTGCTAAGCTAGGCAGCCAGCACTGTCACTGAATACAAAGGCAGAAGAGTATGGCTTACTATTGCTTGCTGAAAATGATGAAAAACTAAGGGTATTGGAGAGCAATAGGTGTATCTACATCTCTTGTGCCAATAAGGGATTAAACTTCCAAATAAGGTTAGTTAAAGATGATTACTTGAATACCAAAATCAATCACAAGTGCAGCTAGTATCTGCTGGCCTGCTGAGGTACTCCTTGCTCTCAAAAGATGTACAAAGTTTGCTGTTTCCTGTTACAGTGAAAGTATGAGCAGTGACATGAATCCCTTAGACTTGGGAAGTGTCAGTGACCTGTAGGAAACATCTGGCTTTTGTACGTATGCTGTGGCCCACTAACAGTTAATAACAACTGTCCAATTGAAGCTCCATAGTAAGTCTAGTATCTTCGGTGTCCTAGAAATAACTTGGAAATCCAAGGCTTTTGTGTGACTTGTTTCCTCACTTGACAGACTCTAGGAAAGCTTCTGCTGTGTTACGTAATTGCTTGGTCAATTTTGCTCCTGTAGGTCTGAAGAGCACTGTGGAAGTGATCAGCTGGCTGTACTTGGAAAATTTCTGTCTGAAGGATGTTGGCTTCTGGAAAAAGATAATCAGGCTTTGCTTTCTATTCATATTTTCTTCCTGTGTGCCTCTCTTTCTCTGCTGGTATGAGATCTGGGGTTGTGTGACAAGCCAGGTCTAGCTGTTTCTCCTCCTTGACCCCAAAGTGATAGATGGGGAGTTTGACTGGGCTGGCTCTTGCATCTCCTACTGTGTGGTGCTTTTGAACAGTACTCTTTCATAGCACATTAGATTGTCCAGATGGGAGAAAAGAGAGTGGCACAATAAATGTTGACCTTTGTCTTTCTAGTTTAGAAAGATAGATCTATATAGGTCCCCTGCTTTTTGATTATAATGCCTTGACCGTTATGAACTTGCTCCATTTATGGCAGGGAGCTGTTGATGGCAGTAATGACAAATACTAGCACAAGAAGATGGTGGGTGCTTGCAGAAGGAGCAGAACGCGACTGCAGCAGTCAAAAGCTGTCCTAGGGATGGGCTTGGATTTATGGAAGGCTGGGGATCTGTACCTCCCAGTGACTGCAGAGGACTAAAAAATGGGAGGGGAGGGCAGGACAGTCACTATAACTTTCTTTCTAGTTTCATGCATGGAAACATGCCATATCCCTCCTTGAAAGGCATGCTAGCTGGAGATGTGGGGGACCTTCCAGTTAAGTGCTGTTGTAAAGGGAAGGCAGTAGATAGTAAAATTGTGAAGCTACACACAGATTCTAGTGCATAAACAGGAGTGCTACAGAGCAATGGGAATTCCCTGCTGCAGCTGGCTGTTAGCTAGAACCCCAAATAAGAACCTTGATAAAAAGTGCTGGAAAGGCTCCTGCAGCTTTGCCATTCTGTCTGGAGGAGCAAGAAGCATCGCAGCTTGTGCCAAGGAGCCTGTGTTCTCACTGCAGCCCCGCTGGGAGCGTTCCACAAAGCAGGTATCTTTGCACATGCTCTACTAAAATTAGGGGGACTGTGTTCTTCATGGTGGGAAGAAACTGGAAAAGGGCATACTATAAAAATACAAGGCAGAGGGCTCCATATGAAGGAGATCCAGAACAGAAGAGTGAAACTTAGGGTAGGTTTTCAGTGGCTGAATTTTGTTTTTTGGGTTGAGCTTAATCATCACTCTGCGTTGCAAAGGTCTACACTGATAAGTTACAGCTGAAGCACTCTAATTTAGATTTCCTTACTGTTGGAGAGACTCATTTTAATGAAGGAATAAGTATCCAAAGACAAGTCTTCACAAAAGCATCCCCTAACATGACAGACTTGTTGCTCTATGGCAAAGAGCTTTTTGTTACAGATGCTCTGTTTTGGTTGGCTGAGAGATGTTCTTGCCTAAGTGAAAACTCTAACTGTATGTAGAGCTATACTAATTGTTTCTCCCTCTCCTTGTTCATGCTTAGACCTTTAATGTTAGACAGCTGAATTCCTTGATGTGTACCACAGAAACGGATCTGATTTGCTTTTTATTCATTATGCAACTGTTAAGGAACAGGATTAATTCTTGTGTGGAGAAGTATTAAAACATTATGTTCCCATATATTAGTGTTGGAACAGTGGGCCCTGTTCTAAATGGGGAAACACTGTAGGATCTAGCTTGCTCTGTGTGCTCTTAGAGCTGGGATTTTAACTGCCTGAGCTTCTGAGTTGGCTATGAGAATATTTCACTCATGCTAATGACCTCTGCTGCTAATGAAAGACTTCTGGCCACCAAAAGACTTGATATAAACGATGAAACTGCTTGTGTATTTCTTCTGGTGGTGGCAGTAAGCTCCTGTAGCTGGTAGAACACCTACAATGATAACCTCTTGGACTAGTTTTCAAGTTTCTAGCACTAGTCATGTGTTAAGGTAATCTTCACTGACATCAGTGCAGAGCAGATGCTGTCTTGGCTTCTTTAATTTCCAAATGGCCTGAAGCAATTGGTAAGATGACTGTAAACCTCATTTCAGTGGTAGAGTAGCTCTGAAATATTAACACTGCTGTTTAAGTATCTTAGATGTTCTTATCCTGCCATCTCAAACTAATTGCGACATAACTATGTCAAAAAACCCCAAACAAACAAAACTCCTTTTGTCTCCTACTTGGCTGTTGAATCTCCGCTTCTTCTGGGGCTGGCACATCTGACAGTGTAGTTAAGCATTACACAATAAACTTCATGCTCTTAACAAAACCCAAACACAGAGGCAATACAGGTGAAACTGAAGCTCATCCCTGAAGACTGCTGTGCTGTCACGCTTAGCCTCCTGTTCGACAGTGTGATGGCTTCTTCTCAGAGTGCCCCAGCAGCTGCCACAAGGTCTTTGGTGCTGACGCAACACCCAGGGACTTTGTGGCACAGCAGACCTTGAGCCCTAAGCTTGGTGTGCGCTGATGATAGTTTACTGCTTTGTCATCAAGTGAAATTCTAGCAGAGAAGTGGATGTTAAACTTGTGACTTGAGCTATGAAGCCTACTTTTTTTGTTGTTACAAGCTTAACTACTGTTGTTGCTTTCGTAGGACTCCAAGCTTCCTGTGTTTGTTTGTGAGGAGCTCTTCCATTTGTGAAGTTCTTGCCCCAGCACTGAAAACTATCATTGCTATGGGTGAATCGCTTCAGCACTGGAGCTTTCAGAGTAAGGTGTGAGGTCAGTGTGAGACGTTTGCTTACATAGAGAAACTACCAGGATGTGATGAATGTGGTATGTAACTGTCTCCCTCTTACGACTAGCTCACATGAGCAGTTAAGATTTGTGTTTAGCAGCTTACAGGTGATGGCTTTACTGCCTGTAGGTACAAGGAGGGGGTATTCTGGCACCAAAACCCTTCTGGTGATGACCGAGAATGCTTGCTGCATTATTATTATTATTATTATTATTTTAAGGCATTGTAGCTGTAGGAGAGTAACAAGAAAGTGTAGCTAGTCACACCAGAGTGTTAATGCTTGCACTCAGGGCAGTGAAAACAACCACCCACCATACAAAGGAGCTCTTTGTATGTGTACTTACGTAGGCTATCGGTGGCTCCTCAGCCTGAGAGCAGTCAGCTCCCTCAGGATGAGGCCTTACCTTGAAATCAGGCTCCTGGCTTCCTGACCTGGATGGCTTTTCCCCTTATCACAGTAGCCTCCTGGTGCAACTTAGGCTCCTGTGGGATGCTGCACTAACACTGTAGATGGTGTTAGTGATATTCATAAGCATTAGAGAAGAATCATCTGCTTGTTTGGTGAGGAAAAGGTAGCCTTGTATAGCGGGCCTGCCCACTCACAAATGCTATTCCTTGCAAAACTGAAGAGACAAATATGGTTGTTATTCGCCCCTAGAAGAATTACTTTTGAGGGAAGCCTGTGCTATCTGTGTATGCTGGAGGTGCAGCCCCTACAGTGTGGGGCGGGGGTGATGGAAAAAATGGAAGCTTTGGCTTTTGAAGGGATTAATTCTACTCTGTGTGACCCTTCCAGGGGAGCCTTAAGACTGGCCTGGGCCTGACAGGATGATGTTAAGGTGCCAGTGACAGCCTGGAGTAACAGCCTTGGTGGAAGGCTATCCTGCCAGATGTTTCTTATACTGGCTTCTCTGGGGCAGTTGTGCTTCTGTCCTCAGAGCAGTAGCCTAGAAGCCCCCATAAGTGTCCAACTGCTTGCACTGTCAAATTCTTCCCTGGTGTCTCCCAGCTGTAGCCTGCCAGGGAGGACATGCATGCATGCATGTTGGATTTGTGCATTTTTGCCCCCCACTGGCTTGTGGCTAAGCTAGCTGTTTTTGAGAGCCCACTGACAGGTGTTCTCATGTGGAGTGGCATGTGGCTGTGCAGTGAGGAAGTGAGTGGTAGGTGTGAAATGAGAGCAAACTTAGGTGCTCCCTTTCAAGGCCTGTGCCCAGAGATGGGGAAATCCAGGAACAGGGACTGCATCATTAAAGATTGGAGCAGGGTTTTGTCAAGTAGAGTCCTACAGCAAAGCTTAGACAAGCTACCCACTGGTGCTGCTGGCAGACTCTTCCATGCAGATGAAGTGGTACAGAAACTGGTGCATGTAGACAGTTAACTTGCTCTGCTATGGGCACCCAGACTCCTCTCCTGGGCTGGAGCTGGAGTTCCTAAGTAGCAGCTACTGCCTCTGGGTGAAGAACACGAATGAATGTGAGCAGGACAGTAAGTAAATGTGCCACAGAGTACCACACTGCTCAGTACTTGAGTACAGACTCGAACCATGTGCTGTGGCTCTGTTAATGGGGTTGCTTTGCCCACTTTGACTTGGGGTGGCTAAGGGGGAAAGAAGCAGACTTTCTGCATGCAACATCTTTCTGTGCAAGGCATAGATTGAATCTATTTGAGACTGGCTTAATAGGCTACACAGCAGTCCTTGTTGGCCTAAAGTTAAATTTGATCCACTGCTGGAAGAGCACGGGCTTAACATTTTTCTCCTGTTCTGAGTCCTATGGCAAAGTGCAAGAATGTACCTTCACCCTTTTCAGAGTGCAAAAAGCCTGCTGTTCTGTGCCACTAAGACATTTGATTAAAGCTGCAGTTGAGGGGGTGGGAAAGGTGAGGGCTTTCTCATGGGTGGGCTTTTCATAGAATTATAGGAAGTGGAAGGGAAGGTGCACTGGAATAAGGAAGATGGAGAAGTAGGACAGATGAAATAACTTGCTTTTCTGAGGTTTTTCTTGGCCACTGGTCCAGTTAATGATAGTTGGAATCATATCCAGAGGGAAGTGCTGATCCTCAAATAGGGAGGAGAGGTTCCAAACACTTAGTGGGCAGATTCTGTTTCAGAGTTTTTTTTGGCTACCACTCTTCTGTTACCATTAGCTGGGTCACAGACCAAAAGGAATGTGAATGAATGTTCTCCATCCCTGTTCTGTGACTAAGATCAATCACTTAAGTTGCATGGGGAAGCCAGACTCTTACCTTCTGATTAAGTCCACTAGCTTAACTGCTATACTTGGACTTGTGATGCACGGAATAGTGCTTGTTCTACACTCCTGTGGAGTTCCAGAATATTGGGTTAAGAACTTTTCCTTTGGTTATACAAAATCTAAAATATGAGATAATCTGATCCTTCAGTTGTAATTCTAATACTTAAGGGTTTGACACTCCAGCATATTAAAACAATCCAATACAGTCTTAATGTAAAGGTGAAAATATTATGTTCTGTGGCTACCATGAAACTGAGTGGACTCATGGCTGCTCCTTGGGTTGCAGAAGCAGTAGTGTGGCTACCTCTGGTATAGAGGGGGAGTGAACCAGGCATCAAATATATCAGGAAGCATTCTCAGGTGAAAATACCTGGTAAAAGTAGTGTTACCCTTTAATGTACAACAGGGGCACATGCCTAGGAAAGATGTCCAGATGTACGCTATCTCTAGATCATGCTTCTGTGTGTACCAGATACACACTAGACAGAAGCAGATAAGATGATAATCTTTTGTTGCAGCATAATGAAGATTAAAGAGCTTACTCTAGCTGGTACATCAAACCATTTCCCTTCCCATTTCTTTGAAGCAGATTTACATGCAGTCTACGCTTAGACTTAAACAGATACTTGGTGGAATGAGGTGCAAGTTAAGAACTAAAACCCAAGAAGCTCTTGTGTGTAATTTCCAGGTGGAGGATATTAAATGAGTTGGAGTTTGTGGATACTGGCCAGATAAAGGGGTTTCCATCTGAGCCAAGTAACTACTTCTGATTTGACTCTAGTTACCATATAGAATGGTGGTAACTCTCGTTGGCTTCTACTTGGAGTTTTGCATTTGGCTTATCCTTCTGCTCTTAAAAGTGAGCAGGCAAGTGTTGCAAAAGTAGATAACCCTTTTGACTTAATACCTCCAATCTACCTCCAATGCTTTGGAGTTCTGTCAGGTGAGGCATCTGATGTAAGGCACTAATACAGCACTGCTGCTGTATCTTCCTGCTGTTGTAGTAACCATAGCCAATTGGATTCTCAGTGCTGCTGCTGGTGCTGTTATTTGTCCTCAATTAGATACAATGCATCTGGTATCTTGCATAATTTTCAGGCATATGTGGAAATCTGTCCTGCTAGAGCCTTAAAGTAGCTTCTGAAAGTGGTTGCCATGGAACAGGATAAGTGCACTGCACATGTGTACAACTCCATGGATTTACTCCTGGACTGTATAGAGAATTGTGCTTTTGGTTGCTGTACCTGAATGCCTTGGGTTATTCTAGAGATACTGTCCTGGTAAAATCTGAAGTGATGGCGAAGTGACTACTGCTTATATGAATAAGTAACACCTAATGGTGGAAGAAGGTATTTCAGTGGTGACTGTGCTACCTAATGAGTAGCTCATGCTTTCCATAAGGGGGTACATATTGAAGGAATTTGCTATGAATTTTTATCAGGTTGCTACCAGCATTTGTCTGATGTTATCAGTGTCTGAGCTATCTTTCCTTCTTTATTATTACACAGGTACAGCCAGTATTTTTAGGAGCAGGAATCATGGACTTGAGTGCAGGATTGAAGTCAAAGCTGTGTTCTGTAGGCTTTAGCTTGTTAGGTGTTCTGTGGAACCAGAGATGTTCTGCTGCACTGAGGCAGCATGTTTGTTCTCTGTGGCAGTAACTGGTCTTGCACTCACTTTACTCTTCCTAGTTTGAGCCTGAACTGTAGGAGTAGTAGCTGCAATTTCTACAGGTAATTACAAAATGGACATACACTATCACTAGCAAAGTATGTATATATATGATGGTTAAACAGATTATCTGGAAGTATGGGGGATTGTCAGCCCAAACTTTCTTTTTGGATGCTCATCTTCAGGAACTTCCAGGAGGCTGAACATTCTCTTCTCAGTGAACTCTAAAAGTGCTTTATGCTCCAACTTGGTGGTGGTTTTATTTAAGTCGAGGACTCTTACACTGAAGCAGGCCACTTGGCTCCAAAGTAGTCTGGATATTAGTGGATGTAGCTGTTGAAGACTTGAGTTTTTCCAAGGCTGCTGGGTTTTGTCCTCCCTTCAGTTTCCCTGAAGTAACAAGTGTGTTGGCAAAAAAAAAAAAAGTATTCTGCTGGACTTGAGCTGTCACTTAAGCTACTAACTTAAAAATCAGCAACTCTGCTGAACTTCACAGCTCACTTATCAGTTAGGCATACCCTGAAAATTGTGATTACATTTAAGGTGGCTGATGGAGCTTTAAATATCTAGCCTAGTTCAACTTCTGCCGTGTCACTAGTATAGGTACCTCTTGAGGGTGAATAGGGTGGGGAGTGAGAAGCAATCAGTATGAAACTAGGGCCGCTGATGCTTTTCTTGTTTCCATCCTTAGTTGTCCATGAGACAATCTAAATGTCCAGATTTTTACTGTGAACAATAGGTACCTGAAGGAGTTGCAAACTAGTTGGATTGGGAACAGAAAGAAGTTGATCTATTTTTCACCACAAAAGAAAAAGTGCTTCTTTGCTTGAAGCACTTTGGCAGCATTATTGGAACTGAAGCTAGCTGTTGCTCATCAACATACTCCAGTGTTATGTCTTGCAGATTTCTGCTCTGGATGTAAAAGCACCCATAGGACAAATCAGCTCAGCTCATCTGCTCTGTTTTGTAAAATCTGTTGGTGTATAAACAGCTATAATGTGTAGCTATGTTAGCTCTTACCCTAGGAGGATGAAGCTATCCTGGTTCATGTGCATGGTTCTTGCATGAAAGTAATTAGAGAGTCCCAACTTCCAAATTGAGTTTTGACTGTAGAGTTAACTTCAGAAAAACTCAGTATGTTTTCTAGAACACTAGGGTTTTTTGGTGATGAAATTAGAACTGCGTGGGAGGGAAAAAAATCTGCCATACTTGAGTAAATCTGAGCATTCTTAAAACCTGCCCTTCAATACCTCTGGAATTGACCCAGTTGTATGACAAGTAAATTTTCAGCCCAAAGATTTGAGGCTCTGATCTAGCTTGAATAGCTAGTGCATGTCAGAAGTAAATGAAGTTTTTTTTAAGGTTCCTGCTGGAACTCTAATAATTTACCTACAAGTCTCCAAGATACGCTTCTAGTTCTGCTGGCATGAAGACAAACTCAAACCAAAAAGTCTCCCACAATTGCTTCACATAACCCAGGGACTTCCCCCCACTGCCCCAGAACAGATGGGAAGAGTTTAGCAGGAAAATCCCATGCAATTTGCAAAGAGAAGGATCTGATTTTAGTTGAAACTTTAAAAACCACAAGTAACACTTTTACTTCTGAGTAAACGACAGCCCCAAATCGAAAGTCCAACTTCAGCTGTCAGCAGGTTTTTCTCAGTAGCAAAGAATACAGAGTTCCAAAGGAATATCTCTTTTTCCTTATGTTAAAAAACTATAGGTATCTTATCACAGTAACTGTTCTTCCTGTTAAACTTGGTACCTTGTCAGGTGTCCCATGCAACTCTTAGTTCACTGTACCTTTTCTTAAAGAAAATGTCCACATCTGACCTTAAGTGGGGAGCCTCCACTATAACTACTTCCAAGTTAACCTGCTCACTAATATTGTCACCTTCAGAACAGCTGTAGATTAAAAGCTTCTGACTAGCTTTTTCCTTATGTCTGGATTCCTGTCAAACTCTGCTCCACACCCTCCAAGACTTGTGTGTACCTCTTCAGGCAGGGCAAGGAGAGTGGGAGAAAAGTTTGAACTTGGTAGTTCTTGCTGAAGCCTTCTTCCTGGCAAAGGTGAGTCCAACTTCAGAAATTCATGTTTTTCTTTGGAAATCACTGGGGCAAGTAAATAAAGTTAAACAGAATAAATTTTCTACCTGACATGCTTTCCTTCAGTTTGTTCAGCTTTAATAAAGTCTTCTCAGGTTTAGAGATGTAACCAGCCTTTCAGTGCAATGAATAAGTGCAGCGTGTCAGAGCAAAAGCTAAATATGATTTTCACTTTTCTGAAACCATGGAGAATACAAGCATTTACATTCAGGAAGTGCCAGAGGGCTGATGATAGACATGGTGCAGTCACCTCAGATTAAGAGGACAAAATAGGGTGTTATCTTTGGCTTGACTCAGGTTAATATTTACTAGAAAGCAAACCTAGGGATTACCACAAATAACCTAAAACAAGCATGTCTACTCTTCACTGTATGGCAGACTGGTGTTCTTGCATATCCATGTGTTTCCTAAGGCAACCAATTAGGATAAAGTGAGAAGAGGTAATCTTGTTAAATCTCATGCCAGCGTTCAGATGAGTAGAACCATACTTACTTAAAATTGCCTTAGTGAGACTTGCTAGTGGCTTTTGTTTCACTAGCAGATGCTGATGTAAAAATACAAGACTCTTGGCATCTGTTGTTGTGAGGCAATTGACACCAGTGCTAGGCATTGTTTACACAAAGCATCTAAATGAAGTCACTAGTGGATTCAACAAGATGCTAACTGAAGACAGCATTTATAAATGCTGACGTTGATGAAGTTTGCTTAGTTAATGCCCAGTACTAAATTGCAATCAGGATTTGATGGCTCTGAATAGAGTAAACCTCTTAAAATAGGCAGGGGACAGGGTCTGAGGAAGAATTTCTTTCCCGAAGAGTAGAGAGTACTTTCTTCTTCCTCATTCCCCAGCTCTGTCCTTATTGTTGCTGATAAAGCAGTTCCTGGGTTGCAATATCAACTCTAACTGAAACTCTTGTCAAGCTGCTGTTGCGCTGCTTATTCATCTTGAGCACTTGGCTTGGAGCTCCAGATTGCTGAAGTGAAGGGAAAGCACTAGGAAGTTTTCCCCTTGGTTTAGGGAGAGACATGCCTCTGTTTTAGGTATTTTTCTGGGGAGAAAGCTGATGGTACCCAGGGTCATCTTGTTCTCAGCTGATGGCTAGAATGCATAACTCTCTTGGGAATCATTCTAGATGTATTGTAGGGCAACATCTATATGTTAAATCTAGTGCTGTATGTAGAGGCTGCTCAGCTTGAACTGTTTTAGCTGGACCTACTGCTTTCAGACAGTGAGCTTGACTTTGTAGGAAGCTTCCCTTTAAGTGTTATTATTATTTTTTTTTTTTCCCCTTTGGGGGAAGTCTTTGGAAATTGAGTAAGATTATAAAGTCATCCCACTTTAAAACTCAAATGGCAGTGATTCAACAAACACTACAAGCTGCTAAAGCGGTTGAACGAATAACTGGCAAGTGTCTGTCTTAGTTGAAGCTTGGAATCCACTCTGGTAATTGCAATATAAGCTCTTAGGCAAGAAAAGAAAAAAGGCAGATGTTTCTTTATCAGCCTGAAAGGTCAACAGGTCTCCTGTAAAGATGGGCAGGCTCAGAACCTCTGACTTGGTGTCAGTCAATGTGACAAGATTAAACAGAACTGTAATTAATCACTTGCGTTCGCTTAATTCTCCATTCTTTCCCTTGGTTGATTTATTTGCTGGTTTCTTCATATGTTGCAGGGAAAGTTTCCTTTCTAGGTTCCAAATTATCCCTGCATTTCTTAGGTCTGACTTATGCAACAGTCGCCTCTAATGACACTAATACCCACAGGACCATATGGCATGGACAGTTCTTAGCTGAAGTGTAAGCATGTTGCCTAGAATCTGCAAACTGGAAATGTTTCTGCTTTTTTCCTGGCTGGTGTGGTTGTTTGACCTTGCCCAGCTTCCAGACCCCTCCTCGCTTCTTACCCTGCTCCAACATGGGTTTGTTCCATGGGCTGCAATCTTCCAGGAAAAAAATCTGCTCCATCATGGGCTTGTGGGCTGCAGCTTCCTTCAGGAAATGTCCAACTGCTCTGGCTTCTCCTCCCCCCTGCCCCATTGTGTGGCCTTTTGTCTTTTAAGTATGTTTTCAGAGGCACTGTCAGCTTGGCTGATGGGCTCACTTTTGGTCTGCAGTGGGTATGTTGTGGAACCAGCTGTGTCCAGCATGGGGCAGGCCCTGACTTCCTCTCACAGAGGCCACCTCAGCACCATGCTGCTACCAGGACGTTGCGGTGTAAACCCAACACAGCTGGTCAGACCAGGCTGAAGAAGGAATGCTGCTTTGGCCTGGAAAGACTCCAGCAGAGTCAGCAATGGGTGTGCCCATGCTTCTGGAAGTACCACCAACATGGAGCTCACACCTCAGTCAAACAGTTTGTGCCCTGAAATAAACTGCTTCAGTCCTTTTCAAGGTGGTGTGAGTTTCTTACAGAGGTTGAATATGGTTTTGCTGTGAAAGGTGCCAGTGCACCTAAAATTCAGAGATCTAATCTAACATACATTCTACTCAGTGTTTTTTTTTGTTTTTTTTTTAAGATGTAGCCTCAAATTGACTGAGCACTTTCAGGTTCTGTTCCCATGTGAATGTAGTTTCAGTATTGATTGTGCTACTCTTCCCCTTCTTCAAACCTAGGGATTGGCTTTTCATCTTACCCTTCTGGAAGGGGAAGAGAACACACATTTAATACTTATAAGTGCTATTACTGGTACTGAATAATTCTGCAAGAGGAGTGTCACATATTGTAACTCCTGACAAACTTCAACCTGGGAAAATTACAGGAGTGTCTCTGTAACATCTGGATCTGGTGTTCTGCATCCTTGGGTGTGGACAAGCCCCCATGCTTCAATTCTCTGATGAAAGTGTGTTTGGCCCTTAACAGCAAAAAGCGTATTTAGAGTTATATTACCGTTATCCATTGAGCCATAGGATCATGATGAAACTTTACAGCACTTTTAACTTGTGAGTAATTTTCTTCTCTTGGAGTCCAAGTTGTAGGTGCTGAAACTTGACATATAAGAGTGCTAGTGCTCTGTGCTTGATATTGGAGAGGAATATGAAATACTTGAACAGAAGTAGCGTCAGAGAAAAGCTACTGCCCGAATACTAGGTTATCTACTTAAATATCCTGTATGTCAAAGACCAAAATTTCACTTCTCTTATCTCTTAACAAGTTTTTTTACTGTTACTTGAGGCTAAAACCTTTTTCTGATAGTTGTCTTTAAATTCTCTTTTTTTTCTTTTTTTTTGCTGGACAGCAAAAGTAGTTTTGTCACAATCAGTCTCCAAACAGGATAGAAATAAACCTTTAAGTTTCCAGAATCTGTCAACTTCTCTAACATTTTAATTAGAGGTTTTAGGCCTTTACCAAATAGTTTCTCAAAGCCTTATGAAGGCTATGCCACTGCAGTAATTCACAAGTACTTACTGACCTTACACTTTAAAGCAGTAATAACTATATTCCTTTCTTGCATTGCTTGCTGCCTTTTGGCAGGATTTTGTGGAAAGTACTAGCTTTAAGTAATGTAAAGCAATTTATGAAAAAAATAATGGTCTGTCCTAGCTGTAGAAGCACCGCTGCTTAGGATGATTGGCAATTAAGGGCAACAGACAACAAGCTTAGTTGGGTACTCCTGAGCTGTATCAGCCTCGTGTTTCCAGTTATTTATGCTGTCTCCATACTGTTGGCTTGTGTCTTCCAAGCTCATGTCTGAGCATGTTTTCTGATTCCCCAGCTATGTGTTGAACTTGCTGCTTTGGCCTGCTGTGAGCTACAGCCAGACAACTCGCTCCTGTGGCAGGACTGAGGCAAAATTTTAGCATGACAGTTATATGGCTGAAGCTGGGTTTAGTCACTTGCCTCGGTGGTCAAGTCTGGATGAAGGACAGTTACTGAAGCCAGTCTAGACAGCTCTAGCCTCCTCGATGAAGCACTAACATATCTTGGGAGTAGCTTTTAAACTACAGGAGCCCTTGTGATACTGCCAGCCTGTGCAGGAACGCTTTGCTGGTGTCCTGTGCTAGCAAAGCTTTCTACCTATGCTATACCTAGTGTAGGTATAATTGAACAGCAGAGTTGTCTGGGCTTGCTTTAAACATCCATGTTAGCTATCTACAAGAACTTACCTGCTAAAAGAAAACTATACCTCTCTCTAGCAGAGATCTGATAACTTATAATGCCAAGGTTGGGACATACAATTGATTTTATCCTACCACTTGTCTGGAAGCTTTCCCTGCATAGCTGGTATAGTGATGACGGGTAGATCAAAAGTACATGTAAACAACCTGGAACTCTGCAAGGGTGCCCACCTTTGCCAATGACTGTAGAAAACATGCCTATGGTCTGATAAGAGTAATGCCTGGATTTCATGGGGCTGGATGGATGACCTGGAGATACTTTAAACTGGCACGCTTTGTCATGTTGTACTTCTACTTACTGAACTACATGAGGGCAAGACGCAACCCCTGCAATAATGTGGTTGTATCACACTAGTTATGCTGCTGATGCTGTGTGATGCCCTGGGCAAGCTGTTTTCACACTGGATGTGGAGCAGCACTTGAGGGGATGATGTGGCTCCTCAGAACCTGGAAGAGTTATCTGTAGTGCACTAGAAACTGAATTTTGAAGAGGTTTTTAGTGGATGGGTTTGGCCCTAAGTATACCCTGAGAAGGGCCTTTGTCTGAATAGGGGAAGGAAACTCTGAGCCCTGAGGTATGGGTGTGATGAACTAAATTTAGCCTAGCTAGGGCACACTATTCTCTTAGGCTTTTAATGGTATGCTCTCTTTGCTATTAAGTCCCGTGGCCAACCTGTGCAAGGTTCTTGACAGGTGCTTTTTATTCTCCATGGTAAAATATTTAAGTACTTGCTTGAAATAGAACAGTGAGATGATTCAGCTGAGTGCAGGGCTTCTCTGCTTGTCTGTTGCTTGTTAAATCTGAATGCAGGATTGTCAGTTACCTTCAGTTCTCTGTGTTTATGTTTGCAGCATATAAAAGTGAAAATGTTATGGGTTTATATAAACACAGTATGTTAAAGTATTCACCCTGCAACTGTGAGCAAGGCATTTGATGGGAATGAGGAAAGTAGGTCTGGAACATGTAACAATGTTGAACTTAGCCTAGAAGAAAAGAAGACTGCTGTTGACAGATGAGGAAGAGAATACTCAGGGATACTTTCTGCCTTCCAAATTACAAAAAATTTTAATGAGAGGGCAAAAACTTGACCAATGTACCTAGTGGTATGCCAGGGTTGGAAGATACAAATTACATCAACCCTTAGCTTGATGAGGTGAATTTGCTGAGATAAGCTAAAGGCTCAAATCTTGCATTAAGACAGTTGTTATAAACATGACACGTCTTTCATGTGGTTCTAGGCATGAATATGCAAGTGGTGATGTGATCCCTGTGAACAGAGGAATTTGAGTAGAGAAAGCCAGTACCAAAGTCTCTGACTCCCCTATAAAGCATAGGGCAAGGCCTGTCTTAGGCTGAATCCTATTTTCAGAATAGATTTCAATGCCCTCTAGTGGCTTTAACTGTACAAGGAATGGTTGGCTTACCTAGAACACCAACCTTGGGTGTTTTACTCAGCAGGAAGAGGTAGCTGGAGGTGTGTGTGTTGGGGACGCAGCTATGCTGTGGTTGTGTGAGGAGGAACAATGGAAAACATCTAGGAAATACTTCCTAACTTGAATTACTTAAATATTACTGAATGCCAAGCATTCCAAAAGTGAGATCTGGGGGTACTTTTGCCTTTTTAGGCTAGGAATAAACCTTCTCTGAGAAGCCCACTGCAGAATCATAGAATCATTTAGGTTTAAAAAGACTTTTGAGATTATAAAGTCTAACTGTTAACCCAGAACTGCCAAGTCCATCACTAAACTATGTCCCTACGCCTTTTTTAAACACCTCCAGGGATGGTGATTCTACCACGTCCATGGGCAGCCTGTTCCAATGCTTGACCACCTTTTCAGTGAGGAAATTTTTCCTAATATCCAATCTATGGATATTAGATCCTAAAATCCATTTTATCCAAATGGCTCAACGTGAGGCCATTTCTTCTTGTCCTGTTGCATGTTATATGGAGGAAGAGACTGACACCACCTGGCCATAGCCTCCTTTCAGGTATCTGTAGAGTGCAATAAGTCTGAGTCTCATTTTGCCCTTCTCTGGAGACGCTCCAGCACCTCAATGTCCCTCTTGCAGTGAGGGGCCCAAAACTCAACACAGTGTTTGAGGTGCAGCCCCACCAGTGCCCAGTACAGGGGGACAATCACTCCCTTGCCCTGCTGGCCACGCTGCTTTGGACACAAGCCAGGATGCTGTTGGGTTCTTGGCCACCTGGGCACACTGCTGGCCCACGTTCAGCCGGCCGTCAGCCAGCACCCCCAGGCACTTTCCAGCCGCTCTGCCCCCAGCCCGTAGCGCTGTGTGGGGCTGGTGTGACCCACGTGCAGGACCCGGCACTGAGCCTTGTTGAACCTGGTACAACCGGCCTCGGCCCACGGGTCCAGCCTGTCCGGATGCCCCTGCAGAGCCTGCCTGCCCTCCAGCAGGTCAACACTCCCCCCAGCTCGGTGTCGCCTGCAAACTGGCTGAGGGTGCACTCGATCCCCTCGTCCAGATCGTCGATAAAGATACTAAACAGAGCTGGCCCCAGCACTGAGCCCTGGGAACACCACTTGTGACCGGGCACCAGCTGGGTGTAACTCCATCCACCACCACTCCCTGGGCCCGGCCGTCCAGCAGCTTTTTACCCAGCGCAGAGTGCACCCGCCCAAGCCGTGAGCAGCCAGTGTCTCCAGGGAAAGCTGTGGGAGATGGTGCCAAAGGCTTTACTAAGGTCCAGGCAGACACCACCCACAGCCTTTCCCTCATCCACTGGGCAGGTCATCTTGTCACAGAAGGAGATCAGGTTCATCAAGCAGGACCTGCCTTCCCTAAACCCAGAAGAATTTCAGTATTCCCTTCTGTAAGAGTCTGGGTTTTAAGAAAAGAATCGGATACTCTGACACTAAAACGGGGAGCTAGCCAAGTCAGACTTCCAGAATTGCACAGTGCAGAAGTGCATCAGCAGTGTGAGGTAAAACAGGTTTTACCTCATGCCATGTAGATAAAATGCCCACCACTTTACCTACAGTGCAAGAACCGTGGAAGACTGTACAGGGTTGAGGACTCAGAAGTTGGAGGTCTGCATGGGCAAATCAGGTACAGGTGTTAGTTAACCAGTTAGGTTAATCTCCTAAAGTAACTGCTTAGCTTTGAACATTGTTGTCTGTGTGCTCTCTAACACTGTTTCTTGTTCTTTTGAGGAGTAAAGCATGGGATGTTCAGTGTTTGTGTGGCTATAGAAGGTAAAAAGGTG
Source organism: Falco punctatus (assembly GCF_963210335.1). Classification (NCBI taxonomy): domain Eukaryota; kingdom Metazoa; phylum Chordata; class Aves; order Falconiformes; family Falconidae; genus Falco; species Falco punctatus. The sequence goes on from NC_137587.1 coordinate 21,354,607, forward strand.
TTTGATGGCATAATTGGCTGTCTGCACTTGCTTACTACCAAGAAGGAAAACTGGAATATGCCTTAAGGAGCTTTCAAGATCAAAACTGCTTGCGAGACTCTTGCCTTTAAATCTGATCTTTAAATTTACTGTGGCTTCTAATAATGATGTTAGTAGTTCAACTTTAATTCAGTATGTTGTTGGTGAAAGTTAATTAGATGCTTTAATTCCACTTGAATAGTCTGCCTGACCAATGATATAATTAATTGGCCGTTTGTGCCATTTGGATGCATATGCATTGGTGTGCAGCATACTGATAAGATGTCTCAGAGATGGCTTTCTTGCATGCTTAGTACAAAGTGCTTTGAACTGGAAATTGACCAATTACCTCTGGAAACAACTAATAAAAGCAGTGGAAGTTGTAGTTAGTAGATTGTACTGAATGAACAAAGATTGGGTTATGCATCTGGCTTTTGAAGACTTTGTCTCATCTGAGTGTGCTTGTGGATTGGAGAACCTCTGTTCTGGTAATTTGTTTAGGTTGTGTTTTAAGTTAGAGAACTCCTAAATAGCTTCAACATGGTAAAAAAATGAGCCTGAAATGCAGTAAGACTTGTCTTTTCTCTTTAGATTGTGTTCTTTGAAGCAGTGCTCCCCCAGTGTGTTAAGTCTTTGTCCCAGGAATTGAAGGATTTCATTTCACTAGGCTTAGGATCTCGAGTAACTCTTCATTGAAGTAAATCACAGGCTTGTTAAGAACGTTGTTTTAAGAGTATTTTGTCCTATAATACTACGGTGAATATATAGCTGCCAAAATATTTCCCTGATCCTTCTTTATTCTGTTCAGTGGTTTGTTTTCTTCAGTAGGAAGAGAATAAAGTTTCTGAACAAGCTCAGTGTGGTGTCTCTTTTCACCGTCATGCCTACTGAAGCCTTCTATTTCCTAGTTCTAAAGTATCTAAAGTCACCTTGCCATGTAGTGCTCCTGCACAGGCATGACTAGATCTCTGGGCAGTTAAGCAGATGCTAACTGCTGTCTCTGCCTGCACAATGTGGACTTGTCCAATGAGAAATGGTTGCAGATGGAAGCTTGTCAGGCTTCTGCTCAAGTCCAGAGACAGAATCGTTATTTGGCAGGTGAGGAAATCCTTTAAGGCTCTCAACTACTGTTCCAACAGATCTGTACTCCATTGTTTAAGCACTGAATTGGACTCTTCAGCTTCTGGTTTTATCATGGATACTATACTTGATTACAGTTGTGTTGCTGAGTTTATCCAGTCAATCCTGTTTGATACTGAACTTGGTGGGCATTCCTGTGCTGGACAGGCAGGAGCAATACTGAAATGGCAAAACAGTTGCTAAAGCTGGCATGCAACTTCTGTAGCCTCTTTGAGCAGTTAGCTTGGGTACATCTGCCAAAGCAGATTACAGCTTTTTGTCTGTAAAGAAAGAGTTGTTGGTCTCCCACAAAGGTACGTGCCTTGGATCTGTTATTTTTAACTCTGAGCTTGTCAGCAGCTGAGTGGGTTTTTCTGTGAAAGGAAATGATGTTAACAGCAGTCCTACTTGATCTTCTCATATCATAAGTATTCTAATCTGGATTGTCAGCAGCATGTATATCCTGGAAGTTTTCAGGAAGAATCTATGAGTCACCTTAAGAATTAAATGCCACATCAGATTGACTACTTTTTGTGGCTCCTTTCTTGTCTGCTGCTTGTAAATTAATAATTTGAAGGGGGTCTCTGCTTTTTTGCATGTGCTGCCCCACTGCTTGTTTTGGGATATCTTACCCTTTTCCCATTCTTAGTTAGGTGCATGAGCAATTATTTTTTCTTTTATAAAGGAGCTGCCTTGTGTTTCTAGATTGGCAGCTGAGAGGAAGTGCCAGCACTGGAACAGAAAACAAACTCATCCTTCACTGCCTCTCCCAATGCTTTCTATCCCGCAGGCCAGTTAGGTGACGGGAAGGGACGGTGCCTGGACCTCCTGTGTTGTGCTAACCTCTGAGGGCACAGGGTACTCCTTTGAGATCCTAAATGGTACTTGGCTCTGCTGTAGTTGGGTTGGTGCCATGTTTACACTTAGCTTGCCCCAAAGGTGGGGCAAGGGAAGGGAGGAATGTCAAGTATCTTCAGCTTGCCACAGGATGTGATTAGGTAACTTAAGAGGATTTTCAAGTCTTTCAAACGACAAGTAAACATGTCAAATGTGATGGAAAGCTCCAGAGTCTTATATGGACAATCTAAGTCTCTCTGTCAAACTTGGAGCATCAGGTTAGTGTTGAATTTCTACTCTGTTTTGACCCCTGTCTTTTGAAGGAGAAGGTACCAGCTGTTGCAGGAGGGGAAGCAGGCCTTTGCAGGCCAATAAAGGAATAACTTGCCTCTTCGCTACTGAGAGTTAGTATCCGATGGTTTTGGGTAAGCTACTAACGAAGTTATAACAGAGTTTTATACGAAAAACTGTGGCATGTTACTTCTACAACTGTATGGGTCTGAGTCTCAAATTCCACTTAACTCTTGGACTTCGATTCGTATACATGTAACTTCCTTAAAAGCCCAAATAGGTTAAGTAACTTCACAAAAGCATGCCATGTGTTCACTCAATGGGGCCGACTCTAGCTTTTGTACTGCCTTTTGTGTATTTCTACCTAACCTTTCCTTGACAGGTGAAAAGTCTCAGATAATCCATAGTGGTGTTCTGTCTTGTCCCCAGTGCAATACTCATGCAGCACTATAAAAAAAACCAGTGATGAGTTCTTGCTTAACTCTTCCCTATTCAAGAACGTTCGCTGTACTGGTTAGGTTAAAGCAGTAGCACTGCTTCGTTCCCTTCTGTTCGATGTTATTCATCCATTTCCTCTGCTTCCAGGCTACATCAGCAAGTACATCCCTGTAGTTCAAACACTGCATGTAAGTTAACTACATACTGCATCTGACTATAGTGATGCATTATTGTACACTTTTTTTTCCTTTTTCCTTGAACGTGCTTTTGGTGAGTAACTATGAATGTGGTCGGAGGCGGGGGGAGAATAGCTTTCCAGGCATTAAATGCCTGGAGAATGGTGGTAACTTGTGCTCTCTTTTATCTTTTCTACTGGCTTGTTTTGTGAACTTGAGTGAGTTACCATCTCTAAAGCTTTTCACCTAGAGTGCGATAATGCCTGCCTTACAGGTATATGGAGCCTTTTTCCTAGTAAATATGCTGTAGCTGACAGATAAAAGAAGCCTTAGAAGTGCAAAACCTCTGAAGCTGCACAGCATGCTTATAATATATCCCCATTAAACAGCTGTTTGGCAATGTCTAATGCAATTTCCAGTTAATGAGGGATGTTTTCAGGCCCTGCCAAGAGAACAGGTGATGCTTTAAACTGATATTTTTAATAAGTCATCTTTATTTCATAAGAGGCAGCCAAGTGTGTATCCTGTTGCATTTGATGAGATCCCGGCCATTCTTGTTCTTAAACAGGACCCCTAATTATTCCTGTTTGTGTTGTACAGCACCTAAGAGAATCCTTGCTTTAAAGCTGAAACAAGAGCAAGGAATATCTGGGATACTTTTGTGTCTTTATCAGTTTAGGAACTGCAGAGAAGAAACTCTTCCAATATCATTCCTGCAATATGGTAAAACTTGGAGTAAGATACACTAGAGGGTCTGGTATGTCCTGACTTAAATTTAAGAGCATGAATGTGCTATAACGGAAAAACTGTTCCTCCAAACAGTTCTCCTTGTCACTCATGTGGCAAGTGCTTATCTCGTGCTTTCTAATGTCTGAAAAAAAGATGGGGGGGGGGAAGTAGAGGGTTGTCATGCCCATTTGATTTAGGATAAAAAGTGAGCTTGGAGTTTAAGGAACTTGATAAAGATGCTAATGTAAGTAAGTACAGTTCTTTGCCTGTAATTCAGGGGACAAATAAGGAGTTTGGACTGGACAGACTGGAAACACATGGTGGTGGGGTGAAGGCCAGTGTCTGGGAGAGTACTATCTAGTGAACCACTGGCCATTAGGAAATGGAGAAGGGGTTGAGGGTGGGGAGAATGAGGAGGGGAGCATATCTGGTGCATAAGGTTTGCCTGCAGACAGTCCCACCCTGGTGCCTCGAGACTGGTTTGCAGCCTCTGAAATAGCAATGCCTTGGGGTAGAAGTGTAGATGTGTTCCTCCCCTTTGCTTTTGGGGTACTGGAGCTGTTACTGGGAACACTGTTTCCATTGCATCAGTATACAGCAGTGCTTTTTCACTAAGAGGTGCCGATTACTCAAGGGACAAGCTAACATGGTGGAACTTACCCTTCCACTCAATGCTATGCTCCTGCAGCCCAGAGCCCCAGTGCAAACAGTAGCTTGCTGTGTGGCAAGAGATTACTCTTGATTGAAGAGATTGCTGTCTTGGGGGCTGGATGCTGCCTGTAGGCTACCAGCTGAAGAGTCCTGACAAGTTATCTAGGAATGCCTGAGATGGCAGTAATCTCTCAGTGTTTTTTGTAATCCTCAGTTATTTTGGGTTGCTTATTTATAGGCCATAAGTGTCTGAAACAGAATTCATGCTGTTTTGGTTTGCTGCAGAAGCACGTTTGCTGTGTAAGAGTTCTTATGGAGTGGGAGGGAGGTAGGAGGTAGAAGACTGATACTATCTGTGAGCTGCCTTGGCACTAGATATGCTGTCCTCACTACTTCTAAAACATCTCAGAAGGAAAAAGGCTGTTTTTTGGCATTGTTTCTTCTTTATTGTGAAGTGCAAGGAGCTAAATATCACAGAACATTGTGGACAAGAGACTTGGACTGAAAGCGAGATCATTCTTGATAAACTATATTTGGGTTGGCTAGAGATGAGAGTAATTAAAACAACCTTTGTGATGGACGTTGTTTTGAAAACCTCATGCAGTCTTAAGAAAGATCTTCACAGTTAAGTGATCTGTGACTTTTGTACTAGGCTTTCATTTGACCCTCTCCTCTGCCATTCTGCCTGCTGTCCTTTAAAGCTCTGCCAGTATCTTCTCCTGATGCTCAGTTTGGTTTTGCTGCAGGTTTTCTTTGCAGGTATATCACTCTTTCCTTAAATTCAGAGTTGAATCTTCTTGCTGATGCTTAGCCTCTGAGGCTAGAATACCAAGCTGGTGGCACCTATTATCACCATTTAAGTCAGTCAAAAACTACAGTATTTCTCTGGTGTTCCCAGTTTATTAACAATATCACTTCATTAAGGCTAAATAACTTGCTTTTCTCAGGCAACATCACTCTGCTGTTCTTGAGAAGGAGAACTTAAGCCTGGCAAGCTGAAGAGGCCAGTGGACTTGAGAATCCCAATTCCTGGTGGTTAGGACACATATCTTTCCAGCACTTGAACCCAGTGTAGACAGTTTAACATGCAAGGAGGAAGTCTAGAGGTCAGTTCTGCTAATGTTGACCATACAAAAAAGTCTTCCCACAAGCAAGCTGTTGGAAAAACCTCAAACTGCTTCCCTTGTTAAATTTTCTTATTGCTGTATGCCTTCTTTTGGGTATTGCTTTCCGTGCAGCTACCTACTGTTTTCTGACTACTGGTTTATGACTCTACCAAAAAATGAAAGTAACTGCTGTGTTTGGATAAACATCCTGTGCGTACATGGACATTGCGTAAGGGTAATACAAATACATACCTCAGTAGTCAGAACATCTGTGAAGAAAGTTATTGTAGGAGTTTATGATCAATTTCTAATTAGGTGTTCTGAAACAGACCTTTAGTGATACTTCTGCAGCGCAAGTGTGGTATGTATTTTTGTTGGGACAGATTGCTTGTGGCTCTTGTGTTCTGTATTCCAGTTAGGGAAACTGGACTGTCTTGAATAGGAAAAGCAGTGTGTTCAGGATTGTGGTACTGCTGCTTCTGATGGGCTGGTCCTGATCAAGGGGGTGGGGGAATTTCTTATTCTCGGTGCTTAAGGGGGACAAGGATGACTGCTGTAAATCTAAAAGTGGCAAATTTTATCAGAAAATGGTCATGCTGAGGGAGTGGTAAGTAGAAAATGGAGTGAGATGGCCAGGGACAAGGTGACAAATAGAAAGTCAACAAGCTGGCTAGAGTGAACCTGTCAGGTGGGACCCTGCTATGCATTGCCTGCATTAATCCATCTTGGTACAATTGCCTTTGGGTAGCTATTACTATGGATGTTGACTCCTTTTTTTAAAAGTCCTGGCTAAACAAGTACTGAGATGAAGATAAGCAGTTCCAGTATCATCTAGTTGTGAATCTATTGTGTGGTACCACCAGCAGAAGTAGAGCTACTCCAAACCAGTAATGGTCTCTTTCTGTCTAAACTATTTAGTACTACATAGGAAGAATTTTATCTGAAAGTAATTTTTGTCATGGGCTTCTGCTGTTAAAGACTATTTCTGCTTAAGTAGGAAAAAAAAGAAGAAAAACAGAATCATAGAATGGTTTGGGTTGGAAGGGTGTTTAAAGCTTGTCTAGTTCCAATTCCCCCCCTGCTGTGGGCAGGAGCACCTTCCACTAGACCAGGTTGCTCAAAGCCCCATCCAGCCTGGCCTTGAGCACTGCCAGGGATGGGGCATCCACAGCTGCTCTGGGCAACCTGTGCCAGTGTCTTGCTACCCTCAGAGTAAAAAGTGCTTCCTTACATCTAATCTAAATCTACCTTCTTTTAGTTTAAAGTCACTCCCCCATGTCCTGTCACATGTAAAAGGTCCCTCTCCAGCTTTCTTGTATGCCCTCTTTAGGTACTGGAAGGCTGCTATGGGGTCTCCTCAGAGCCTTCTCTTCTCCAGGCTGAACAACCCCAACTCTCTCAGCCTGTATTCATAGGAGAGGGCTCCTCTGATCATCTTCATGGCCTTCCTCAGGGCTTGCTCCAACAGGTCTGTGTCTTTTTAATACTGGGAGCCTCAGAGCTGGACGCAGTACTCAAGATGGGGTTTCACAAGAGCTGAGCAGAGAGGGAGAATCCCCTCCCTTGATCTGCTGGTCATGCTCCTTTTGATGCAGCCCAGGATACAGTTGGTTTTCTGGTCTGCAAGCACACGTTGCCAGGTCATGTAGAGCTTCTTGTCTACCTGCACCACCAGGTCTTTCTCATCAGGGCTGCCTTCAACCTGTTCTCTGTCCAACCTGTATTTGTGTTTGGGATTGCCCTGACCCACGTGCAGGACCTTGCACTTGGCCTTGTTGAACTTCATGAGGTTTGCACAGGCCCAACTGTCAAGCCTGTTGAGGTCCCTCTGGATGGCATCCCTTCCTTCCAGCATGTTGACCACACCACACAGCTTGGTATCATTGGCAAACTTGCTGAGGGTGCACTTAATGCCACTGTCCATGTTGCCGATGAAGATGTTAAACAGCTCTGGTCCCAGCACTGACCCCTGAGGGATCTCCACTCATCACAGATCTCCACAACAGGATTAACTAGTCAGTGTTTTAATGGTTTGGTTTTTTTTTTCTTCTAGATATTATGTACCTAATGAATTTGACCAATGAATTTGAGTTTATTGCTATTTGTTGAACAATATGGTCTAGCCTATAAAATGTTGCAAAGGCTAGGTACTGATTTTTGCATCCTCCTATAAAAGCAGTCTCTTGGTTTTGAGCTAAAAAGGAGTCTTTTAGATTCTTTTCCTTGCAGGCTGCGTTCTGGAGAAGGTACACTATTTCTGCCTCTTTGAGTCAACGTGAGTACTGGACAAGAGCTCATTTCTGCATAGAAATATTAAAATAGGAGATGCCATCGTTTCACAGAGTATGAATTTTCCTGGAGAAGCAACAGTAAGACAACCATCTTCTAACAAAAAAATCTCATCTCTGAATTCACACTGTACTGAGTTTCTGTGAGGTTGGTGTGTTTCCATTCCTTGGCTTGATCTCTTCCCAGTTCAAGCTGAGCCTTTTTTGTAAGTACTTAGTCACCTGAAGCATTACACACCTTCCGAGCTTGCCAGTTCAGAGAACTGACTTGAATAAAAATGTTCGGGGTAAGTGTGACTAGCACATGGCAACCTGTGATTTGGGGAGACTAGGCACTCCAGCTCCGTTTCCTGCTCTTCAGCAGTTCATTCAGTAATGGGTTTTTAAGGATCCGTACTTACATTTTGGCACTTCTGTAGAAACTTTTTTTCCATGCTAGGGATATAGGCAGGTCCCGCTGCAAGGCTTTTTCATGTAAGTTACCACATAGAAATAGTCCATTTGTTGAGTACAAACCTGGGGTTCTTCTGATTTAGGGCACTTTAAATGACTCCATTTTAAGACCAGTGCTCAGCTGAAGATCTCTGCTCCAAGGCAGTCCTCACTTTCTGTAATAGAATCCACTTCTGGGTATGAACATGGAGAACAATGAAATAAGCAAAGGATATAAATCTGTGTATCGGAGCCAAATACTGCTGTCAACCTCTTTGCGTGCAAACTTCAGACCTTCCCTCCCTTAAACCTTGCTCACAGGTGTTCAAAAATCTGGCTCTGGTTTTACCTGCTGAAACTTTCCCTCCTTTTTACCTAGGGATTAATGATGACTAAATTACCCTGCAAACTTTTAAAAGAAGTTTGTGTTGGGCTCTGCTTACAAATGAGGAAATTCCAGTGGTGGGGTGAGAGGGAAGAACGAAGCTCCTTGGCAGAGACTTCACAGTCATACTTGGGAATTGCAGTGAGTCCTAGTCCTGTTTGAGCCCTAACATACCTGTACCCTTAGCAGGCTCTGGGCACCCAGGGGGAAGGTGGCTGGATCTAGAGATGGATTCTCTGCAGGACAGCTTAGTATTGGTTTCAGATGGCTTACATTTTCTTAAGGATAGTTTGTCTGAATTTTTTTTCTTGCTCTTTTCCAGTTTGCTTTGCTCTTAAGTAATGCTAATGCTTTCTTGGCACTGTCTTGATACCCAAATGTAACTGTGGTGTGGTGCTTCTAAAAGATCTTTGCAAGAAACTGAACTACTGCTTCACTGCCTGTGGCCAACAGCTATGTGATATCCAGAGGCTTGTTAGCAGTAGGAAACTAGGCTATGTCACTGAAAGCAAAGAGGAATAAAATCAGCTTTTAAGATTTAAAATTTGTCATCTGGCTTGATGGAGCAAAACCAGGGCAACATGGAACTGACTTTTTTCTTTGTAGTCTGGAGTCAGAAGTCCTGTGAAAACAAAGGAATAAGCTGGTACTTGAGCTGTGACCAGTAACAGAGGATTGGGGCTTGAAATAGCATCTGGTGATAGAGCTGATTACTGAGTATGATTAGGGTGTTTGAGGGTCTGGTTAATAACTCTCTTTCTACTTGAATTCTAAATGAGAAATGGACTAATGAAGTTGTATGGGTTTGTAACTGGTACTGGGAAGAGAGAAAAGTTCTAGGTACCTGGGCAAGTTGAGAATGGGAGGGAAGGAGTTGGAATAGTGATGAGGAATGGGAATGAACCAGCAGCCTGGCATGTGACTAAACCTGGAGAGATGGTGCTTGGTGCATGAGCTGGTAACAATATTTGTATGTGTAAGATGTTAATTGCTAAAGGAAAAAAGTCTTTCAAAGTCAGTTATAGGAGTGGTCTTTCTGTGTGCAAGAGCTGACAGACTTCAGCTGGGAGTAGCAGAGATGACTCTTCTTGGCTGTAATGTGTTCTCAAAGGTTTTGGTATTTTCCAAGTAGGTACTGGAAGAGAGCTGATTAAATATGTAGGACCTCTCTGAATCTTGAGAGGATTAGAATTAAAAAGGAGCAAAGACAAAGAGTGAGCATGTAAATGAGAAACTGGGACTGTAACTGGGGTTACAAGGAGACTTGACTGGAGGAACATGTGGAGCAAACAGTCATGGCAAAATCAGGATTGACAAGGATAAGCAAGCTGATTCAGATAGAATTAGGCTGGAATCTTTACCGGTGGGTATATTTTTAATTTTTAAAGGTCCATGAAATCTTACAGCTAGGCTGGGTACACAGCCATTTCTCATGTACCTGCAAAACCAGTTTTAATGTGATTGTCGGCCCAATTTCTTAAATCAAACCAGGTACTCCCTCTTGGGTCACAGTTGACCTAAACTAACTTAATATTTGCCTGGAGCCCTATAAAACAACATAAAATCTGTTTTTTCTAACTCTTCCCTTCCTATTTGTCAGGCTGAACTTCCCTGGATTTATTAAACTTGATTCCCCTTCCAGTTACCTCTTGCCTGCTGGTATGAACTAAAAAGCTTGTAAGAAGTGGGATGATGCATGATTCAGCATGTTCAAGGTGTGTGGGTTTTTTTTTTTTTTTTTTTTTTTTTTTAGGTGAAACTAGGACTTAGCAATGTTTGCTAAGACAACTAGTGTCTGGGATAACTCTTCAGCTTGAAGAGGTTGCTGAGCTCAGGGGAGGGGAGGGAAGGGTCTTCTTCCTCAGAACAGGCTCCTCTTCATCCAGAAGCCCCCTGAGAGCTGGTTGCCCAGGGTGCTGATGGCACTAGTCTTGCCAATATTTAGATAGCACTGAGCTGCTTTTTGGGGAGTAGATGCCAACCGCCACTGTCTAGGCCTTTATTGTTATTATCTACTTACTTTTAAGCAAACCTCAACTGGGATCTGCAGCATTTCATAGCTATAGTGACTAGAGCTCTCCTGAGGTTTATATTTGAGCAGGGTGAGGGAGTGTGATCTCAAACAAGAAGACACTAGCAGGAGAAATGCATGCTGTAATTCCTACATGGGTGGCTGCAGGTGGATGGGGAGAAGCGATTACTAATACTTCATCTCCCTTGTTGTTCCCTGCCAATGCATTTACTTGCTTGCTATCCCCTCAAGCAGTATAGTATCACATGAGCAGTAGGCAGCCTACCCTTCAGTTGTGCTATTCAGTGATTAAGTCCTATGTCTGTGGGCAATATCCTCCAGTGAAAAGAGGAACCCTGATTATTTGCAACCCCCTTCACATGGGATCAGGCTCAGCAGTCCCTTAGGTTGTAGAAGGTACAAAGAAAGAAAGCTACTCAACCTTGTGTGGAAGCTCACTGTAATCTTCCAGATGTGATGATGGTATGAGTACTACTTACTCTTATTCAGTGTGAAGTGGTCACAAAAACCTGTTTGGGGAAGTTGGAATCACAGCCTGCTTTGAGTCTGTCAACTAAAAATGTCAGTTTGGTCGTTGTCCACTGTGAGAAGTCTGACCATTGAGCCTGAGTATGTGTTTGCACTGATGCCAGGGCTTAGACCAGATGGAAAGAGATCCAGAAAATCTGAGGAATCCAGATAAAGCCACAGCTGTTTTGCCACAGCTTTCTCAATAACATGCCCCAAAAAGGAAGATGAGAGACTGCAATAATCTTGCCAATTATCTGTGTCAAAAATTTATTGCGCAAAGGTCTTATATTTGCTTATATTAAGACTGATATCCTGCTCCCTTCAGGGAGGCAGACAGCAAAAGTAGACCAATATGGATATTAGCTTTTTTTTTAGCTTCCATTAGACAGGCATACAGATTGCAACACAGCTGAGCCCTTCCAGAACCCCAGTGAATACAACTGGAGGAAAGTTAGCCTGGGGAGTGCTTTGTGAATTTGGAGTAGAGGTGGCTACTTGTAAAGAAAGCTTGTCAGCCCTGGACCAAACAGCTCATATATGAAGATACCCCATTGGCTTGGATGGCATTTAACTGCAAGGGTCTTGGTTGTGTTTGAGGTGAAAAATACTGTGTAACTAGAAATGCTCTAAAACTTATTTCCACAGAAAATAAGGAAAGCATGTCTGCCTCTAGCAACAAGGAATCAGCATGAGTATTCTGCAGCTCCTCACTGAAAGTGTGAAAAATAGTTCATCATAGCTGGAATCACCCTTTCCACAAGCTGAAAACAAACATACTAAAATAAACAGTTTTATAGTACAAAATGTTGTGGAAAGACTGTCAACTTGAGAGAGTGAACAGCTTGTATGAAGATCAGTCACTGAGGTCTTTCTGCTTGGATGTAGGGATTATGTGTATGTATAACATGGGGGGCAGGGGGAAGGGAGGTGCTTTGAATGGAAAGAAATCTTATGTCTTGCTGGGGGGAAGCAATCATACCAACAACCTGGGACAGAATCAAGATATTTGTAAATGTTTCTTCTTTTGAAGACACCTCTGTCCTTGCTTCCCTTTCTACATATTAAAAACTGTAGACTGTATTAAAAACTTACAGCAGCAACCCTGACAACTTAGTGATGTTTGCCCTCACTACACAAAAGATGTTGAGGTGCTGGAGCATCTTCAAAGAAGAGCAACAAAGCTGCTGAAGGGTCTAGAGAGCAAGTCCTGTGAGGAGCGGCTGAGGGTTGGTTAGCCTGGAGTAAAGGAGTCTCAGGGGAGACCTTATCAGGCTCTACAACTGCCTGCAGGGAGGTTGTAGTGAGGTGAGTGTTGGTCTCCTCTGTCAAGTAACAAGCAATAGGATGAGAGGAAACGGCCTCAAGTTGCACCAAGGGAGGTTTAGATTGGATATTAGGAAAAAATGTCTTCACTGAAAGGGTTGTCCAGCATTGGAACAGGCTGCCCAGGGGAGTGGTTGAGTCACCGTTCCTGGAGGTATTTAAAAGATGTGTAGATGCAGTGCTTAGTAGTGGTGGACATGGCAGTGCTAGATTAACAGTTGGATTTAGATCTTGAAGGTCTTTTCCAACCTAAATGGTTCTATGCTTTTGTTCTATGATTCCTTGTAGATCTCAGCAGGAGGAGTTCTGCTGGGAACATCATACAAACAGTGTCTTTCACTTCAGTATGGAAAATATTCCTGACCTGTATAAACAGATTTTCATGCTAGTGTAATAGTAATATTTTTGGGTAGTTCAACAGTAGTGATAAAATGCAACATCTTAACTCCCAAGCTATTGAAGGCATGTGAACTCTACCTGAATAGGCTAGAAAACCTTGCACACTAACAATCTGCCGGTTTGAAGTGGCATTGGCTAGTTGGACTCTTAAGTAAATGGCAGGGCTGTAGCAAGTCTTGACCTGTTTTTTTATGTTTTTTGTTGGTTTGTGTTTTATTTTTTCAAGTTCAGCAGTCTGAACCCAGCAGCAGCTGAGTTACTGCTGCAACTTTGAAGAGAGACACAGGTAACTGCTGTAAAGGAATCCTGTCTGCAGAAATCAGAAAATGTATTTACTTTTCAGTGTACGCAGTAACATTTTTCTGAACATTGTCTGTCTCTGGCAGCAGATGATGACATTAAAAGTAACTGTAGTGCAGCTGACAAGGATTCTTCATTCTTGCCTCGCATAAACATTTTGTCTTAGAACAGTCTCTCTGTAGCTCTTCCGGCTCTTCCTGAAGCAACCAGTACGTACATCTTGTCTGTTATGGAAAGGTTTTTATCACATATTTATATAGTCATATTAAGTGACTTTTTCTGAGGTGGGAACAGGGAGCAAAGAGTTAGTTTCATACCAGCAGAACTGAAGTTCATATCCTGAACCTTCTATGCACAGCAGGTTCTTCCATTTGTGATCCAAAAAAACTTTAGTAGTAGAGAAAGCTTCTCTGCTACTGCCTGTGCTGTCCCAGAAAGCTTTGACTGCTTGACAATCTGAGGAAGCATTGTTCAGCACTTAATTCATACAAAGGGCTAAACTCTGCGGGTGGTTATCCCTACAAAACTGAAGGAAGCATTTGGTTTAAATGTAAGTAGAAAGATGAGAATTATTGTAAACACTGTGAAATACAATGCAAACAGAACTGCAGAACAAAGTAATGAAACAATGACTCTTTCCTTTAGGGAGTTAGGGGGAAAATTTTATTCTGACTTTTTACAGAAATTTCAGTTCTGTTTTGTACATAATTTCCTGATTCTTTCCCTCTTGCTCTAAATTCCTGGCTGGCATATTTTTCTTGGTTCTGAATTTAAACCTTGCCTTAGACTTAATGTGTCTGTTTGGATTGCTGTAGAATCCACCAAGGTGGGTTTGTCATTTGAAGCAGTGAATGTCAAGCAGTTGCGCTTGGGATCCTTTATGGTGACAAAAGCATCCTACTGGAGGGCTGTTCTGAAGAGTATCTTCTGGCCTGCAAGCGTTAAGGTTTCTAAATGGTGCCTTTAAATGTTATCATTTGACTTTATATAAAGTTGAGTCTCTGTGAAACTACCTGTCTGCAGATCAGACACATGCCATCTTAATGTCAAACACATGCATGTATTGGTAGGTGGACATCGCTGCTGCAGCGTTTTATAGGGGGAGCAAAGAGTACCTCATAGCTATTAACTGAACAGTTAATACTTCAGCTAATGAGAATGTGTCTTTATTGTTGCCCCTTAATCCATAGGCTAAAGTCCACACAACCTCTATGATATTAGAAAAACCCTTTCTTTTTAAGAGCGCTGGAATAATGTTGGCCACAGATGTGAAAAACCTGCTGCTTTCACAACAGTGGCAACATGAGCTACCCTGTATTTAATAGGGGAGCATGAATGTATGAAATTCCTGTCTTTTTATTCTTCAGTTTCACTGTCTTTGACACTTGAGAGGAGTAATAGGGAATAGGAGTAACCTCCTTTATTACTCTGTATAGCTGATGGGGCCAGAACCCAACTCTGAATGTATCTCCGGAGATGGCACAGTGGGCTTATGGAAGGAGACTCAGCAAGAATAGTTATGTCCCCAGACAGAAGCAGTAATAGAGCTTCAGAAGCTTTGACGCTGAAGTGTTGATGATAGTACATGTAAAGTCAAATGAAGTGGGGAGAAGCCCCTGATGCAGCAGTCTTTCCCTGAGAGTTACCTTTGGCTAATCATTCTTTAGATCATTTAGAGGTAAGAATATAGTTAAGAAAACCAAACCCTTTAATGTTCACAGTACCCCACATCGTCTCCTTTTTTTTTTTTTTTTTAATACCCTTCCTGTGCAATGGAATTTCAGTCTTGGCATTCAGTTAGTATACCTCTACTGATGGGCAGCCAGCCCTTGCTGGGTTTTGAGCTAATGAGCTCAGCTATTTCTAATATCTACTTCTTGGTTCTGCTGTTGGCAGCAGTAACAACCACCATAATGAAGGCTGGATGCCAGCTTCAATTTGAATGCCTCTTTCAACATTTTAGAAGAATTGATTTAAGAAGGACTGAAACTTGTAGAGCTATGGAGTTTTAATGGGTGGCATTTTCCATCCTGGAAGATTGACAAGAACGAAACATTTGTGGTCTAAGGAGTGCCTTTGTACAGTTGTATTTCCATTGGAGCTCAACTTTGAAGATACGGTTGCCAAACTGTTGTAAACTGTTTAATCATCATGTCTCCTCATGGGGTGATCTCCTAGCAGAGGAGTTCCAGAGATGGTAGTGCTCTTCATGCACCTGCCTTGTTTACAGCAATGTTGTCTGATACACATGGCTGTGACTGAAGTGAGACGCTGGCTGTGCTGTAGACTAGACAGTGGAAAAGTGGATCTGGCTTGATTGTAAGCTCAGTTGTATCTGTTTTGCTGTGCGTGTGTGTTGTGTGCATGATAGAGGGGATTGACAGACTTGCCTAGGAGACAGTGTTCAAGAGGTTTCAAAACTGTCTTTGGTAAGACTTGATATCTACTGTTTGCAGTGGATAGTCCCAGGCATGTACAGAAAGTTTAGTCTTATTGGAGAGAATGAGTGACGGGAGGAGCAGCTGTGGTTTTTACCTTCTTGTCAGTTTGGGATGTTTAGAAAGCTTATCAGCTGACTTGGCGACTTCACTTAAAGTAGGTGCCCTGCTCTTCAGCAATAACACTGGTGTAAGGAAAGGGCCAAGTACTTTGAGTTCTTGAGAGAAAGGCAGCATGAGATGGTGCTTAAGAGAAGGGAGTTGGGATGAGTTGATGTCAGGTGATGAAACCAAATTTGAAGGGCTTTGGATTTCAAGGGAAGCCCTTTATAGCTATCAAGCTGCTGATGGAAACTCCTCAGAGAATTTTTACTTCATCAAATCGATTATTTAAGAATGCTTCAAAACTTGGTTTTAATCAGACATGCTTGCAGTTAATATGTATCCCCTCATTACATAGCAAAGACTCATGTGATAAGCTTATTTGACATCAAGACTTTCCTGCCCTTTGAAACAAGGAAGAAGTGTTAAACTGTTCGTTACAGTGTAGTGAAAGGTATTACTGTAGTGTTGGCAAACTTGCATTAATAGAAACTGAGACAAATTAAAGGGAAGAGTCTTACACTGTTGTTCTTGAGCAGTGATAGGCACCAGAAAGGTTCTAGTGGAATTATTAGGAAGGAACTAAATACAGATGGAGGGGAAGGTCAGTGCGGATTACACAGCTGGATCTAATGAGGTAAACTTCCATATTCTAACACTTCAAGAGCTCAGAACTGATGGCCTCACAGCTTTCCCATTCCATCTGCAGTACTTCTCTAAATGGGGAAGAAGCTTTCCTAGGCTGACCGCATAGCTAGTCCTACTGAAGGGAGTACGAAGGGGAAAACAGGCTCGAGGAAGTATTGTTTCATAGCCGCTTTCTTCTGTGGCTAAACTTCCCTTGCGAGTGCACAGAACTCTACAAACCCTAGAACTGACTTTTAGTGGTTTATACACTGGAGCATAAGAAAGCATGTACTTCAGTCTCCTCTGTGATTAGAGTCAGGGTCCAAGAGAGTTTGCTCAGGGTCGTGAAGAACACATGCGATGGCTTAAAGCCTTCAACATGATAGCATTTCTGTAAGGGTAGGGATCACTCTTCCTGGAAATTTTGCTTGAGATACTTTTGTTAAAGTATACAGCTGACATTACTTCAACTCTTCTGCTTTCCATAGAGCTGCTTCGGAGGAGAACATACCCCATTACAATGGAATAGCTGACTTCACATACCTTCTAGTGACAGCACAAAGTTGTAATCCTCCTATATTTGCTAGGGGAGAAGAACAGACTCAACTATCACTGTGACAAACTGAAGTAGGGGATATGGTTATCAAATGAAACTAACTTGGCATAAATTCTACAGAGGATATTTTGAGTTTGTTTTTGAGTTTATTCAGCATAAACAGAGGACTCCCTAAACCAGAAAGACTGGATGAGGTTATTAAACTATACAATTTACTAAAGACAAGATTCCACCTTTTATGTCAATGGAAGTTTTACTGTCACTTTCTTTGAGACAAGAAGTTCATTGCCTGACTATGCAAACATCTGGATTTTCTATCTGGTTCAACATGTATAGTAGCAGAGCTAAAGAGAAGAAATAGTCCAAGTTAAACATGCCTTCTCTTGTCAATGTGTTTGACATATTAAATTTAATCTCAAGTTTGTTCTAGGCTTACATGTAATCTTGGCTGCAAGAATGATCTGAGTAGGAGAGTGAGCTTTGACAGAAGCTGAAGTAATGTTATTTCAAAGGAATTAAATCAGTGTCTACCTTAATATTGCCAAACTTACTAGAAAGGTTTAGAAGTTGCATGTTAGAAATGTGAGACTTGAGCTGAAATTTATATTTTGTGCTTTAGTTTTGGTTTCTTCTTTTTTTTCAGTTGATCAGCACACTGATTTGTGGTACAACTTACGAGATGCTTAGACTTGATGTTTTTAAAATTGAAGTCACTTTTTATGAAGGTGGTAGAGGAATGTCAAAAATTCTCTGGGAGAAGGGGTTATTTTAATATCTGAAATTAACTTCTTGTCCTTGATGTCTCTGGCATTTTCCTTCCCAGAAGTCAACTGTAGTTATGCGCTTGTATAAACTTGCACCTCAAAAGCAAAAAGAGATGATTTTAAGAGTTCACTCCCTAGCTGCTATGGATTTTTCTTTTTCTGTTAAAAACAAAAACACAACAGAAAACCCAGTAGAGCTTCTGTGGGATGTAGCCAGATTCTAAGGGTTTCTCCTGAACCTTAGGTGGAGTTTTCAAATATGCTGTTAGACAACCTTTGGGTCTAGTACCTAATCTTAAAGCAGAGCACAGCTGCTGCATCATGTTTGGGAATCAGTTTGTGAAGAATACTGAAGTATCCCTAGCTACAAGTGTTCTAGCAGATGAAACACAATACTTAAGCTCTCTGCTTCATTGTAGTGTCTTATACAAAATAAAGGTTGAGATGGCATGGTTGGAGGAAGGGAGAATCATTGCAGAAAAGAGGCTTCTAGCCTGTAAGGGCAGAAGACTGTCTTGGATCCAGCTCATAAGAACACATCTAGAGTTTGCTGGTTTTATTGTGTGATCCATATGTTTGCCTCGCCATCACCATCCTCAAGCACAGGCTGTGCTTTGCATTCTTGTTTGCACAGCTGGGGGCCTGGGGTTGAAACAGAAGTGGTACTTTAACTTAGAGTAGAGTCTTCATTTTGCAGGGATGAGTCAAGGAATAAAAGTATTACAATATCCTTCTTTTAAGTCCCTTCTGTCTGGGGAAAGTACTGTGCCCTTCTAAAATTTGTTGGGGAAAGCCTGAAGTCTTGGTATAAAACTGTAGGTTTCTAGAAAACACCCACAGGAGGACTTTGGGAAACTTTGGTTTAAAAACAAATTCTTAAACCAAAGTCATCCAGATACAAGTGAAATACAAACTTTGATATTCCTAAAAAGGGAATATCAAAATAAATAAATGCCTTCTTCCCCCCTGCCCCAAAACATGATACTTCCAAGGAAGCTTGCTTCAAAAGTCTTTTTTTCACTAGATATGTTCTGAGGCTGCATGGGCACTTTCAGGACAGACACTGGACACCCTGGTCAGCTGTTGGGAGTTGTAGTGGCTCTGGCTGGTTGCTGCCTTTCTGCATGTGGAAGACTGCAAGCCCTGATCTCTGCCAGAGTTTCTAAGCCTTTCAAATGTTCTCTTTGTATTTTTAGAAGCCAGGCATTTTGAGTCTTTGTTTTAGAGCAGGATCTTTGATACCTTTGAGGCCTTCTAGGCTTCTGGTTCCATGGCAGGAAACTTGGCTGAAGTCCCAAAACTGTGGTTGAAGGTGAAGTCCTTATGCCCTGTAGGCAGCCTGCCATGGGGTTGGGAGTCTAGCTGTGATTAAAACTGAGACTTGGCTCCAGCTCTTCCTCCAGTATGGCTGGTTGCACCAGTTTGGAGCCTGAAACCAAGGCATAAATCTGTGAGGTTAAAACTAGGAAATGTGAAATGATGCTTTCCAACAGCAACAAAAATGTCCAGAAGTTTATAGTCTCCTCTAATGTATAAAAGGGTATGGTTTTCCTGGGGAATTCTCCCCAGGAAGGACTCGCTCATTTGTACTTAGGTCAGGCTAGTCTGAGTGCTTAGACAAATGGGTGGGTGATCTGTGCCATGTGAACATACCTAAATCGATCACTTTTTCCAAAGATGTATTCTAAGAGTATTCAAACTTTAAGTCTGCCAAAACAGGGGTAGGGCATTGCATGTGCAGTTTTCTCAATTTCTCTACTCCTCAGCTTAGTTAGGCAGCAGCCTGCGGTACTCATCAGAAGTGAAGCTGCTAAACAGCAGAGGCACCTCTGTTTTGATCTGTAGTGGACTCTTGTCTTGTGGATGTTTCTTAACAGACTTCTACTTTCTCGTGTTTGTGTCACTTACGTCCCTTGCTCCCTTTCCCCTGAAGCCCTGCTAAAGCATGTTACTCTGGTACAGCAATGCCTTGGCCATTTCTCATTACCTCCATCACAAAGGGCTGTGCTGTTCTGTTGTGCTTATAAGGTACCCAGATGGTAAATAGTATGAGTGACCACCAAGCTCATTTTCACTTGTGGGGTCAGACCTTTCTCTGCTAAATAACACAAGTGTTCCCAGCTGCTGTGCAGCTGCAGGGAGTCTGCTTTCCTTCACAGGCATTAAAACCCCTTTAATCAGTGTTTGTTGTTTGTCAGCAGTGGTGTTGAGGTGTGGAGAAAAAGAACAGATATGCTTTGTTGGCAAAGTTAACTTCATTCTGACCTCTTATCTTTCCTTTTTCTTTTCAAGTCTGAAGAAGCAGAAAGTAGTTTGGGAAGTGGTTTCTGCAAGCACCTGTGTAAATGTATTTGCAAAAGGAGGAGGTTTGTGTCCTTACGCAAATACAGCATTTGACAGAAAAAGATGCTGTGAGAGCTTCATTGTACTGGAAGCTCTCTAGGACAGGGACTCAAACTGACTGGTGTAGGAGCTCTGCAGGCTTTCTTAATGTAAGCAAATGCTATGAAAATATGAATACTGTTGTCTAATACTAGTATTACTTATGCTTGTCTTAGTGTGGAGTCTGCATTCAAGGGATCCCATTTGTAACCTAGTCAATTTTAACATTTCCCTGGAAAATAAACTCACAAAAACTAGCAGGGACAATATTTTTTTTTTTTTTTGGGGTGGAGTTTCATGTTTGCATGTTGAGTTTTGTTTTGTTTACTTCTGCTTTTAGTTGTTCTCTTATGGAAGAAAAGTGAGGATAGAAAAGAACTGATAAGCCAGTGACACAGTCTTCAGCCCCATCATCCGGTTTTGGATGTAGTCTGAAATAAGTGGGAACACAGAGACCAAAAGGAGTCATTGAGAAATCTCAGAGTTAAGATAATTATTTCCCTCTTCTTTCTAGATGAAGCTTGGACACCTGCCGGTGCTGCACGTGTGTGCAGGGTTACTTTTTCCCTGAGTCCAGATCTGTTTGCATTGTGTGTCTATGTGTACGGCACCAAGCACTGCTCTGTGAGTGTTGATTCTGGTCTTTGCAAAGCCTGTTTGTGTGGGTGTCCTGAAGCTGTTAGGACATCAAGTTTTGATTTGGCCTTCAAAGGTCATGGTAGGACACTTGGTGTTAAAGGCAGAATACTTTATCTTGCTACTCTTTCTGTGAAGGGACCAGAGAATCATGCTATTGCCTTGGCTGTGTCTGGGGAGGGTTGGTAGCCAGGCATCAGTGCATCCTGTGCATGTTGCTTACAGCCCTCTGCTTGGCTCAGTGGTATTACCTGCAGTGACCAAAGTGAACTTTTGGAGCAGGGCTGTGCTCCTTGCCTGCTTACTCAAAGTGGGAATGGACTAGGAGTGAGTAGCTCTTGAATTATAGTCCGAGCTATAGGTCAATTAAAATGATCGATTAAAGTGCTCTCTCCATTGGCAGACACACATTTCAGCATTCATCTAGTGTTTTGCTTCAAGTGGCTGAGGCTGCTTACAAAGGAGAGCAGTTGTGGTCTCAGACAGCAAAATGCTAGAAAGAAAACTCTAAGCTGGGTAGGAGGGGATGGACGCTCAAAACAGCTAGTATGTTAAATGTCTGTGGGTGGTCTGTGTTGATCAGTTCTGTAGCATGAATGCTTACCAGCTAGAAACAGGACAAAGAACCACCATTTTTACTGTCTGAAAGCTGGCAGGGCTGCTGAGCAAAGACAAGGGCTCCGAGCTACAGTGGAGCAAGTGTCCTGCTGTAAGGGGGTGTTTTTGAAGCCATTCAGTAATATCTCTGGGAGATCCAGCCTTTCTGGCAGTGCTGTCTGATGACATGAGAAGAACCCTGATCAGACAGGTATGATCCTGGATCCTTCTGGAAATTAATGCAGACTTTTACAATTATAATCTAGCCAAACAAAACAAGCACCATCTTGTGCAAATACGTAAACCATAAACTTTTTTGGCAAGGCAGGTGTGGCATCTTCAGTATCTGGAAAGCACCTAACATGCTGTGTGGGCTCCCTACTGTATTCCAAATTATAAATGCTAAAAAAGCTTTGATTTATTTTATTTATTTTTTTTTATAATGTGGTTCTTGGCTTAATTTGGGTAGGCAAGAACTTCATAGACTGCATTGGGGTGCTCTGCATGTTTCCTCAGGCCCTCATAATTAATCAATGCTGAGCTGTTCCTCCCTATCCCTCTGGAGGAGGCACTAGAGAAAAGCTGTTCCATAGCTTGTTTGTCAGCTCTGAGAAGGACTGTCTAATCTTCAGAGATACCCTTTCTGGAAGGAGGGGTGTTCCTGGCCCACAAAGCCCTTCTGTACTGTGCTTTGGTACGGGCTGCAGAAGGCTTAGGTGAGATTTCATGATATAAGCTCAGTTTCCAATTAGTTTGTAATATGGTTTGCTGGGAACCAGTATTCAAGCTTTTTTTAGTGTACCTCTGGATAACTGATCTGCGGAACTCTGCTTCTGACACAAGGAATTTTCAAAACATTTCATGCCAGTAGCTCAGGCCCTCAAGCTTGTGATAAATGGCAGATGCATGCGTTCCTTCTAAACCAGAATGGCTTCTGTGTTTAACTGAATGCTTAATTGCTGTATCTGCGCCATACTGTGCTATCAGGCAGCTCTGCTTTTCAAGCCTGTTTATACAGACAGCTGAAAAGCCGTGCAAGTCTTTCAGGGTCTCTGACATCACGCGCTGGGAGGAGGCTTCAGCATCTTCAGTCTGATGCTTTTTGCTGTATGTTTACAGTCACTGGTGATCTTTGCACCTCAGGGGCTACAGAAAGACATTACTGTAGCCAGAGCAGTTCCAAGCTCAGTTGTGATAGTCCTAGCCCTGACAAGAACTGGGTAAAAATCTGGTCCAGCTTTACAGTGTTTTTATAGTCTAGTCCAGGTCTCTATAAACCACTTAAAATTTGCCTTCAGATTTAAATTTTCCTATTTCCCATTTGGAACAGGTGTTTCCAGGTTATAGAAAGTGTTGCAGAAAGGGAACAAAAACATTTTAAAACCTCTGTGCTGTTACAAATTTTGGCAAGTCTCTGACAGATGAGATTTTTAAAAAGTTTGCCCCACCAAAAGTAAAACAAGTGCAGACCTTGCTTACTTTTCCCCAGCTGTCATGTTTAAATAGGGTATTCAGTAACGTATGAGTCTTCAAAATATTCAGCAGTACAGAGCTAATATGTTTTTATATGAAAATATGTAACTTCTCAATTGTTTTTAATCTTATTTAATTGGGGAAAGAAAAGGGGTAAAGAATTTTATTTTAAATGTCAAAAAACAAATTTCAGAGATGCATGTTCTTGGAGTGGTTAAAAACCAACCCAAACTAGGCTTCAGGCAATGTTTTTTCAACAGCTTTAACCTCAAAGCACAGAGCAGACAGCTTTGTAGGCAACTGTAACAGCAAGGTGATTATGGCAATGACTCACACTTCCCTGTAAGGCATCCAGCTATCAACACACTTGGAGAGCCGTGGCTTTGTGCATGCAGGCAGGGTGTTAGTGCCACTTGCCAGCCAGCTCCGAGCTGCCTGAGCTTATAACTGCTTTGACAGCGAGCTGGGATATTGGTGCATTAGAGAGTGGCTCTGGTTCCCCCAGGCTTGTGAGAGGCTGAAGAGATGGGAGCTTGGGAAAGGGAAGTGCAAGGCAGGTTTAACTTCCCATTGCTTTACTTAATCCTCATGGGAATTGTTTCAAGAGTCCTCTGAAATCTTCTGGGTTTGGGTAATTGTTAAAGGTCTGACTGACTACCCACCAAGTGGGGTAGCATGGGAAGTGAAAAGGGCTATCATGTCCTGCTGGAATTATGCCAGTGGTTATGGAATGAGGACTGGTAGCTGGGGTCTTCCTGAGGAGAGACCTGGGTGTCCCTGTAGGCAGCTCAGAGTACAGCTGAAGGTACAACAGTAAACTACTGCCAGATGTTAGGATTGCAGGGAACAAATGGACAGAAAATGGGGACTCATTCATATGCATTGTGGGTTTCCCATATTGAAAAGTTAAGGCAGAAACCAAGCTGTCTTCAGAGATGGGAAACAGCAGTGATCATGGTATAGAGGAAGTCTTCTGAGCAAGATGTTGGGAATCTGGGGTTGTTCACTTTGAGTGACTGACAAGAAAGGAGTGCCACGTTTATGCACAACAGGCTGCATCCAAACTGAATGCTTGGGAAGAAGAGGTATTCAGAAAGACGTAAAATTCAAACTTCTGAAAGGAAATAGCTTTTCACATAGTGTGCAATTAGATTGTGGGATGTATGTAATGCAGTTGCCAGCTGGGCAAGATGTCATCAGTAAGGAACAAAACGTGGCTTTGGGAGTGTGCAGGTTTGCTATTGCAGGTGGTATCTGCAGATGATGTTAGTAATGCTTTAAAAACCCCAAATAACTAGTGATACAAAGCTGGCCACATCCATGGTTCAGCTACCAAGGCCAATCTTGATAGGTTATTTGGGTTCCTCTGTCCTCAATAAATTTCTTGCACTCTGATTAAAATAGTCTAGTACCAGATACTGTTTGCAGCACGATGCTGGGCAAGCTGGGCTGTTGTGACTCAGTATTGCCCTTCCCGTGTGGGTTGTGTTTGGCTTTGCACATCTTATGTTTTCAGAGGTGAGGCAGAGTGACTAATGTTTCCGTTCTGTTAAAGAAAATGGAATGGCAAAGACCTTAAATTATTATTTTTTTAAAGATGTATGTGTTTCATTTTAAGTTTCCTTCAGGCAAAATCAGCTTTGGTAAGCAGCTTAAACTGTATTATAGACCATATAGCTATTGTCATAAAACCAAAATACACCATGCTCTGTTTTGGGAAACTGAACAAAACCAATATTTTTTTTTTCTCCTTCCCTCCTTTTTTCACTTCCTTCAGTTTTTAATAAGCGACCGTGACAGAGACCCTCAGTGTAACCTGCATTGCTCCAGGTCCCAGTCCAAACCCCTCTGTGCCTCTGACGGCAGAACATATGAGTCAATGTGCGACTACCAGAGAGCCAAATGCCGGGAGTCAAGTCTGAGTGTGACACATCGTGGCCGGTGCAAAGGTAGGTGGATTTCAGATGCCTTTGAGGGGAGGAATGGGAGTCCTACCTCATAAGAAGCTTATGGATTCTTAGACCCTTGAGTTTAGTACCATGCTTTGTAAGTAGTTTGATTGAGATTGTGCATTCATGTGAGCATGGGTATCAGAGTCTGAGTTTAGGTGGCAAGGGTAAAAACCAACTGAATTATCAGTGAAAGAAGGTAAAGGAGCCAGAGACATCACTGAAAAGGGGCTGAAATATGTGTCTGCAGATCAGGAGCTGGCATCATGGAAACATAAAATAAAATCCTGGAAGAAGATATCTTCCTTGCTACCTGTGCTAGTGAGGAACTGAGATACCTTTGAGTAATAGGAATGTGCAGTGAGGAAGAACGTGTGGTGCACATTGGTGTCTAGTGCCTTTTCAGACATACAGTCTTTCTGTGCTGAGCTAATTAAGAAGACAAAGCATGCAAGGCTTTTACATGGCCTCTTTTTTGCCTGTTTGCTGTTATACATCTACTTAAAAGTGAGAATATTGGTTCTGTCTCAATTCAGCTCTTCTTCAGCATAGTCTAAAGATGAGGTTGAAACTTTTTTAAGGAGTATTGGTGTCTTGTCACACAAATGGTTTGCTTTTGCAGTGGAGTGAAAAATCAAGTTGAGTGCATTTGCTGAGAGCACAAGTGACTCAGAGGGCAAATGGCACAGATGTTTTTAGCAATTGGTTAAAGTGACAGGAGAAACTCATTAAAATTGCTGTGGAAGGAGAAATGGGCATATGTTTAAGCCTGGCTTTTGTTTATGAAGGCTTTTTTACTATTATGAATATGTATCTTTGTCAGAATAACTTGTTCTAAAATGGAAATCCCTTTTCAATGTATTGACAGGCTTTATACTTTAGGTGAATTATGAGCATGACCTCTAATATTGCTTTCTTTTAAACAGTCTCTCATTGGGGAAAAAAGCTTACTTGTATGATTTATTTTTTTTTCTCCTTCTTTTTTGTCTTACCACTGCTGGGTTGCTTTATGGCAACTTTTCTCAACTTTTCTCTCATAGCATAGAAAAAGGCCTTTGAGTCATGCTGCTTTCTGAGTACTGGAAACCCAGAAACTTTCTTCCCAGGGCCAAAGAAGCAGTTGGACTGCTCTTGCATGTGATGCATTTTTGAGTATCACAATAAGAAGTGGTAGGGTGGGAGTCCCACTTTTGCTTTCATCACTTGAACAGAGTGGCTTAGATAAGCAACTCCATGGCTGATGTTGCCATATAAACTGGCATTGTTCGGTTACTTAAAACATGGCATCTGAAATGTGGTGCATCTGTATGTGGAAGTGTCTGTTTCTGGAACTGGAGAAAATACTGATCGCTAGACTATACAGCCTGCTGTATGTTGTGATTGAAAAGAGTCCAAAGACGTTTTTATCTTAAGCACAGGTGAAGTATACCTTCCTTTCTGCTCTCAGACATAACTGAAACATTTAGCTGAAATTACTTGTGTTCTCTTTCCTTTCTTCTTTTACCCTGTGGTCCTATATAGCACCTAATAACCTGGGAGAGGCTGACAACTACAAGTCTTGCTTTTAACCCACTAACACTCCCGTGAATCCCTGGGAAGTAGGAATATTCTTTTGACTATCACATTCAAATTTAACCTTGCTGGTAATTTCCATGTGTGCTGCTGTTGAAAGGTATTTTGTTTTTCTAGTGCATTAGAAATACTACCTCTAGTTGTGCATGAAGATTAGTGTTCTTTGCAAATACAGACAGTTGTGAGACAGGTGTGCCTAACTACAGGTGGTGGGCCAGGTCTGTATCTTGTACTCACACAAACGAAAGTATCACCAGCAGTGTTTGGGTACCTTCTGTTGCAGTAGGGCACCAGTTTACCCTGAATAGCCTCCATTCCCTCTGTGTGACAGAGATGGTCTACAGGGGAACTCCCATAGAACTGGAAGGGATCCTGTGGGCCGTTGAGCCCAGTCACATGCAATTGTGGTAAATACTGTATCCAAGAACTTATCCTTATGAAATGGGCAATTTAAACTTGTTTCCTTCTCTGAGGGGGAAAAAAACTGGGTAACTGAAATAAGGAAAAAAAGGATATTGTGGACAGCAAGGCATAGTTCTTCCCCCCAAATTACCGCAGGTTTCCAATTTCATATGCTGATATCTTGTACTGTACTGTGCTTTTGCCAAGGCAAGCAGCATGGCTTCCATAGTGAGGACAGAACATTTTTGATTCAGCTTAGCTCTCTGCTCTCTCTCAAGAAGCTAAGGACCTTTAAAGATGAAATCTTGCTAGCCTTTTGGGAACTATAACTCTTACTCAGCTCTTGTTCCTTGCTAGCTTCCTCACATGCTTTTAAATGAAATTCCTTTGGTGCTAAATTATCTGAACTCTCTCCGAACCCTTGCTCAGACATCACAAAGGGTTAAAAGTCAGGAGTAGCTTAAAATGATGAAACTATGGCATCCATGACAAATGGAGCCTCATTGATGAGATTCCAGGGAATAGTTCCAGATGGCATAGCTGTGCGTAAAACACATAGCTAAGCACTCCTACCTGGATCTTTTGTCAGCAGGCATCTTAAGATCTGATGTCCAACAAGAGTTCTGCCTCAAAACTTTGCAGGGATGAAGGACGAATAATTGTTAAATGACTCTTGGCAAGCTGTCAAGACTATGCAGTGACCGTTAGGGTGGATCGGATATCAGTGGCTTAAAGCCCGTTTAAGTTCTGTGTTAATTGGTTGGTTTCTAGGAACTTGTTTGGCCTATTTAATTAAAAAAAAAAAAAGGGAGTGGGGGGATGGGAGTGCTCTACAAACTTCCCTTTAGGTTTATAATGGTTGGCTTTGAAAATCTACTGATACAGAGTTTGTTCTTGGATCACAAGTCACCATGTAGAATAAACCTATCGTAAGATACTGGTGGGAATTGTAACAGGAGTCTTCAGCTCATCTCCTGGGACACCTGGATGAACCCAACTTTTTGCTAATGTGCAGGAAAGGAAGGTCACCTTCTGACTAGTAATAAGTTGTTTGAAGGTAATCTTTCTCTTCTACCTACTGTCTGGTTAAAAACAGAGGATGATATTTTGAAATAATTCTTTTTGGCTTTTTTTTTAGTCCCCTTGCTAGATCAGTTTTGTCTTAACTTTCATGTTCCTAGTCCAGTGAGAGTAAAATGGGTCCCTCCTTGGCATCAATTAGTCAGTAAAATCTGAAATGACATTTTCAATCACTTTGAAAATTTAAGCGTGTTTTTAGATATGCTCCAAATAAGTTGGGGAACTCTGGAGTAGAAATGGTACATGGGTATCAGAGAAGGAGCAAAGCACGTCAGCATGAAAGAGAAGAAGCTGGAGAGTCCATGTGTAGGACTTGTCAAAAATGAAGTGGAAAACAGTGGGGAAAGTGAAGGATGATTGACACCCTGTGGGAGAGATGGGTATGTTTTTGTAGTTTGCTCAGGTTCCATTTTTGCCTGTTTTATGCGAAGACACAGATCATCAGCTGGAGTAAATGTGTATGGATCTGCTGACTTCTCTGTAGCCGGACTGCTTTGTGCCTGGAGGGGACCTGGCCTGTGTGTGAGACAGTTACCTAATGAAACTAGAAATAGCTCAAAAGCTGCTTGGATCAATTTTTGTCCTTTTAGCTTTTGGTAAAAACAAAGTAGAATTAAAATTAAATAGCTAGATTTTTGTGGTTGCATCGTAAAGATTTGCTGCTAGTGTAATATGGATGCCTTGGGTCTTTATACCCTGATGTTGTGTGCCATCAAAACTGCCTCTGCCTATTGAAGAGAGGATGCTGGAATTCTTGGGGCCTATTCAGGAGTGGATTGTGTATATTATGAAGGACATAGTGGTCTCATTTGAATAAGCTGTTCACGGATAAGATCAACTGTGATATTTAGCCAACCTCATTGCAGAATCTGAAATTATGTGCAATACATTCTGCAGATTAGGCCACAGATGTCAAAAACATCATTTGTAGTTCACAATCTCCTAGATGCTAGCTACCAGCCTGAGAAGAAATTTTCTTTAAAAGGCAGCTTTTTAAGCTGCAGTAAATCTGTGCTAAGTTTGAAGATGTTTAATAATTTGGCTTTAAATACTTCTGCTTTTAAAAAACCCATTCTGTTCTGGTTTTTCACCTTATGTAAGGGAGGGGAGAAAGTCCTGTTTAGTCTGTCTGGACCGTGAAACTGGAATGCATTAATGCCATTCTGTTTTATAAGCTTGGTGCTTGATACTCCAGTGAGCATTTTTAAGAGGGAAAGAAAAATGCTGAAGTACTCAGGTAAGCAATCAAAATGCAGAATAGGATATATGAATCTACATCAAAGCATCAGGCTTTAGTAAAATTCGTAATGCATCTTATTTGAGGTGAGCTATTTGGCAGCTACTTTTTAACACTTGGCACTTAATGTTTTACGTTTTCTAATTAAGAAAGCAAAAATAGCAAGGTGAAGTCATTCCACTGAAATGACATGTTGATGCAAATGTTAAAAAAATACCAGCCTGTGGAGTGAGGAAGAGAAGGATTGACAGTCCTTTTAAAAATAGACTGATAAATGTTGATATTAAAGGCACTGTTTTTACTGGAACTGAACTGTGAAATGACAGACAAAAAAGATAGTGGTATACACATACCTCTCCAGCCAGTGTGGTATATAGATGGCTGTTCCAAGTCAAGGCTGTAAAAGGACTGGCATGACCTTTGGAAATCAATGAGGGAAGATGGGAGAAATGATCAGGGCTAAGTGTTCATGAACAGGAGGAAAAATTGTCTGTCTTCTATGCACTTCAGCAGCAATTTGTGAAGACACACCACTTGAGCCAAGAGTTGAATTGCAAAAGAGGGTGCTGCAACAGCGATGAGCTCTTAAATGCTGCGGTGCATCAGTGTAGTCTACTGGGTTGGTAGTAGAGAGTTCAGTCTCTAAAGGCCAGTTAAAATTGTCAGGGACACAGTCACCTTAAGAGTAACATGTTTACATTATCTTCCCCTTTTATAGTAAGGGCTTGATTGTGTATGTGTTTGGTTGCTTATTAGACAAATTGGACAAAGATCAGAGTTAGTCTCCCTGCTGCCTGGGCTCCTAGTGTATTTGTACTACAGGAGATAACACAAAATGTTTGTTCCTACTAGCTCTGTAGTGAAGCATCCAGTTTCAGTCATGTATGTGTGCCAGCACCAAAGTAGATGATACGTGAAAATGCTTTACATGTCTGTTTTATGCTCAGGAGAGGAACCAGGTATGCCTGCCTGCAGTCCTGTATCCTCAGGTGGAGAGACTAGAAAACACACTTTCATTTGTGAATCTGTGCTTTGATTGTTATGTGAGAAATTCATAGCGCTCCTGTTTTTTATGTTCCTTATACATGCAGATCTGCATAATCTGCTGATTTTTTTCCCTACTTTGTTGCCCCCTGTGAAGCTGAACTTGAAGGTGTTTTTAGTCAAACAGCTAGCTATAAAAGGTGCAGCCATGCCATCTGGTTTTGAAATAATGTCCTTTGTCATGGCAAGCAAGATTAGACTCAAGTTTGAACAGGAGATCTGCAGGTGATAGATGTTCCAGTTAACAACATTGCCAGTGCTTCCTTTTCAGCTGAAAGAACAAGCATGTGTTGGAAGGGTTAGTACTGCTGGCAGAATCTTCCTCTGTGGAGGAGGTGTGCCAACAAAGTCTAATCATCTGGTCACTGTGGCAAGCAGAGGGAAAAGAGGAAATTCCAGCTTAGAGGTTATATCATGGCTAATTAGAAAAACAAATACTGCTTCTCAAAATTCAGTATAAATTTTATTCAAGTCTTTTCATTCTGTAACAATCTTGTTCTTTATACAAGCTTATAACAGGTCTACCTGAGGTCAAAGCTCCATGTGCTAAAGGTGTGGTGCAAGCAACCCACAAACAAATGAAAGTGTGAAGATGAGTGCCATAGGATCAGAAGGAACACCAGGTCACAGGGAGGTGAGGTGACCAACCTGTAGTCACTCAGTGGGTCAGTGGCAGAGCTGATGTAGGCACTCTTGCTTTGTAACCCCATGCCTAAGCTTAGAGGCACCTGTGCTGAATACTATTGCTATGAATAATGACTTTTCCCAAAGACTTCCATAATTTCAGAAGACTTGTGGAATCCTTCTTGGGGAGTAATGTGGTATGTTTAAAATGTGTTGGCAAGCCGGCAACTTGCTATCTTGAGTCATCAGTTGTGTAAATACTCTGCTTGAAAGCTTTGGTCTGTGCCTTTATCATAACTATTTACAGCGTTGTCATTGATTTCTGCATCTACATATGCTTAGATGAAAATGGCTTCTGTCACTGTGCAATGTGAAGTCAGTTGACCTGAGAACCCAGACTGGCTTTCTAATTCAGTGCTGGTATTAGTGATTCTGTTGTTGAAGTTCATGTGATCTGTGAAGCAGATATGGGATCTTTAGTGGAATTTTTTTGTTACCCAGTTATTTTTGTGCCTGATATAATGTGGATTCAACCTTGATCACTCTCTACAGTGCTGCTGAAAGATTCTGATGACCAGGTTTTGCAGTTTCTGCACTGAAAATCTTTCCATCAGTGGATTCATGAGGAAAGGAAGAAGGTGCTAGTTCCTGTGTCAGAGTCCCATAGAAACAGATATTTGCCTTTTTTCTTCTAGGCTGAACAGAAGTACTGTTAGACATCATGTTTTTAAATGTGAGCACTGAGTCAACTTGTATCTCTGCAGGGCAGAACTCTCCTCTTAAGCCCAACACTGATGACTGATGGGTTTATCTGGGTCTACACTCTATAACAGTGAGCTGGACCTGGAAAGAGTTAGTCATGAGATCTTAACCCCTTCAAACTCTGCTCTGCTTGCAGAGCAGTGTTTTTTCTTGGCAGCAAAGTTAGTTACTGATATGAGAAAGTATAATGCACACGTGGCTGTGAGCGCTGGGACTAGAGGTAGAAGCTGGGTGTGGGGTGTGGTGGGTTGACCTTGCCTGGATGCCGCGTGCCCACCAAGCCGCTCTATTATTCCCCTCAGCAGAAGGTGGGGGGTGGGGTGGGGAGGGGGTGGTTTGAGAAAAATAAAGATGAAAAAAACCCACTTGTGGGTCAAAGTAAAGGCAGTTTAATGAAGCAGTAGCAAAAGTCATTTGCACAGAAGTGAAGGGGAAACAAAAGTTTTTCTCTACTTCCCATCAGCAGGCGATGTTCGGCCGCTTCCTGGGAAGCAGGGCTTCAGCGTGTGTAGCAGTTGCTCTGGAAGACAAATGTTGTAAATAACGAGTGCTGCCCCCTTCTTGCTCCTTTCTCTTAGCTTTTATATCTGAGCAGGTGTCATATGTTTATATGACCTGTTGGTCTGTTTGGGTCAGCTGTCCTGGCTCTGTCCCCTCCCAAGACCCTGCCCACCCCCAGCCTGCTGGTGATGGGGGGATGTTGGAGAGCCAGCCTTGGTGCTGTGCGAGCGCTGCTCAGCAGCAGCCAAACACCGGTGTGTTAGCAGCACCCTTCTGGCTACCAGTACAAGCACAGCACTGGGAGGGCTGCTGTGGGGCTCAG
Organism: Falco punctatus; assembly: GCF_963210335.1. NCBI lineage: Eukaryota > Metazoa > Chordata > Aves > Falconiformes > Falconidae > Falco > Falco punctatus. Next base: position 21,386,709 of record NC_137587.1, read on the forward strand.
CCAGAGCCAGTACGCTGGGTTTCAGGAACACACAGGCATATCTACCTTATCTGAACCACACAAAGGTGGAAGTTCAGATGGGTCACTGGTTATTTTAGCACTTTATTGGGAGAGTTGCTTAGAGAAGAAGCTGTGCTAGGGCCATCACTTCTTCCACACTGCTTACTTCTAGGCCTGAATTACTTGGGTTATGCTCAGCCATCCAGTTTCAGGCTGTTAACACAGACACAACTCCCTCTAGAAAGGCCTTTCACTGCATGGGCATTATGCTCCAGCATTTGTTAGAAGAAGCTTCCAGCGCCCATGGATGACCATAAAAAATATCACCTGGGAAATGAGGCAGCTCTTCATTAACTGGCTCGTAGTTTGATTGTCTAGGTGCATTTTTGACTTTGGGATCATGAGTGCTAACTCCATAGCTAATGTTAATGTTGTTTGGGTTTTTTTTTCCTGCTGCAGCAGTGTGGTGCATCTGACAGCTTGTGAAGAGGCCAAATGGTGTTTGCAATCTAAGTAGGTTTTGCTTTTCTCCTTATAGATGCTGGCCAAAGTAAGTGTCGATTAGAGAGAACTCAAGCACTGGAACAGGCAAAGAAGCCCCAGGAAGCAGTCTTCATCCCAGAATGCAATGAGGATGGATCATTCACACAGGTAAAACTTCTGTTGTCTTCCTTCAGCCAGGCTGCCAGTGGCTGTGGGAGAGTCACTGTTATGGCGTGAACCAAATGATGATAGCAGGATGGGTGCAGTCTCAGCTACTCAGGTGAAGGTCTTGAAAGCTGGGGACTTGTTTTAACCAACTGGAAGCTCTGATTTGATCACCATACCTTAAAAAACAAATACACATGTAATGACATCCACCTCCAGTGCAGCACAGAAACAAATGGCATCAACCTCCAGCACAGCACAGAAACAAAAACAAGTTTCAGGGGAGGTCAGTTTTTCCCTGAAGGTGACCTGCAAAGATAGCTGTGGCTCAGATAGAACAGGGTGGTCTAAGCTTCTTCAGCTGTTACCTGTGCTTCATCTATCCTAGCAAAAAAAGTGGTTTGTTGAGCCGTTTTCCTCTGTAGGGTACTTGTTAGTGACAGGCTTCTCTTTTCTGTTCTATGCCCTGTTGTGGTTTGGGGGGTCTGGCAGAGAGGTGATGAAAGTGTTTTCCTTGAGGTTTTGATTCTTCACTGTTCCCTTGCTGGAACTAAATGCGTGCTTGTGCTGGTTTCATAATGCTGTTTCTTTTGAGAAGCAGTTCTCAGGCAGGGTAGTGGAGGAGGCTTATGGTTTTGTTGGCCTTTAGGATCTGTGAAAAATGAATAGTCAGGCCTGGTCCCTGAGCATCCTTCAGAAATAGTTGGACTAGGAGAGGTCCAAGAAAATTCCAAAGAAGTTGAAGTAGTTGTGGCAAAAACAAAGCCCTCATGAAGGAGATTTTGAGAGGAAGAGTACTTTGCAGAGGCAGGTTAGAAATGAAGAGTGATACTTGGTTCTTTTACCACTAGTATATTGAGTAGTGTTCCAGTGCTAACTGAACTGGGTGTTAAAAATGGCTCATGCGCGGTTCCCTAACAGGTAGGAGGAGTATGCTGTCTGCTTAGTTTGGCTTGCATCTCAAAAGCTAAAATCCTGCAGCCCTGACGACATCTACTTTGTGAATTTAGGTAGATCACACAACTCTTTTTGCCTTAGCTTCCCTATGTCTGGCACTGCTCTAGAGATCTTGTGCCTCAGAGAAATTTTAGGATTCACTAGTTGTTTGCAAAGTCTTTTGAAGGTAAAAATATTTTCCAAAATACAATCAATATTGGGTTCAAAAAGATGAGAAAGACAAAAAGCCTTGGGGTTGGTTCAAACACTTCGTGATGCCTGAGGGAAGAGGAGAGGAAAGATTTTTTTTTTTTGTGATAACCCACCAAAAATTTTTATTCCCCACCCCACCCCCCGCCCCTCAACCTTACCCTCCCATTATCTGGTGTGTGGGAGTGTTTTTATTTTGTTTTTGTTTTTTAGTGGTGAAGTGGGAAAAGTTTATCCATCCTGCCAACTTTGCATACTTATTTGGAGCAGGCATCATCATATTTGTGTACAGTGTGGACCATCTTGGGAAGATGGTGGGGGTAAGAGAAGTGGCTGCAGTGTCTTGGTCAGACTACACTCTGAATTGTTGAAATTTGATTCTGTGTAGAGCTGCTTAGGTTATGTTGGCAATAGAGGGAAATAATTACAAAATCTAGCACAGTGGGCCAACTGAGTGCTCCATGTTAAACCTTTATAGTTCAAGAAAAAAAGGGGAAGGAAAGCTGACTTTCCAATGTCTCTGTCATCTGTCCATCAGCCTCTTGGAGAGTGAAGTAGGAGGTGCAGGCAAAATTTTCATCCTAATAGGCTGGACTGAGTGCAGTTGACAAAGCTTTGTTTCAGGCAGGTTTATTTGGAAGGTCTGTTCCTTTCCTGTCCTGGAACCCTGGCCACTGTGGGTTGCCAGTGGAGGGGCAACATGAAACTGCTTACAAAAATTGTGTGTTTTCAGCTGGCAGCCAAGTGGTATTTCACATTCTTCCTCTGTTCAGTCCTATCTGTGAACACTAAAATGCTTTTGTTTTACCTGGCATGATGAAGGAAGCTTCTGATCCCTTTCTAGCTGGAATTAAATGAAATTCGTATCATTCCTTGGATCGTAACAGTATCCCACGTTCCACATACCTCAGGAACCAGCTTCATCATTTATACTGCAGCATCTAAGGTCATTGTCCCTGTATAAGATGTGAATGAAAAACAATGTCAGAGGAAGCTAACTGGTTTCAGCCTGCATTTGAGACAAATATTTCCTTAGCTTCTGGCTCAAATCAGTTAAACTTTGGGTTTAGAAGGATGCATAAAAATTAGAATTTTGGTGAACAGTCTAAATAGGTTTTGCTTCCAGCAACTTATGAATAGATCTCATCTGGTGGAGATGGTTTGGATACTGCATCTCTTGTGCAGAGAATTGGCACCCCTAGGTTCTACTCTGTGTGGAAGCTGTGTAGACCAGTTCTTGAAGTCCCTGAGGCCTTGATGAAGTCAGCTCTGAACTGTTGTTAGTTTTTTTCCGGTTCAGTGCCCAGACTGTTGCTCCATCGAACCTCCAAAATCTCAGTTGAGGAGTCCAGAACAGAGCAGCATCTCTCAATTAAGTTTCTAGGAGAAATACCCGCTATGCTCTTCAGCCTTGAAGCCCAGTCCCAACAAGATGCACATGCTTCAGGGTATACCCTGTATGTAGAGTTGGCTAGGGGAATGTTTTTCAACAACTTTCTGCCTTCTGTGCAACTGTTATTGGAGGAATATTTTGGGTAGAAGAAAAATTCTGATCAGAGGGGAAACAAAGATGCATGCATATATTTAGAATGTCAAATGTCTTAATTGTTACAGTACTCGCTGAAGATGTGGATGACTTGCTTTCAGGTCTTGAGCCAAGCCTCTTTTTTTGTAGATGTGTACACAGTAGGTGTTCAGGCCCACATCATCCTTGCCATCAAACTTCAGAAGATCTAGGTTTTTGTCTAATTAATTGTTGGAAATACTTGAAAGTTTTGCAGGAGTGAAAAACAGACAGCGCAGGTTTGGGAGCTGCATTTGGTAGTAGTAACTTTATGTTCACAAAACCTGTTTAGTCTTAACCGGATTGAACTGTTGCTTTTGTGGTTTATCATCATCCTCTTGATTAGAAACTAAATTGCAATCACTATGGGTAAACACTAAAAGTAGCACTAACTGAAATTGTTCCTCTGAAAGCCACCCAAGTCTGCCCTTTCCAGCTCCTGGAATTGCATTCAGGATGAAACTGTGTAGATTTGGGGCTAGATCCACTGCAAATTGGATGGGGCTGTAGGGTGGTAAAGAGAACATATAGCTACTCTGCTGTTTTGTGACTGGCAGTAAGTGCTGCATGGGACAGTGGCTGCAGAGGGGAGACCATGCTTGCCTTATCTCCTCCTGCTTCCCTGCAGGGCTACTGGCTCGGAGATCAGAATGTTAGATGTGGTAACAAGGGTGAAAGGGAGGAGGGCCTGAAGGCAAAGACCTTGATTTGGCTTGCATTTAAACTCCGCATTAGAGAGACATCCTGTGTGTCTTAAACACTTGTATAATATGCCTGTTTTTTCATTGTCTGTAAAATATAGACCAAAAAGAAGTGTGGCTACCAATTCTGTTGTCTGGATGGCCAGTTTTCCTAAGCATGACTAGTTATAACGGGTTTTGAGTACTGCATGAAGAGGAGCAGGCACCTGTCAATTCACTGGTTTTCATAACTGTTTCTATGCACTGTGAGTGCTGCTTCCCTTAGTCTGGGAGTTTGTGTATAGCAAAGATCTTATCAAATCCCTTTTAAGCACTGCTTACACATCTAAAAATGTGGTATGGACTTGCAGCATGGAGGAGGTGGTGGTGCTGCAGGCATGATGGGATGACTGTAAATGGGGAAGGACCTGATGAATTACTCTGGAATTGTTATTTCTTTATATTTCAGTTTGTGTGGAATATTACTTCCTATAACAAAAGCTCTCTGCACTTAGCCCACAGTAATGTAAACATGCAGATAAAATTTGAGTTATTCACAACATAAGAATATGTGTTTGGTATGAGTAATTTGATAAATTGTATAAATCTGAGGTCATGTACTGTTGTGCAAAATTAAACATGACTAAAACCAGTTTCTGTTCCCAAGATTTGTGCTCTCCTTTTTTCTGTTATGCTGTATTTTGCATAAATGCCATTCCCTTTCCATGCTGCACTTAACCTGCTGTGATCTGTTCTTCATAAACAACAGGCTCTATTGGGTAATCTGTGCACTTTCTTTTGCTGCCTAGTGCCATTGGGCTTGTTGCCATGGGCTGAGAGACTTGCATTCTTCATAGTTTTCCCCCCAAGCAGCTTTTTAGAAAAGGTTGCTGAGGTTTTAAATGGGATCTGCTTCAGACAGATTAATATGAACATGAATAATGCTAACCCTGCTTTGGGGGTATAGTCTTGCGGGGCTTTTTGTGGTGTGTCTTGCTATTTGCTGCCACCGTCCACTGTCTAGCTGTGGTTTCTTTTCCTTGTAAGTCTGCATACAAGTGGCTAAGAGCAAGTCTCCTTGGAGAGTTTATTTTGAGTGTAGGGCTCTCACAACTGCAGCTGTTCGTGCAGTTACGATGCAGTGCTGAGATTTCTCTTAGAGCAAGTGCATCAGTGAAACCTGTTGTCTTACGATGGGATCAGTGAGTGGGCTGACTGTCAGAGCAGTTTGCCATTATCAGATAGCTTCCAGAGCACTCCTACATCTGGTAATACAAGTCTGTTTAGAAAAAGCAATCTGTATTACAGTCCGTAGCAATAGTTTTGTTCTGTGCTATACTAATGCGTGTACAAAGTACTGCATTCTCCTAAGTCCTACAAACAGACCCCTTTCTAAAGATATCGAGAACCCTCTCACCATTCAGTGTGACTTTGTGATCCAAGTCTGTTCCTCTGTGTTGACTAGTGTAGCGCGATGCTGAGCAGAATTACAAACTCATTTCTTAATGCAGCATGGTGTTTGGGGCACTGTGTAGACATATCCCGCATTCCCTGGATGCTGTCTATTATTCCATTATTCAGTGTTTATGCTGTAGCAATACTAAGCTCTCAAGGATTTAACTTCTCCTTTCAGAAGAAAAGAACACAGTCTGTCTCGCTAGATTAAAGGAACTCTTTCTTAATAAAGAATCTGGGCTTTAATTAGTAGATGGTTCTAGCTTTTTCTGGTAAAAGACATTCCTTCTATAAAAGACTAGCTGGAGCTCTCTGTGACTATTGCTCTGCAGATTTGTCTGCTACTTATGTGCTTCGTTACTTCCTGCAACTCTTACTGTGTTTCTCATTTGTATATTGAGCTGAAGATACCCATGGATGGGTAAGGAGGTAGCAACTTTGGTTATATATATATTCTTCAAAGAACCACCAGTCAAGAGAGCAAAGGAGCAAATTCTTAAAGCAAGAGTGGATGTCCTTAAGGAAAGCAGCAATGTAAGGTCACTTTTAACTTTAAAGGATCATGTTCTGTGTCAGAAGCAGTGAGCCTCTCTTGAGGATCCCTCTCCTGAGCTAAAAGTGGTATCTCTGCCAGGGTGTTAGCAATGCCCTTGATGGTGGCTAAGATTTTTTTTTTTTCCTGCCAGAAATTACTTCTTTCCCTGGTTATATGAATAGTGAAATTCCTGTGGAGCAAGCATTTCTTGAATGGTGCATAGACTCAAGGAGGGTGGTTGCTGCATAAAGCCCTGGTGGGAATATTTGTCTACACAACATCATTTGGGAAGAATTAAATGTGAGCGGGGAGCAGAAAAAGTGACAAAAATGATTTAAGGGTTTGTAGACTCAAAGAAGCTCAAAGTTAAGATGCAGACTGATTCATAGCTTCCTAAAATTGTCTGTAAAGGCAAGGCAGCCTTCTGACTAGTCTGCTGATGCTTAATCTGGCAGAAAGTATGGCAAGATCCAGGGTCTAAGCAATAGAAGACATTTAAACCAGAACACAGACATCACTTAAGATAAACAGCCATCAGGCCAGTGTGCCAATTGTGTACCACCAACTTGGGTTCAGAGAACTTTCTAGATGAGTCTCAATGGCTTGAACGAAGGAAAGGCTTGATTGAAAATTGATGTGTGACACTGTGGCTTCTGCTCCGTGGGTCATACCAGATGACCTACTGGCTTGGAACAATTTAGCTGTTTTTAGAGCAAAGGAGCACCTGGGTGCAAACAGAGTTCGGAGCCTTGCCTTGTGCTGTGAGTGTGGGCAGTAGTAACTCTGCTGTCTGCCCTCGCCCTCAGCAGTGCTATTCAAAAACTGGATGTCTTTTTTCTTCTTCCCTAGAAGTATTGCTTTGAATGCAGAAGGAATGTTTTTCTTCTCTTCTTCTCTCTGCCCTGCATTATGGAAGGAGCCAAGAAATGTTTGTCTGATCTGCGATCGGATAGGAATTGGTTACCAACCTCTTGATCTGGACAGTAGTGAAAGGCTGGTCTGAGCGTTAATGTTCCTGTGCTTGTCTAAGGCACTCTCAAGCCTCTTTTAGCAAGCTTCTTCCTATAAGTCTGTAAAGACTGGTTTCAGCCATCACAGAATTACTGCTTTGTCCTTGTTCTTTCCTATTTTCAGTTTATCTTTTTGAAACAGCCACTTGATCCTCCTTTGTCAAATGGCTGTAAAGGGATGATACTGCTTGCTTGTTGAGAGAAGGTTTGGTCTACTTGGGAATCTGATTCTGGTGTTGCCAGTAAGATAATGAAGAAACCCATACAGCAGCTCCTTTCTCCCTCAAGAAATTAAGATGCAGAGTCATCTGCCAGTGACTATAATGTTTTCATATTTCATTTCATAATGGACTTGATTGAGAGCAGGTGGCCATTCATGTGGCCAGTGGCTAGTATGTTAGCTACTGTTTGATTTCACGCATCACAATGGCAGGGGGGAATAGAGGAGCTACTGCTACAGTCTTTATTTGGGCAGTGGTGGCAGAGCATTTGTTTTTGGGTTTGTCCCTCATGCTTTTCATTCATCGGTTGAGATGGCATATCCCTCACTTACGAAAAATAGGAATGGTGTCCTCCTGCACAATCAGGGATTTGGGTGCTTGCAGCAGTTGAATTTTTTTTTTTTAAAGTGTAGATGTTACTGGGGAATCTGTTGGAAGACCTCAAGCGATTTGCAGGTTTTATTTCTCTGGTTCCCTATTATGTAACTTAAAATGTTCTGCTGTTGGGTAGGTGTATATTTGATATGTCAGACTCTGTCTTGTGTCTTTCAAGCAGTAATCATACAATTATTTAGACTGAGAAAAAACCTTTTAAAATAAGAGTCCAACTGTTAATCTAGCACTGTAAAGTTCACCACTAAACCATGTCCCTAAGCACTGCATCTACAAGTCTTTTAAATACCTCCAGGGATGGTGACTCAACCACTCCCCTGGGCAGCCTGTTCCAATGCTGGACAACCCTTTCAGTGAAGACATTTTTTCCTAATATCCAATCTAAACCTCCCTTGGTGCAACTTGAGGCCGTTTCCTCTCATCCTATTGCTTGTTACTTGGCAGAGGAGACCAACACTCACCTCACTACAACCTCCCTGCAGGCAGTTGTAGAGCCTAATAAGGTCTCCCCTGAGACTCCTTTACTCCAGGCTAACCAACCCTCAGCCTCTCCTCACAGGACTTGCTCTCTAGACCCTTCAGCAGCTTTGCTGCTCTTCTTTGAAGATGCTCCAGCACCTTTATGTCTTTCTTGTAGTGAGGGGCCCAGAACTGACACAGTATTTGAGGTGTGGCCTCACCAGTGCTGAACATTATGTGTCTGCAGATTGGTTAGCAATCAAGGTTTTTTGTATATAAAACTGATAACGTATTTTCTCTGACACAATGCTTAGCTTTAGAAGACTGAGCACCAAAAAAAGGCAAACACACTTTTTCTAACATGTATTTTGGTGGAGCCCAAATTAACTCAGTAAGTGAAGATTAGGTCCGTACAGTAAACGAGTGTCACTTTTACAGTTACTCTTCTGATTATAACAGTATTTAAAAATCTTGCTACTGTGGGAGTAGGATTAGAATGAGGTTGAATTTTGGGTGGAAGATTTAAATGAAATTAAGCAACAAAAACTCAAACCTGAGGTAACTGGAAACTCATAGGAAAAATTTAAAGTAAACCCCATAATTTTCAAGATTCTTTACTACAGGTGCTCTAGAATAGTTGACAGAACACAAACTTTACAGAGTTTGTGTTTACATGCGGTGTGTAGAAATGGTACTGGATCAGCTATTGCTTCTACATCTTTTTTTTTTCAATGTCATACTAGTGCTGTGTAAGTGATGAAAAGTATACTGTTTTTTTTTTTTTTCCTCAGCCCGGTAAGCTGCGAACTCTAGGCTGTAGACCACTGTTGCTATGACACCTAAATATGCTGAGACCTGGTCACATAAAATGATGAAAGGTAGCATCTCTCAACGCAAAGATGTCCAGGAATGCCAACTGCAGTTGTTTTTGAGGCTTCTGAAGTGTCCATTCTTCTTGGGTAGTTGTCTGGCCTTTAGGATAAGGGCTGAGATTTGATTGCTGCTGTTATGCATAGTAGGAAAGTCCTTTGGTGCTGCAGAACATGCGGGTGTTGTGAAAGTGCTGTCAATCTGAGATTTTATTTTTTTTGCAGGGGTAAGAAAGGGTCATGGCCTACCAGTCTAAGGAAGACCAGCGTTCCTTAGCTTAGTTATTTACAAAATTACTTCGCTTTTAAAGTGCTTGGCTTGCATAAATGAGTGTCTGTAATTGGTAGGTCTCAACTGAGATGAGTTGCATAACGTGCTCCTAGTTAATGCATCTATCCTAAATTTATGTCACTGTTTTTTGGACTCCTCTGCCTTGTACTTTGTTATTTTCTGAAGGTTTGGCTGAAGGAATATCAAGTCACTAGTACTTGCATTTTCTTAAATGTTGGGTATGCTGGATTTTTTCTCTAATGTAACATGGAATGGTTTTGCCCTATGAATTCAAGACCCTATCCTGCAATTTGTCTCTATCTCTGGGTAGGATTTTTATAATTAATGTTTAGATGTAAAGACAGTTTCTTGTACTGTTGGGAATGCAATAATGTGTGTGTGATCAGCAAGGATAAATGCTAAACACAGAAACTCAAGCAGTTCCATCACACTCATTTTGAATGTGCAATTGATTATATTGAGCAATAAGATACTTGCAATTTTATTATTGCTAATTATATTCACAGTGGTTTTGAGTAATTTGCAATTAATTTTGTGATATATTGAGAGAATAAAGATGGAAACGTGCAGATAGCAGCAACAGTGACTTTAGTAACATGAGTACATGAGAGTATTGTTGATTTTGGCTGCTAAAAGTGAATTTGCTCAAGGCAAAATGATTGATTTGCACTTTAGTGAAACCAAAGATAAACACGTGGTACCGCGTTATAATTGCTCTTAGATCATGTTTTATGTGATACTCAAAGCCTTTTAAAAAGACTGTCGTTAAGTCTCTGAACAAACTCGGCTACCTTAGGGAATCGAAGCCAGCTGTCAGCAAGGGAGAATGGCTGGTTTAGGTCTGAAGGATCCCTAATGAAGGGAATGGTGCAAACACCCCATCATTCTTCTGTGTGGAGAGGACCGGAATGGGAAATTGGCTCCAGTGAACTTGTTTGGAAAAAGAGAGAATGAGCAGAATTCAATCTAGAAGTAAAAGACAGGTTCTGAAGTAATCTCATTTTGTGGCTTGTTTTTCAGAAATTTGAAGGACCCATCTCCAGCATATAGTAACGTATGCATTTCTGTACCATTCCACAGTGGGGGATCGTTCACTTTTTTCTCAAGGGAAGTCAAAGGCATCCCAAATTCCATCCAAATACTGACCACTCTGTGAAGCTGAGTAACCAGATCTGTTAAGCTGGATGAAACTATAGTGCCACTGAACTAATGTCTGCATAGATGTTACCAAGACCAGTTTGCTAGGTTGAGATTTTTCTGTTCTGCCTTTAGAGGTCTTCATCTGAACTAGTTCATTCTGGTATCCTTCCATGGTGAAGGGCAACTCTAGAAGTCCAGGTCAGAAGTAGAGCTTTAAAGTTAAACAAGATGAATCTTACGCTGTGTACCTTTTGGCTCATTAGAGTCTCCATCAAATGTTCTTAAGACCTTGTCAATATATGAAGAGCAAGCGTGTTGGATCTCGCTCCTACTGCCTAGGTTGACATAGTAACAGGAGAGAGCTTAAATCTATCTGGAGAAGGTTTGTTAACATAACAAGTCAGTGTTGCATTTTTTCCAGCCTGTTTTAGTGAACAAAATGCTCTTGAAATGCCCACAGATGCTGTTCTCAAGCAGTGGCTGTGGAATTGGGCCAGGGTGGCATTTTCACATCCCAGATGGGATGAAGTGGGACAACTATTTAGTGGTAAATAGTAAATGGGATTTAGCAGAGGGTGGAACGAGCTGACACTTAACTGTTGCTTCCCCAAACTAAAGCGTTCTCAGCTGACGACTAGTAATTCTTTTGCCTCCTGAATTGCAGCTAAAGGAGTTGGAGTAGGAGAAATAACCTTTATTTGGGGAGGGAGGTGAGGTGAGAAAGAAAAGATGATGGTATCAGACACTCCTCTGTGTGACATCCTCACTCTGAAGCATGTGTTTGTGATGCACCTGGACTGGAACTTCCACTAAGATGCTGGATTATAATAAAAGTGGTGGGTGATAGTGAGAAATGAAATGCCTGCTCTTTGTTTTATTAAACAGGTGCAGTGCCATACCTACACTGGATACTGCTGGTGTGTGACACCTGATGGCAAGCCTATTAGCGGCTCTTCTGTACAGAACAAAACTCCTGTATGTTCAGGTACTGTGGGAGTGGCTTTAACAAATACTAATTTAATAACCCAAGAGGGCTGGGAAGAATGTGTCCTGTTGAGAGTGCTTAATCTTTTCAGGTGACTTGGCCCATTTACCTGACTTAACAACTGTAGTTGTGCTTCTGTCTTCCTGCGTTCTTACTGGCATTTTGGAAGCTGCAAGGGAGCTTGGACTGTGGCATGCCCATCCTGCAGTTAGGGTACAGGCATTCCCTGCAAGGCTCGCGGAGAAAAAACAGCTGAGTAACAGCTGTGGTAGCCAAGGCAAGAGTCATAATGTTGCTGTGTACACCAAAGCCAGAGAATCTTGTAACAGATGGGACAACTTTTTTTCCATGGTATTTTAAAGAAGTGGTTCTTGGCCTGTATTTAGTGGGCCATGGAGTCATTTTGCCTTCAGAGTGACTTCAGTTAAAAGTTTGATATGGTGGTTCTGTGAGAAGCTGGTAGTTGTTGACTACTTGCCTCCAAATCTGGAGTCCTGCTGTTATAAGGAATTTGGGTCTTCTGATCGTGTTGTTCAGTTCTAGGATCCCCATGTTTGTTTCAAGGGGCTGGACAGCACTGGGCTTGCACCACAGCTCACAAGGAGGCCCAGAGCCAGGCCGTTACTCATGCATTTATTAAGTGATGTGCTTCTGTGCACTCAGCCTGATGCTGCTCTGTCGCCTGGCGGTTTACTGGGCCCAAACCCATACTTTTCTGTACTTAAACCAGAGTGATGCTGTTTGTTTTTTGTCCCCACCATTCAATATGGCAGCTCATGGCTCAAACGAGATGAGGGTGGGCTCTAGACTTTCGTACGGCCCTGATCACCTGTCAACAGTTGAGCTTGGTCAGCGGCGGTGAACAGAGCTGCTCTGGCAGCAGCACGCTAAGCCCAGGGAAGAGTGGGAACCTGTTCCGTGCTGTTCGGGAGAATTCAGGGGAAACACGTGAATTGTGCTGCCTCCCATGCTACCCACCATGCCCCCCCCCCCCCCCCCCCCCCCGATAATAAGTAAGAAAAGACAGCAAGCATAGGAGTTTGTTTCTGTTTCTGATGTGCTCAGTGATACTATATAGGCACTGCTGCTGTCTCTGGCTTCACGCTCTGCAACCTGCACCCCGTGGCTGTTTAATGTATTTCTTCTTTCACACCTAGCAGTGTTTGCTCTTTAGGTGGGAGCGTGACAGCAGTCAAACCTTTGGGTTTTTTTAATCCTTCTCACCTTATTCAGCGTACTCTTGGCTGTAAGGTTTTTGTAGTAATAACTTGCATGAGGGTTTGAGTTGAGTGGGAGAACTTTCTGAGAAGCAGTGAGTCAGTGTAGCTTGAGGGAATGCTTGGTGTTTCACAGGTACATGTAAAGAAAATGAGATTAATACCCTTTTTTAGTGTAAGATGAAATGCTATGGTAATTTGGCTTAAATCTTAGAATATGGCTTTCTTCCACAGTTCCCAGTATATGATTTTGGTAGGGCTTGGTTTAGAGTTTTGCTGATGTGTTTGTTTAGTCTTGAGCCGTTTATAAAATCATGTTACCAGGAAAGTAAAGTCATGGTGCATTGTAGGACACACAAATGTTAGGCCTATGATGACTAATATTGAGTATGTGCTTCTTACTTGTAATTCAGTAGCAGATCTGTGATGAACTGATCTGTGAGTGAAAGTGTCTGGACAATAGAGTTTGTTTAGGGTTTTCTTCACAAGATTCTTGAGCCTGTTGGAGCTGCCTCCTTTGGAGCTGACTTTTGATCCATGTTTCCTGGAAGGATCAGTAATCACTGGATCTGTTCAGTAATGGTGCACAGAAGAATCAGTTTCTTGTGAATAAAGCTTTTCTGGAAAAAAAAGTGTCTTGTCATAGATTTTTTTTTTTTTAATATGCACCTTAGTAATGGATTTGTTAAAAAAACCTTTTATTATCAGTTCAAGTTTCAGTGGAAAACTGTGTGATGATGCTCTAAAGTGAACTGCAGAAAGTGTAGAATCATATATGTTATGTTAAGATCTAAGTTATATTAAAAACCCCAGGATGTGTTCTATTCAAGTACATGCTGGATCTTGTCAGTGTCCCTTTTCAAACATCTGGGGATGTTCAGGGGTTGGTTGAAATACATTTTCTGCAAGTTGTCCCACTTAATCCCTTTCCTTTAAAATACTGCCCTTGCATTCCCACCTGTTTTTGATTTGTTCTTCCTGACATTTGCAAACAAAAGTGACTCTTACTGATCTTTCCTTTTTGCCCTTGGATTTATTCCAGGTTTCTTACTAGCACACTGCTCTACTGAGCTCTTTCAAATTGCTAGATCCAGCTACTAAAGATTTCTTGTCTATCCTCATCCTGATTTAACATCTTAACACATAAAACTTCCTTATGCTGGTTGAAGCCACAGCCCCTCTAAATCCTAAACTAAGCTGTTGGGAAGTGAAACAGACACTTTGTGGGTTGAGATATGGCTGTATTAATGTGACGTTATGTGTTCTGTGTGATCATGAAGCATCTAAATAGATGTCTTTTTTTTTTTTTTTTTTTAATTTCTTTTTCCTCCCCTTTAGGTTCTGTAACTGATAAGCCATCAAGCCAGGGTAATTCGGGAAGGAAAGGTGAGTGGAGTCCTGTGCTTCAGCAACGTCTTTTGTAATAGCAGCTGCCCAGCCAAGTCCCTTGAGATAACTCAAACCTGGGTTCTTAACCAGCTTGGTGTGCAGGAGGCTTATGTACCTTTGGACCTCCCCCTGCAGCAGGAGGAATAAGATGGTAGTCTGTTCATGTACCACCCTGTGGAGTACAAAATGGTGTGCTCTGTGCTTATCAGCTAAGATGTCATATGTGAAAGCAGAGCTTCCCAGAGGGGCGGCTGGCACAGAATAACCTCTGCTTGTTCACCTTGAAGTTAACTACTGAGTGTTTCTCAGTAAAATCCCTAGAGATTAGGAAGGCTGTCAATATGACTAGTACACTGGATGTCAGGAGTGCCAATGTCATGGTTGTGACTTTATATGTGTTGAAAGGTGGTATTTTTAACAGAACATAAAACCCTCTGGCCAGCTGGAGCAGTGCTGGATTAAACCCTAGCCATGCTTGGAAACCTCACTGTTTTGTGCATTTGGTGTTGGTCCTCCTTTACACTCCTTTCTTTGGTCCTTGTCTTTCCTGAGCAAGGCACTAGATGTGTTGTTGTTCTTCTCCTGTGTGTATTCCTTACCTGTGTCCTCTGATTTGCATTCATTGAAATAGTCTTGGGAGGGGTGACCGCTGAAGTATACATCGAGGAGTAGTCAAATTTGTCTTCAGACCTTCTCCACACCCTGATTTTCAGTCATGCTCCCCTCTACCCCCACCTCCGGAGTCAACTTTTGAGTTTGACTCCTTACTACAGCACTGAATGCATCCTCAATTCCTGCTGGTGAGGATGAAGGCTGTTTCCTAGGAGAAATTCCTGTTTTGATAATCTGATGCAGGATTTTTACTGCTCTCTAAACCAATTATTCCTGACACTTCAAAATACAGGAAAATGCCTGCCTTGACACTAACATTTAATTTGAAGATCATCTTCCATGCTGGGACTGCCAATCCAGTCCTGAAAACACTTAACAGGAATTAGAGATTGCTGCGTTACAAGCAGTGATGCATTTTTAGTATATCTGCTCTCCAGCCTATCGCTTGTGTACAGTAGCTTAGGAAAACAAAGATGCAAAGAAAACTGCTTAGTTAAAACTGAATGCTGAAGCCTGCTTCTTATTTTAGACAAGGTTATGTCTCTGTAAACCTGTAATTGTATTAATGTGTAATTGGCATCTGTATGCATTGTTATCTTTCTCTTAATGCAGTCATTGCTAGTCTAGCCTGAAGTGCAAGCAACTCCAGTTGCTCTTGAAATCTGCATTATTTGTGAGTGGGAGTTGTATGTAGGCTTCCTACCTGACTAGTCCTGGTTTGTTCTAGAATTGGAAACAGCTGACACTGGATTTCATAAGAAACAGGAGCAAAAGGGGTAAACATCTGAACTTGTTTTTCCCACTTCACTCCCTTTATTAACTCTGAGGTTGGAACATGCAAAAAAGGGAACTGTAAATGGAATGAATTAATCTAAAACTTGTAATATAAATTGATTCTTCTTGGAGGCTGCCTGTTTCAAGAACAGCGTACGCTTGGTCACATGGCTGCAGAAACATCTATGGAGTACCTGTCAAGAAAAGGGAAATGTTTCCCTTTGGGCCAGCATGCTTTGAGCAATCATGTCAGCTTGCTGTCCCCTCCAATTCTGAATGTGTTCATATCTGTTGGAAGCCCCTGCACAAGCCACTTCGACCTTTGTCGATCATGTTAGAAAGATACTTGTGAGCAATTGTTAAAGTCGTCTTTCAAAATCAAGAGGGTTTTTAGAAGCTGAAATAATTTGGTTTAAAATTTGGTGGTTTGGCTAGTGATGAATGCCTAATCTAAAAATGAATTTGTCTGTCTTATCAGTGTTTTTTCTTGACTTAAGTTACCCTGATTCAGAACTCCAGTATCAGCTCTTGTAAGCAAGTTGGAACCAAGAACAGCCTGGCTGCCTTGCAGGAAGGTGGTTGTTGGAGGTCTGGCTTCTCTGAAGACTGGTGGCTAGCCAGTGTGCATGTAACCATCCATTCTAGCTGAGTGTTCAGACTTTTTGCAAAGATTGCCCTTCGCAAGAAGATGAAAAGGGCAGGATGAGGAGGGGTCCAGCAGGAACTGGGTCAGTTATGACCTTTCTGTTATAGAGGCACAGTTTTGAAACTTCTGACATCACTCTGGGCAACTGTCACCTGACTTGGGAGCTTTTGGCTTTTTCCCACTGCAAAGCAGAGTCCTCTTTCCATCCCTGAATTAGGGTCTCTGAGTGAAAGAGTATTATCTGGCATGGAATAGGCACTTTTGGGAAGAAAAGGAAAAACTAAGACTCTCAAAAGTGATTTCTTTTCTCCTATTCATACAGGAATGTAAAATATGGAGCTAATAAAAGGCACCAGCATCACACAAAGTTTAAGTCTTCAGGGCAAAATAGTTTTTTGGATGGAGGCTGCTCTGCCTTAGAAACAGTGCAGATGGGTAGGCTTAAGCTTTTGGGTAATAAATGAAGGCTTTATTAGCACGTTAGCTCTCCTTTAGAAGAGACGAATTAATGCTGGAAAGAGAAGAAGACTGGTTATCGGTAATAACTCTCCTCCAAATGTTTCCATCCTGTTTAGCCCTAATTTCTGGGGGTCAATAGGTACGATGGAGTCACCAGAAGATGTGAGGTAACGTGATTCCACTCACAGGTTCTGTCACTACTGTGGGAAAGAAAATGTAATGGCTTTATGGTCACATGGCTTGGCACGTAGCTCCATAAGTGGCTCTGTGAAGCTTTATGCAGAGAACAGGCAAGAGTGCTGGCAAGAAATCCTTTTTATTTTTGAATCCCGTGCTCTGGTTGCCCATGTTTACATTGCTGCTATTGCTGTATGATGCAATGCCAGTTACTCATACGATTTGCCCTGTAAGGTAATTTAAATCAAATTAAATTGGCACTAAATGTAGAATTTTGAAATAGCTATAATGATTTGTTCTGTGTCTGAGAAGTGCTCTGTTGCTGGAAGGCCCAGCGAGATGGAGGCGTGTTCATCTGAGGTGGAATGGAAACCCAGGCTGTCCAGGACATACTTAGTGTGTGGACTTTGCAGCTCAGACATTTACCACTGTTCTTTCTATGCCGAATTCATCCTGTAAGTGAAGAGCAAGTTTCCAGGACCTTTGTTAGAGTATGCAGTTACTCTTGGTTGGGATTAGGATATCCAGAACCTGCCAATCTCTGTTGCTGTCTGTTCCTTATTCTGACATGTTCCTTGTACTATCCTTTCTTGTAAGGAGCTTCTTGCCCTAATTTACTGCAGTTGCTGCTTCATTTGAAAGGCCAGAGAGACTTGGAAGATTCATACTGTCCCCTAGAGAGCTGGATCTCCCCCCTCTCTCATACTGTGAGGCTGTTAATGTTTTAAGAAGCAGTGAAAGGCATCCTTGGAGCCAACATGACTGGATTTCTTCCCTGCCTAAAGAATGCAGAATGTTCCTTCCTAGCCAAAGGGAAATTGCGCCACACATTTGAAACAAAACAAGCAAACATGAAACAAAACAAAACCTTATTTTCTTTATCTGAGGAATGCTGGGGCTTAGGAGCTCAAAGCTACAGATTTGGCATATTGCAGCTATGAGTAGTGTCTTTCACAGTCACCAAGCAGGTTTTAAAAAGTGGGCTCATTGGGAGACAGAGGAATGTAAAAAGCAGCCGTGTCACTGCTTATCTCCATAAAGTCACTTGGTCTTCCTTCTTAAAACTAGAAACTGAGTGAATTAGAAGTGGAGAGATTGGGAGAGTGAAGAGGGAAAAAAAATATCTGGGAATAGTGGTTTGTTAGTGGTGGTTAACTATTCTGGGCGTTGTGTGAGTAGTTGATACAATTTTTAAATCATCTGAATAAAGGAAATGGGAAAGGAAGCTTGGCTCTATAATCTAGGATTAAATAATGATGCAAGTATACAGGGTAAATATGGGCTGGATAAACTGTCAGTGTCAGTCATGAAGAGTCTTGAGTGGTATGAACTTTTTCTTTTATAAAGTCTCTTGCACTGTGTAAAGTTCAAGACCTGCTTTGACTTGCCTTTTTCCCCTATTGCAAAAGGTGGCAATAACATCTGCAATTCGCTGAACCTGGGGCAGGTACAGTAATGTTGCTGAAATGAAAGTTCTGATGGCCCCACAGAAGGCAAAGCCTGGGCTGAGTTTGTTTTACACTTGCTATGTTACATGTAGACATGACTCTTGTATGGTGTTGTGAAAAGCTTTGCCCAATGAGTTTGTAGCCTACAAGAAAACACTGAAGTAATTTGAGGAACCCAAGATGAACAATTTAAAATTCCTGTCAATTAAACATCTAGAATTGGGTTCCTTTTTGTGGGTTTAACTGTGAGAAACAGGCTTAAAGGCAGGCTTCGTTGCAGGGAAATTCTCTGCTGCAATTGTGGGCAACTTGGCCCATTCTGTGGTGCTCTTTCTGCTGTTTCCATGGGTCTTACCTCTAGAAAATGTTAATGCAGCCAGTAGACTAAGCAATTTGAATCAGTAATGAGCCATTAGTCTGACTCAGTAATTACACTAAGCAGTAAAGGGTGAATGTTCTCCTCGGGCAAACCCAAGTGGAGGATGGCTTGTGCTGATGTAGATAAATGGAACCGTTTGTACATGGAGACCTGGAAGCTTTGTCTGCTGGTGGTAAGAAGTCAGGTGCAGCTGGCACTAATTCACCTGCTGTCAGCTTGCAGGGAGGGGAGCATGCTGCCTCCACAGGTGTTAGTACATTAGCCTATGTCTCAGAATACAGATAATATCTTGACAAAATCATCAAGTTGAAGTGTGACCAAAACCTGAGACTGGGACTTTGGTTTTTGTCTTCTCTAGTTCTTTCTGGAGTTAACCGGGTACTGATCAAATCTGAAACAGAGCTGTACTGTTACACAAACCAAGCCTCAAGTGCCCAGTTCTTCCTGCCTCTCCAACCTTATAAATACTGAGAAAAAGCTGTCGTATTTTTAGCAGCTTGTGGAGGGTACAGGAAAGATAGAGAAATATTGTTTGGCCTTTGTCAGTAAGGTGTAAGAAATATAAATTTACTGGGGCAGTATGTCTTCAAGTGATGGTTCTAGCTGGTGAGCATCATTTTATGATGAATTTCTTGCAGAACGTTAGGAGGTACTAAGCCCACAGTGCTACCCAAAAAGTTCTTCTGCATCTGTTATGTACTTATTTTAAAATAAGTAATATACTAGTTTATAAGTCTGGATGAGGGAGTATTTGCATGCAAAAATT
The DNA here is from genome assembly GCF_963210335.1 of Falco punctatus. Taxonomy (NCBI): domain Eukaryota; kingdom Metazoa; phylum Chordata; class Aves; order Falconiformes; family Falconidae; genus Falco; species Falco punctatus. Next base: position 21,405,973 of record NC_137587.1, read on the forward strand.
ACTTTCTGAACTGTTTAACTTTGTCACGTAGTATTCCTAGACTAGCGCTGACAAGTGTCTGTCAGGTCTTTTCTGGGTAAAATATACACATGTACACGAAGTGTGCACATACGCTTTGATGCTTCTGGACAGAGCTGTGTGTATAGTGTTGCTATGTGGAAAGTCAGACTGTGCTATGCATATATAATAAGTCTGCTTCCTGAAAGCAGCAGATTTGCTGTGCTCCAAGTCCTCTGGGTGTGCAAAAGCTTCGTTGTCCCACCACATGCTGATGGTGACAGCTTCGCAGTCTGTCCTGATAAAATTTAACAGGGGGCAGGAAATCATCTCTGGGAGAAACATGATTGTGTGCTGCTTTTCATGAAACTGGGATAAAAACTCAGGTGACTGAGAAGTAACTGGGAGAGATTAATGCAACAAAACCACTGTCCTGCAAAAGCCTGAGTGGTCCGTGAATTAAAAAAAATGCTGTTGATGGGATTTGTAGCACGTAGGATTTTGGTTAGCTCATATTTATATTTCCAAACAAACTTAGTGGTGGAATTGAAGTTTGCTTCTGTACTATAAAAATATCATTACTTCACACTGGAGAACCTACTGATTATAGATATTCAGAACTCTGGTTCCTATTGCTAATCCTATACTGTACATAATCTACAAAATTGTTTATTAAATTCCAGTTAAATGTAACTGTAGGAAGCAAGTGATTTTCACAGGTATGGCAGATTGTAGTTTGCCATTATTTACAGATTTTGTAAGACAGAGAGAACCCAGCTTTTAGTCAGGACTTGTGATCATTTTTTGTGAGAACAGAGGAATGTAATTTTACAAAACTGCGTATACTGAGTCACTTTTCCAGAGTAGTGCAGTATTGTAAGAAACACTTAGAGATAGTCATAAATCAAACAGATTTTAGAAATATTAAGGTCTAGAAGAAAAATTCAACCCCAAATTTGCTACATAAACAGTACAATTAAGACCAATCCTTTTGGGTCCCCTCATCACTGACTTGTCTGAAATTGTTTAGTTTTCATTAAGACATTTTTTTTGTGGGCCTCAGAACATATGTATCAAATTTGAGACTGAAGAAAGTTTCATTGGCAAGTTTCAGCAGAAGGCAAATTCTGTTTTAAGGTATATTTTGTTTGATATAATGCAAGAATTCTGCTTTCATCTATAAAGCAACAGTTCTAATCGGTAGGTTAGTCTATATAATATGACTTAATAAAATTGTAGTTTACAAGTGTTATTATAGCAATCTACAGACTACTCATGTCTGTAATGACTTAAGGACAGCTGTAAAGGTTTTTAAATGATTAAGTCATAGTATTGAGCAGCCTGGTGAGTAAATCTAATAAGCAGGCTAACAATTGATTAAGCCACATCTGTTAAGGTATTATTAACTGTTTATGTGCTATACACAGATTTCTGGTGTCTGACCAATTACAGCGTGCAGAGAAATGGAATTGTTCTGGGGGTCTGTGGGTTGTTTTTGTCATTTAAATACTTTGTAGCTATGTGGCCTCAACACCTTTTCTTTTTTAAAGAGTTGTTAAAATTCTTCCCATGCTCTTTGAGTGTCTAGATCAGCATGCCAAGATGTTATACTATTACACTATGTATTTCTTTAGATCTTTTAAAACAGCATCATTATAACTTTGAAATTAATAGTCCTAGTAGACTTCCTGGCTTCTGTAGCTGTTTCTTAAAAATAAACCCGAGGATGAATTGGAGAAATTGCTGGGTTTGCAGTTAAGTGAAGCTAGAAGTTGTTTTCTTGTAGCAGCCTAACATGACCCTATTTTGCTTGAGTATTTGCATCCTGCAGAAGAATCTAGGCATCTTAATGTTTTTGTGTCATTTTCTTTCAAATCAGCATAATGCACCAGGAAACATACTTTGTCCTGGGTGCAGGGGTTCAGTTGAGGGATTGGAAGTACTTTCCTTTCAAGTCCTTTGCTCTGTGAACTCTGCCAGGATTTCTCTGTAAGAGAGAAACTGTAAAATTGTGATGGGAAAGCTTGGACGCATACAGAGCGTGTGTGCTGGTAAGTAAGGTAGGGGGGAAGCTGAAGAGGCAACCACGATGTTTGTTTGAGTTCCTGAGACCACACCTATGGGAATCAAAGCTACTTTAGAACAGATCTAGCTGGAATAATGGCTTGCCTCCATACAGTCATCTGGGTTTTTGTTTTATGTTGACAGCAAGGGACATGTATTGCAGAATGCTTTGATGAATGCTAGGGACTGGAGAAGTTTTCCTGACAGACTGAATTACTGTGCGCTATGTCTGTCTTTTATTAGATGTCGCTGTGCTCGGATGCTGATGAGACTTTTAGGTGCTGCAGCAAAGCAGTTTGCAAGTGTAAGGACTTGACAAGTTTCATCTTGACTATTCAGCTGCTCACAAATATGCCTTTAAATGATGATAGTTCTTAAGATCAATTGTCTTGGGCTCGTTTTGAACAGTCAATCTGTAGATGTCTGGCAGTCTATAAGGCATCTTTGAGGAATGACCTTCTCCTTTTAAAATAAAAATACTTTTATTTTGAGAATGTGGTGTCACTTGTACATTGTATATATTTTTGAGATGTGCTTTGTTTTATACATACAGATTTCTTTCTGAAGCACATTAGATCCTTTGGAGGTCCTTCCAGCGCTACTCTGTTACCCTGCCTATTCCTTCATGTAGGAAAACTATTCTTCAATTTCATAATCAAATAAAAAAAAATCCTTTAGACTAAATTCAGATCCTGGGGTGAACTAGCTGGGGCAATATAGTTAGAGAGCAGAGTTGTGCTCACTCACTAAAGCCCTGAACCTCTACTCTGATTCTGGGGGGGGGGGGGGGGGGAACCTACAGAAACAAGCAGTGAAAAAAATACAGTTAGTTTTTTTTCCCCTTTCCCTCATTTGCACACATGCACTACAGACGTAGCAGCGAGGTATCCATTCTCTTTGCCTGTGAGGAAATGAAAAGGCGTATTGTAAGCCCAGGACTAGTCTGGTTGTCAGCCAGGAATTAGTCCTCTAAAGGAGAAAGGGAGAGGGGCTGGTGAGAGAAGAGGCTGGGCAGGAGGAGGGGGGAGCTGGAAGGGGAAAGTACACTTTGAGGTAGGTTCAATGCATGTGGCTTGGGGTGGAAGGGGTCTTATGCTTCCTCAGCATGCAGGTGTCGTAAGAAAGGAAGGGAGCTTGTGTTCTTATACATGGCCATGTGTCTGGGGGAGCAGGGTCAAAAATTTAGACTATTTACTTAATCCCTTGGAATGGCTTTTTTCTCTTCTGTTTTCTTTTTGTGTTTAACAGACTGCTTTACAGGGGACACGTGTGGTAATTAACACATGCAGCTGTAGGGCTTCAGCCATATGTCTGAATTTCAAATGGCCATTGATCTGGGAAATTTGCTGCCGTCTCCACCCCCCACTTACAGGCCATACTCCTTGAAGATGTGGGGGAGTTTATAGAGTCTTTACCTTGAAGAGACCAGAGCTGGAAGGAGAGGAGTGAAAGGGAAAGTGTGTGATGTTGCAGAGACAGGGAAGAGAGATGGTGAAATTCCAATCACACCCTTCATGCCCCTTGCCCCAGGCCACCATATATTTCAGGTAGCTTCTAAAACATTCCCAAAGCTAGGGATCTGATCATTACTCATATGAAGCTTGCATAACATAACAATTGTTAATTTTTTTCCTTGTTCAGCAAAGCAGTCTAATATCAGAATCAAATATCGTTGTGGGATTTTTCAGATGTGCTCCCCTTTCTACAGCTGCAAGTATCTGGCCTTTTACACAGCCTAGAAGCAGCAAGGTGGAGTTGATTGTGGACTCTGAGCAGCCTTTTGGGAGAGGTAGTCAAGGATGGTGTGTGTGTTGAGGGGGAAACAGGGAATACTTCACATCAAAGCAGAGGCTTCTGGAAGAAGATGACATGATATTGTAGGTAGAATCAAATGAGAGAGGCTAAACTAAACAGTCCTACGGTGGTTGTTGCTTTTGCCAGCAGTGATCAGGCAGCTGTTGACAATGCTATAGAACTTCCTGCAAACTTCTCTCCAAGTCTGGGATGATGTCAGGTGCCAAAATCTTGCTTTGAGATATGGTGTCTTAAGTGAAATATTTCTTTGTGTGGAAACTTTTTTGCTCCCTGTTTTATTTCAAATGTCACTCAAGGCAGTGAGCCAAATGGAAGATGGTTCAAAATTAAGATACTGTGGTTTAAAATCCTGCAGTATCTATCATACTTCTAGTGCTTACAGGGTAAGATAAAAATGTATGTTTCCACCAAGTAGGAAGCTATAAAAAAAGTAAGGCTCTCTTCCTCTACTTCTCCTTCCATCTATTTTTAAGCTTTCTCAGTGCTGGCTATTGCTGATTCCTTGATCTCATCACTCCAGAGTCTAAGTAACACTGACACTTTGAAGTTTGTTTCTGCTCTGGAGAAAAACCCCCAACAAACATTCCTAATAATGTGAACCCCAACTCTTGCTGAAGGGGGACTGTGATTTACCCAGCCCTTATGATATTGCTGCTGTGTTTTCCTGTGTTCTGCCTGTCCTCTCCGCTTCCCCTGTGAAGCTTAGTGCCAGGGTTGTCTGGAGCAGCCACGTACCACACTGCCTCTTCTGACTTGCCTCCCTTTTCTCCCTTTTTTACTATGGGCTCTGCTTCTTCTTGGGACAAGATGTCATGCAAATCCGCAGAAGGGATATTAGGCCCTTTTCCAAATAATTTCATTGTAACCAATATTGATATGCACTTAGATACAACTTTTGTTACACAAATGCAGGGCCTAATTCTTCTTTATTCACTGTTTATTACAGCTGTTTTATTTCCTTTCAATTGCTTATCTCCCTGAAGAATAAGGTTATTCCTATTCTTCCTCTACTTTTCATTACCTTGATTCTTTCCTCTAGAGCAGAAGGGAAGTGCTGGATTTACAGCCGTATAGTTGCTGGCTTGCATTTACCACAGCAAGGCTTTTCTACACCAGTTGACCTGTGAAGGTATCTGCTGGTCAAAATGAGCCTTGGAGGCTCCGTCTTGAAACCGAGTGCCATGCCCACAGCCAGCTGCCATTGTCCACTAGGAAATATGTCATGATTTTTCAGCAAGCATCAAGTAGTCACAGTTTTTGGTAACAGGTAGTTTTTGATGCTATGTGTTATGTCCAGTCCCAAAAGTCCCATCCAGAACCCCTTGGTTCCTTTAGCTACCCTCTGTTTCAAATTGAGTATGCGTGTCTGTATCAGTAGGGGGATATTTGACTTTTGAAGGACAACTACGCATGCAGCTGAATGAAAAATATTCTCTACTTCTATAGGGAGCCTCCTTCTGCAACCTATATGAGTTTTTCAGGTTTGAAGGTATTCCAATAGCCTTCCAGTGTATCATTGTAGCTGAGTTTTTTTTATGCCCCTGAAATTACTGCTAATACATAAGGAAAATAGCCATGCTCAGTGGTGGTCACAGGTTCTCAGCTTTAACCGTGCAGAACATTGCTAGAAGCTGTGAAACATTAGTCTGCTACAATATGCAGGTGGTGATCCTGCCTGAAAACTACCAGATGACCAAAGCAGAGCCTGGAAACTGAGCTGGGGCTCTGAGCTTTGCTTCACTTCTCATTCTTCAACAAGTAGTTCAATGAGTGTTTTGGTTTTTTAACCATGTTTGTGTGGCTGGTGAGGGTGGGCTCACAGCTTGTGTGCTGTAAAATACTGTGTTCTGAAATTATCTGCTGTGAAATAAACAGGTTTATGTGTAAATGTATGGCGTTTGTGTAGTGTTTCTAGGCAAGCTGTACAGTGGGGCCAATGGACTTCAGGCTAAAGAGGGATTTTTAGTGTTGTCCCTGCTGCTATCTGAACAATACAAAGGAGGATGGACTCTGACACTGTGGAATTTGGAATACGCTCATTTTTCCAGATAAAAGTATTGCATAGTTTATACAGAAATGACTTTTTGATTATTATCTCAGCGCAGGGTGGCAAGAACAGCAGCAGGATAGAAAGGATGCAGCAATACCAGAGAAATGCTACCTTATTCCAAAGAATGATGACACTTTATCTATGGGGGGGGGGGGGGGGAGAAACTCTGTTCAAAGGGAGAAATGGTCAAACCTGGTACAGTGGAAATGGTAGATTAACAAAAATGTGTGACTTGCCATCTTAGCAGCTCCCTCAAGAGTCTTTTAAAGGATGATAAGCAGGTTCTTATAAGCTTTTTCCCTTTTTTTTTCTCTTTCTTTCTTTCTTTCTTCTCCTGGCAATTTGAGCCACTCTGGGAGTGAATTGAAGGTTTTGACTTAAGACGAATAAAACCATTGTCAAGCTAGTTGCCATTCTCTTTGGGGCAGGGACATAACTAAAGTTAGGTCAGGACTGATGACAACAGCATGTATTTCTAAGTCATACAGCACCGTGTGATTTCTGTCTGGCTTCACGAATGAAACTGCGTTGGGGATTGTTTGGGGAAGGTGGGAATAACAAGCCTCTGAAGATGGGGTGGGGGGGATGGGGAGCGGACATGACAATGCCCTCAGCTTAAGAGTGATTCCACTTTGATGAAAATAAAGCTTTTTGTGCAACTTTAAACTGCAGATGATCTCAAGCTAACCTGACCTTTACTACCTGCTTCTCCTTTTTAGCAAATAAAGTTCAAATCTGGCCTTGGGCATTTATTTTCCTATTACTTCCACATCTTTGAAGAGACCAGTCTTGCCTTTTGGTTAGGAATTTAACTGTGGAGCCTGAAAACTGTAAAACTGCATAAGGCAAACCTATGCGTAGTTACAGGTCTTCTCCATCCAACATCTTCCTTGCAATAGAGATGCTCTATTAACCAAACTGAAATCAAATCATCTGCTTCTGTGCCCATCTCTTATGGAAAAATTGCTTTGATAAAAAAAGATGATCTTTGTGTTGGACTTCAGCCCAAAAATGAACTGAAAAGTCTAGTTGAGTTCAAAACAGCAGAACTGTGCGCAGGTTCCCTGTTTGGAATTACTGCTGTATCCGGGCTACTTGGGAGATACTGCTGTTTCTTGTCCAAAACTCCAAGCCTGCAGAATTGGTTAAGAGTGCAGTTTACTGTTCACAATTTAGAGAGAAACTGGCTGAAAACCAAGAAATGTTATTTCGCAGGTTTCAAGGTTTTGAACCTCTCATTTATTACTTGCTAGAACAAAAGAGAGTTCTCATAAACTTGTGGCTCCCTGCTGCCCTCCCAAATTAGTTGATAGCACTATAGTTGGGAACTTAGCTTAAGAAAGGGGAGAGCAAAGCGTGAGTCTCAAGTTTGAATTAGGCGAGTGCTTTAATTATTTTAAGGTTCTCACTTTGTCTTCTGTTTGGAAACATGCCTGTATACCTGAGGAAAAATACTTGAAATGCTAGATTTCTATGAGTGGGTGAAAGCAACAACTTTTAACAAGTACTCAAGCAAATTTACGTCACTAGACAGTTCACAACCAGCTTAGTTTAATTCTCTGAACCTTCGAGCTTCTACTTCTCCCTAGAATAACATCTATGTCTCTGCATTAGCACCAAAATCTGTAAGAGTTTTGCCATCGAGGTGGTAAATCATAATGGTTTAATTTTCAGATGTGTTTTCTTCCATACTGAAGTACTAGGAAGACTTTTTTTTTCTTTTTTTTGTCTTTTCTTTTTTTTTTCCTCCCACAGAACAGTTTGCATAACTTACAGAAGTGAGTCAGGTATTTAAGCGGTAATTACCATAGGGCTTGGTTCAACCTGCAAAGTTCAAATCTGAATCTGGATCTGAACTTTCCCAGAGGCAGGGGGTGTGTTTGGACATTGTGTGGGTTTGACCTATTATAGTTTGCGCTCTGAAATGCAGGCCCAGATGTGGACTGGGCTTCTGTATCTTCCCAAGTATGAGACATTCAGGGCCACTTGTTTTGTTTAAACTGCCTCTTTTCAAATGATACATAATTGAAATAATATAAAACTGGATCTCATTTTGGGGAAGGTGTCTACAGCATTGTGTCTGAAGGGTAATATCTTGCTGTGCCTTTATTTTTGAAAAGGAGCTGTTTGAAAGCTACGAAGAATGAAAAGTTAGAGGGCAGGTTTGTTTTGGCTAATTGCTGTAGAAGTACCTTGAGAATATAAGCAGTAAATGAGGACTTTGGATTTTAGAGACAGCCTATCTGAAGCTTGGGATTCAACAGTTTTAAACCGCCAAATCCCAGAGACGAGAGCATTGCTATTAATACAGAGTGCTGCTCCAGACCCCTTTTGACACATTTGCTTTTGAAGGACCAAGCCCAGGAAGAGGGAGCTCTTTGTTTTCGATCAGAATAAACTCATTGTACACCCAGACAATTAACTCTTCAATTGACTTGCCAGCCTCTGTAAGGCACTCCAGTCCCCTCTCTGTCTATCTCCAGTTCTATTCAAACATTTAAGCGCACCAATGTTTTTTGTTTATTATTCTGAAAAAGTCCTTCCCAAGAATAGTCGGAGCGGTTCAACATTGTCCTCCCAACAGCATTTATCTCCGCCTGGCAGTGAATGTGTCAATCAGGAATCAAAAAGCCAAACAGAGGAGGCTTTGAATTGTGTCACAGGGGTCAGAGTTACTTCCAGCTGTCTATGCGTGGGATAGGCTTTCTTGCAGGGCAAAGAATTGTGCTGCCATACAAATGCGCTGACTACATTGGACCACAAAGTCCTCAGGGCTTGAGTGTTTTTTTTTCATGTTGATGCACCTGCAAGGAGGAAGCAGGGGGAACTAATGCCTTCCAGAAGGCACAGGGGAAGGGTCCTCATCCTATCTGGATGATGCTTGAAATGCACTGTTGAAGTAAACACTGCCTGCATCTGTATGGCGTACAGAATACTTGATGTAGGAAGGAAAAAAATTACTGCAGTGACAATATGAGTCAGCCTTTGCAGTTAAGAGCTCCTTAAGCCATACGGAGCCCTTTCATGTTCAGCACTTAGGAACATTTTCAGCTTTTTAAGCACAACTTTTCTGTATTTTGGTCCATGTCCAGGTGTTTGTGGGTTGTTATATCCAAAGGGAGCACATTGTTGCTGTTTCTTAAAATGAAGGTTATAAAGAATGAGAACTTGCTTTTGCTGATTTAATTTAAAAAGTTGGTCTTTTTCTTAACAGCTGTGGGATCTCCATGCATAAAGTGGTTGGACTCAATGATCTTAAAGGTCTTTTCCAGCCTAAACAATTCTATGATTCTACGGAAAGGGGTGTGAAAACCTGGCAGGGAAGTGTATCTGCGCTGGTGCATTTCCATTTCAGCTGCTTGGCAAGAAATGATCTTGATTTGGCTAAATTGTAAGAATAGGTTTTTTTTTTTTGGCATGAGTGCTAACTTTCTGCATTTATATTGGCGATATATGTCTCTGCATAAAAGTTGCATAAACTGTTAAATTAATTATGACTTGCTGAAACTGTTTCACTTGATATAGGGAAGGATTGTGATTAAGGCAACAATTTGCTCCACCCCTGCAATACCGGAAGGGACATGTATTTTTGTGTAAGACACCATGCAGTGCAAATACAAGTTTTGTTGTCATCTTTTAATACTTAAAACACCTCCAAGCCGGGGGGTAATACATAGAAATGTTGAAGCTGTAAAATTATACCTTCAGGATTCAGGAACTGCACAGATACAGGGAGCTTGAGATGACCTGGCAGGTCTTTGTTGCATCTGACCAGAGTTACTTAAGCCACAGAAACGTGTATGTATTACTTAAGTCCTTCAGGAGTGCGCAAGCCTAGGAAAGCTCTTCTCCCTTCCTGTTGGTTTGACAGACTCACTAAAGGCGGGCTTTGCTGCATCAAACAGGACACACTAAGAATTAGCTCGTTGTCCTTGCTATCTGTGCTCTAAGTTGCCTATTTAGCTTTGGCTATGCTCTGTAATGGCTCACTCAAAATGAGATGATGGTAAGTGAAGGAACCACTTGACACTGGAAAAAGGCTGCCTCCTCCCGTGGCAGAGCTATGCACTTAAAAATGTCATGCTCTTTTTCTCCCAGGCTGACTCAGAGACTGGGAACCATAACATTCAGGCTGTGGACTTAAAAAAGACCAGATTTTGTACAAGACCTGGATGTTTGACTCCATAAACACTAGTGCTCTTTAAATGGTAGAAATGTTTACAGAGTGTCTCATGGATTCCAGTGAGAACACAGAAATGATGTACTGAAGGTTGAAGTTGCTTAGGAAGTATATAGATCTTGGTCTGCTAATATGGTGATGCAAGTATTCAATTGGCTTTTGTAGCTTTTCTGGGTAGGAGATGCAATATAGGACGTTAATTCACCTAACGTTTCCCCTTTCTCCAGGTTCCATTAGGTGGCTTGAAGCAAGACAGTGATTCACAGCAGCAGGCAGTTGCTTCACATTTTTCCATAGTAATTTATGCTTTTTCTGTGTCAGGGAGTTTACATTTCTCCTGACATAACTGGAGTTGTTCATGGCCTCAGTGCCTATCATTCAGAGTAAAAAGATCACTTTAACAGTTGTCTTTTGCATGACGTGAATCTCTTTGTCCCTCAATCCCAGTGTACTCTGCAGTCATTCCAGATGTGGATGCTTGCTAGATATTCTGCAAGGATGAGGCTAAGGGAGGGGAGTCCTAGTGGAAGCATAAAGAGTTCTTGCCCATCACTAGTGGTAGATCTGGGCAGGTGAGTAATTATCCATGTTTTGAATTATTGTCAGGCTAACACAACAAAAACTGTTCTTAAGCTTATGAGCTTCTGACAGTAGTAGCAAGTGGACTTCTGCCTTATAGCCATTGTATCTTAATGTGAAAATGGCTTAGGGAGATCTGTTTGGATCTGCCTGTTTCATGCATACCAGTGATAAGATAAAAATACCATTTTTAAGTTGACACCAATTGAACCAGAAAAGTCAGTTCAACTTCCGCAGGTGTACCATAGGCAAGTTTTATGGCTTTACAACGGTGTCCCATTGGGAAGTATTCCATTGAGTGATGCTGTATGTATTCACTATGGTCTTGGAAAAAGAAAATGGGTATTCATCTTGGGTTGTAAACATGGAAGAGAAGCATGCCAATGCACTCTTCATCAAAGCTCTGATAATATTCTGCAACCAAAGGAAATCCTCTTCAGTTCTGCAGAACATGAGTTCCTGATCTGAACGCATTGCCATCTAGAGGGATTAGGAAGCACTTAACTTGGCCTCTGATCCCTCCTTGTGACATGCTCTACATGAGGAACCATTGCAGTTACATGCCTTCTTTGAAAGTGTGGAATTTAATAGTGTTTTGAAGAGAGGAATAGATTGTACCTGATGAACATACTTCATTACCTTTGGTTCCAAAGTAAACAATATTCCGTACATCACAGGAGACTCCAGATCTCTGAAATCGCTTGATTTTTCTGTTCTTTGTTAAAATGCTTCTTTAAGGAATACAAAGGGTTTGTTCAAAACTTTGGGGTATGTAAAATAGAACTTACTCCTTTTTTACCAGGAGCAAACAGGCCAGTGGAACAAATGTTCAGTGTGATGAACAGTGTATTGAGTGAGAGGAAAAATCAAATGAGAGTAGACAAGTATTAGGGTGGTTGTTCTGCCCAAAGGGAATGGAAGTGAAGCTTTTTGCCATAAGCTACATTGAAACACTCAGACCTCCTGAGAATTCTCCAGTTTAAGAAGTAGATTTGGTAGTTTCAGAGCAAGAAGCTGGCAGCTGGGAAGTGAGCATGGTGTCTTTTATGTGACTATTTCATGACCTTTAATGAAATAACCAGAAATATCTCTGGCTTTTGATTTTTGAAATATGGTGAATTTAATTACAGGGCTCTTGCCTATTGCATTTTTTCTTGTATGTGTGATGAAAGAACTAGATTTGCTTGAACAACAGGGGAATAATTACACTTCCCTCTATTTGCAAAACCCTTAATATTGTAGTGGGTGCTGCTACAATGTGGACTTAGTGACAATTTGGCCTTAGTAACCCAGTGAGGAAACGACTATGTGGATCACAGAGCCATTTTACTGAGATTATCTTAAACAAGCCCCTCAGTTCAAAGGTCACTTTGGTATTTTAGTCCATTTGCTGCATTTATTCTGTCACTGTTTAATAAACTCCAGTAGCCTGATTGCTAACTTCATACAAAAACTGCTACCAAATTATCTTTCTTTAAGAAGAATGTATTTACCAAATTGTAATTGCTGCTCTCTCTGTTCTTCAAATACCACACACACGAGCCTAAGACAAACCCCTTGAACCTGAAATGTCCCGAGTTCTGCCAAAGTTCACATAATGGTTTGGATAAAGTGCTGCGGCTCAGCTCCACTTCTAATTTTTGTCCGTTGTTGGCTTCTGGTTTGCTGCTTTAAATCTGAAAAGCAGTCCTGTAGTTACTTGGTGCAGAAGCATTCATGAGAATAATAGGAATAAACTTACTATCATACTGGTATTTTTTTCAATGCTAGATGTCTTCCTGTTTTATATAATTTAAGAATTATTCACTTTTCCAGTTGTTCTACAAGCATCTTCTGCAGTTTTGGGTTGGTTTCCCAATCTGTAAAGCCAGTCATGCTGTTTACGTGCTGCTTGCTGCTTTGTTACAGTGTAAATTGTCATTCTAAATAAATAACAAGTCATAATTGTGGTTTCTGGGATCTTGCAGAAGCAGAGCAGCGTATTCTGACACAAAGTGAAGATCAACTATTTACTTCTATCCAAAGATTTCTTTAAAGGGCAAAATCTTCCTTCTTGTAAATTAAGCAAAGTTCAGGGAATTTTCCCAAGAAATTAGTTGCTCAAGTTTTTAAAGAATAATGCTGCTTATCCATGTTACTGGTAATACCCAATAACAGGAAAACTCACAACAAAAGTTGACTGAGAAATGGTGAGTAATTTTTTCTTCCAAATATTTTTTGCTATGGTTGCGGTTAAGCATAAAACCAAGTACAATGATAAAGAGGGAAAATGACAACAAGGTCTCTCTTCCTTATTTCTGTCAGCCTCCTTTTACTTCAGCGGATCTCTGAGGTTGAAATGGCATTGCCAGCAGATTTTTGCTTTCTGTGAATTAGATTACTTTATGTGGAAATTCATCAAATTAATGATCTGTGGAAGAGGTGTTCAGGATTTTGCCTACTTTATAAAACTGCACATACAGATAGGGGTGGAAAAATAGTTTGCAAGCCTCTGTTTTCCATCTCTGTCCTTCCTTTCCCCTTCCAATGGTCTCTTACTTTTGCAATTGAAACTAATATAAGGGAAAGCTGAGGGCAGTTATTGCTGTCTCTAGGATGGGCTGTCCCATGCACTTTTCTTCCAAATGTTGTCTGCCCTGTGCATCTGGTAATCATGGAGATGGTGGCAAGCCTGGCTTTTCTGGCCTCCCCTCAATGGGTTTTCACTGTGTAAACTTTACATTTTACATTACTGCCCACTTTGCTGATGCCTAGTGTCATCTTTGCCTATAACACATGCAAAAGATAGTTGTTACATAATGTAGATTTTAAGTCACTGTATTTAAAAAAAAAAAAATGGGGAAAAAAGCAATTCTAGCCTAATCTCATCTTAGTTTACAACCCAGCAATACTCTAATAATGCAATGTAACAAAAGACTTTCGTCTGCAGTTTAGCTTAGCTTGCCCACACTGAGTTTTGCATCACTTAATGCTATGCCACTGTTCTAGTGCTGTGTAAAGATGCGCCAAGCTGGGGCTTGAAATGCAGATCCCTCTGAGTGCTGAGGAATTATACTCAGCCTGAATCCAAGCTGGGCCTGCAGGTGTGATGGATAGGCATACTAAGCCAAACAGAGTGTAAACTGAACACTTCCCTCTGTGGTCTGTCTCTAAATATTGAGATTTATATTTCCTGGGGAATCTTTTTTGGTTGAAGCTTTTAATTATTAAAGACTTGCGGTCAGAAGACATGGAGTGCTCTTGCACATGAAAAACCTAATGTAAGAGAAGTTCTTTTCCCACAATTTTGCAATTAGAAGAACATTGCCACAGTGTTGAATTAGAGAACACCTCGATGCAGACATTATAAGAAAAAAGATTTTCTATTGACCATCCCTTTCTAACAGCTCTGCAGCGCATGCTGGTGCCAGGGTCTGCACAGGTAAGTTTCAGAAGAGATTTTATTTTGAACAAAAGGAATAAGGAGAAAGACACAGTGGGACAGCAATCTTCAGACCTCTGCTGTGTCAGGAAGCGACCTATGTGGGATATATAGCCACCTGAAACTGAAAAGGTGATTGCTTGATCAGTGCAACAAGGGGAGACTACCAGGTGATGCACACCGATGGTTTGTGGAGGGAGAGGGGAGTGAAGGGGGGAGGCTTCTTTCAAGTCTAAGGATAGTGCTTCATGCATGCTTGCTATGTAAAATGTTACTGCTGTTAGCGTAAACTGTTTTTGTTCTGTCTGTCTTCTCTCTTTTCTGGACTTGGCCGGGCCATGTACAAATCCCAATCATTCAACAGTACTGGAGAGTAGATAGTATTTACCTCAATAATGGTAGTTTCTTTTCGATTCTTTTTAACTCTCAATTCAGATGACGGTTCAAAGCCAACGCCTACCATGGAAACCCAGCCTATTTTCGATGGAGAAGGTAAGAGCATCCCTTAAAATAACAACAAAAAAAGATACTTCCCTCTCCCTTTTCCCTAGGGTTTATGGCTCAAATGCTTGCTTTATCCTGCAAAGCAGAAAAGCCAGTGAATCTCATAAGTTATCCAAATTTCACAGTGCCCTTGGGACCTCAGGCATTTTCCCTAATCCCTTTATATCCTCCCCTCTTCCCTGGAATCCAACAATAACACCAGTTGACCAGATTCCTGGGGTAACCTTGGAGGAAAAGGTGTCATGGCAAGAAAAAATGTGCATTGAGTCAGAAGTGGCAACTGTCCTTACCCCCTCGCTCACTCCACCCATATTTTACCAATGCTGGTAGTTTCATAACCTCTGCAACGTGTTACAGCTTCACGAAAGGGAGGGTAGTGCTAAACCACAGCTTGTGAATGTTGACTTGGAAGAAAATTGCTGGGAGGTTTCTTTATTTAGCAATTATTTTCATTGACGCACATACTATTTAAGCAAATGAAGTCAGTGTCCTGGGCCCACTTAATTCTGGCCCACCAAGGCAGTTTCCTTCTGAAATGGGCTAATCTTGTGACTGTATTATTTTGGAGAGGGAATATCAGACTTTAGTCTATTGGAAGCTTTGAAACTACAGTAAAATGGCTGTCATCACAGAGTATTCAAGCCTTTCGCACATACAAACAGAAATACCAGTGGGTGTAGTGGTCCTCGGATTGTGAATGAGCCTGTTAGCAGCTGCTTGTATCTTACATATTGCTTAGTGCTGCATGTTTTCTACAGATTTAAACCCACAACCATTACAGTCAAACTATGAGCTCAAGTCCAAACCACTCTGTGACCCACCTGAAACTGTGGACCGTAAGGCAGTGAGGGAAAGCCCATGCGTTTTCATGCTGAACTGCTGTACTTGACACTTTCTTTAAACTGGATCAAAGGCAGAAATGGAGACTGGAGAGCAAGAGTAGGTGGTGCTGTTGATACCTCCTGCCTTCTTGTAAGAACAGTTGATGGGGTGGGGGATTTTTGGTGCTAAAATAAGCTTATTTAATGGCAAGATGCTGTAGTCCTGTCACTTCCATTTAGTGATCCTAGGCTTTTAAGAATCTTCTTGTGAGCTTTAAGAAACAAAGCAAGGCCCTCAGAGCAAAAAGCATTCTCAGATAAACAAAGGAGACTGAAGCCATGCTATCTCTTGTTTATATCAAAAGAAAGTTCCTCCTGGCAGCAAGCTGATGTGGTATTAAATTCCTGTTTGTAATCACAAACTTCTGGCCTTTAAGTTTTCCCCTGAGAAAGGTGCCCACAGATATTCAAAGGAATGAATGCAGTAGTAAAATGCGGGAGTGAGCTGATCTAGTTAATGCAGCCTGTTCAGGAACTCCTTCTAGGAGATGCTCAACATTTTGGTCATTCAGAGAGAACTGGCAAAGTTCTGGAAAAATGGTGTACTGAACAGATCTTTTCTGGTCCTTCATTTTTTGAGAAGTCCTTCTTTATTTGAAAGGTCCTTCCTTTTTGAAAAAAAAAAATCTTATTCTATCTTCTGTGAAAAACATTTTCAATCAAAAATGTTCGCATTGATTTGTATGTGAAATCAAGTCTGATAAATGGATTTGGACAATGATGAAAGATTGCCTCTCACAAATCTTGCAATATATTGTGCAAGACCTTATCTCCTAGACTCCTAGAGAGAATGACTAATGCAATGGCTTCCTGTTGTATTAGCGGTGTTCCTTATGACTTGGGAGAAGAGAATATGACAGGCAGGTTAATCAAGCTATGCATCAATGAATAACCTCTGCTAAGTTTGTCACTCTGTATTTTTGTCATCTCTGTTAGTAAAATCAGACTAACTAGATTTCAGTGGTGTTTGGTAGCAATAAGCAGAAGAAAATCTATTCTGGGTCTGACCAACACTTTGTGTATTCCATTACCTTTGAGCGTACTGTATCCAACAGTGGCTTAAAGTGGGTACCTCAGGAAGAGAATAAGAAGCGTTTGGGCTAGAGAAGAGAAGACTTAAAGGTAACATAATAGATGCATTCCAATACCTACAGGGAAGTTTATCAAGAAGATGAAGCCAGGCTTTTCACAGTAATGCATGATGAGAGACAACAGTCATAAATTGAAACAAAATGTTTGGACTGGGTATAAGGAAAATCTTCATCACCATGAGGGACAATGGGGCTGTGGAACAGATTGCTCAGAGAGGTGGTATTTTGCCTTTCCTTTCTGAGCCAGTTGGATAAAGCCATGAGCAACCTGGTCTGTTTTTACAGCTGGCCCTGTCTGGAGCACAAGATTGAACTAGATATCTCAGGATGTCATCCTCAACCCCTTGGTTCTATCTGAACAAACATGTCGTGATAATTCACTAGAGTGCTCTCCCAGTGTCTTGGGTAGGTTTTCCTGAGGAATGGCTTGTATTTGGTGTCTGACACCAATGTCAGATGACAGAAAAGAGCAAAACAGTTATCCATTCACCTGTCAATCTGGACTCTTCGTAGATGTCCAAAGGAATTAAAGTCCAAATTCCATTTAATTTCAGTGGGTTTGAGATTTGCTGGGCTCCTGAAAACCTGCATATTCAAAGTCAGGCAACCAGGGTGGAGCCGATAGCAACATGAATGGACAATAAAAATGTGGAATTTCTTTTTGTGCACTCAACTGCCTCTGAAATGTGTGATACCTCTTGGACCTCAACTTCTCTAAGATGAAGCTTCACCTTTCTCATGTTTTCACCTACATTAGAGGATAATGAAAACTCACATTTCAGGCATAATAACTTCCCTTCCCACTCTCTAACATTCTCCCTGAGGGCATAACAGAATAGTGCCAGAGATAATGTAGATCAGATAACTTAAACTCTCTTGTCCAAGGTTTGAATCATAAAGAAGCCATCTGTTTAGAAATTATTTCACTTCATTACAGTGCAGATCTCAGTGAAGTTTGTAGTGAATATCCTCTTAGGACAAGATTGTCCTCTGCAGAAGAGTATATTATTAATGGTCATTGCTATAGTTTTAAATTTAAAACCGTTTTATTCCCTTCTACACTTCTAGGTTCTGTTTTCTTTGCATTCACCCACTATTTAGTTTCAATGTACAAGTTGTATTAATTTCCTAAAGAATAACTTCTTTAAACATCATCTTTTTTTGGTAAACTTCACGTCTTAACTCAGTGAGCATCTACTCTTCCCACAGATTTGTTCAGAGGAGTCTGTGTGGCTTACTTGTATTCCAAAAAATGTCCAGGTTAACAGGATGGAAAGTACATTTTTATGGTAGATCCCAAAGGATTAATTTCCTTTTCTTTTCCTTTCCACTATTTTCGCACATTTTCTTTTCCTGCACCTTTCAACCTCACAAAGATATGCACCCTCGTGTCTCTAAAGGCCCTGACCTATCTTTCGGCACCTATTGATTTTGGTTGTCCCTCCTTTTTCAGCTGTAGACATACCCAGTCCATACAGTGCAGAGTCAGAGCTAAATTTCATCTCAGATTTATGAGTCTGGATCTAGCACTTTGGTTTATGGATGACTTCTACTTTTTGCTTCTTCTCTTCCTATCGCTCACCCAGCATTTAATTTGAAGGAGTTTGGCCTGAAGTATATAGGTATATATATTTATAGGAGCACATCATGACTGAGTGATGATAAAACAGTGTAGTAAAACCTGCAGATAAGGCAATCTTTGTAAGCAGACTTTTACTACTGCTGGAATATCAGTGTTCAACCTGTACTTCCATATGAAAAAATGCTCTGAACGTGATTACAGTAATGCCTACCATCAATGCAGCTGAAAACATTTAGGAAGGAAAAATTCCCTTTCGTTTTTCCTTCATGCTTTTATAACTTATAAACAGTATCTCTTCTAGTCAGCCAGCTTCTCTCTTGCTGAGCAGATCCATGTAAATGTCAACAGCAGAGCAGGAAAACTCTTGTAAAAATTTCTTAGAGGAACTTAAGATAAACTTCAGGATCTAGTATTTAAGGAATGCTGTTGCAGAAACTGAAAATTTTTCAGAAAATATCAGTTCTGAAAACGTCACTGTTGGAGCTTTAGCCCATGGTATCAAGTACCGCTTTGCTCAGTTCTAACCACATACTGATGTTATGACATTTCTGTGGCTTAGGGCAGATTCTGCTGTGTTTTGAAATTGAGTATAACACCTCAGAGGAGGTGCTCTAAGCACTTTTTTCCCACAAATTTATGTTTACATGTCTTGGTTGTAGTGCATCAGACTACTTTTCTAATGTGTTTCTTGAACAGACTTCCTTTCCAAGTCTTTCCAGAAATATCTTCATTTATTTGCCTATTTATTTCAAATTTTGTTGCTGCT
The DNA here is from genome assembly GCF_963210335.1 of Falco punctatus. NCBI lineage: Eukaryota > Metazoa > Chordata > Aves > Falconiformes > Falconidae > Falco > Falco punctatus. Next base: position 21,424,903 of record NC_137587.1, read on the forward strand.
TGTTTTAGGGAACTGACTGTGGTCAGCTCTTCTTGGGCCGTTAAAACAATATTTAAAGTCTGGATTGACCTTTTTTTTTATTCTGGATTTTATACATAATTTACTGGAAAACAACATATACTATAGGATACAACATAATCTTTGAGATCTTTTAATCTTGAGGAGAAAGGCTTTAAACTTGAGAGTTTGGGAAGTGGGGGTAGAGGGAGGAAAAAAATGTTGTGCCAGCAGGGAGGTCTCTCTGGAATGGGAAAATAATGAGATAACCTTGTGGAAGATTTACAAATGATGGTTTGTAAAGAGGTGGAAGACTTCACCAGTGGATGACCTGATCTCTACAAAGATAGTGGATCAGTTAAGGCATGATTGTAGCAAACGTCTTGTCTCCTGTGTCTCCTTGAAGACAGGCTGAGAGAGGAGAAAATTGGGGTTGTTCAGCCTCGGGAAGAGAAGGCTCTGGGGAGACCTTATAGCAGCCTTCCAGTACCTAAAGAGGGCATACAAGAAAGGTGGAGAGGGACTTTTTACAAGGGCATGTACTGATAGGACAAGGGGGAATGGCTTTAAACTAAAAAAGCGTAGATTTAGTTTAAAAGTAAGGAAGAAATTCTTTACTGCAAGGGTGGCCAGACACTGGGACAGGCTGCCCAGAGAAGCTGTGGATGCCCCATCCCTGGCAGTGTTCAAGGCCAGGCTGGATGGGGCTTTGAGCAACCTGGTCTAGTGGAAGGTGCTCCTGCTCATGGCAGGGGGGTTGGAACCCAACCCGTTCTGTGACTGTGTGAGTAACAACCGTATATATTCACTAGTTGCTGTAGTTTAAAGCAGTTATTTTTTCTCTTTCAGAAATCACAGCACCCACCCTTTGGATTAAGCACTTGGTCATCAAAGATTCCAAACTGAACAGCTCCAGTATAAGGAATTCAGGTAATGTTCCATCTAAGAAACCAAAAAGGTTTCTTTTAACTGGGCTGCAGTCCCTCACTGTCTGTTCTTGTTTCATTCTTTATTTGTTGTACCTATCCTGCTGCTTTTCAGTGTTGATGGACTTGAAGTGCAGGCTATAAAATAATTTCAGATAACATTCTTTTTTGTGTCCAAAAGGCCACAGTCGATGTGTGATGAGGGATGTTGCTGTTTTCCCAAACCATAACTGCACAACCTCTAATTTCTTCATCTGTTAATTCATCCCTGCCAGCTACCATCTTTATTCTGTTTGCTGTTCAGCAGTCTTTCACAGATGTACAAACTGATGCATTTGGCTCTGAGATCTGGGCTGTAGGTTTGGTCTAAGTAGTTGAGAAAATACAGAAAAGGGCTTCTTTTCTAGCAACTTCAAGATCCTGTTCTGCAGGGGATATTTTTGATAGACAAATGATTGGTTTATATTACAACTGAAAGTTGGTTACTTATGTCTGGGCCTAAGTAAACATTGAGATTGTTTTTGTGGATAGTAGAGTGGATGAGGGAAGACACCAGAGTAAAAAAACAGCAAGGAAAAGATCATAAACATGAGTGGGAAAAGGAGGAGCAGGAAGATCTGAAGTTAGGTTGTAGAACTTGAGATTGGAGATGAGGGTGAAACTGCATGTAGTCACTGAAATCACAAGAAACTGGAAGAATCTGAAGAGGAAAGTTGGGAATTTTCAGTAAGAATAGTTTCTGTCAGATCTATTTGAACTGAAGTGGGAGAAGGGAATGAAGTAAAGGGAATATCAAAAGAGGAAAATTGCCTTAAGAACCCTTAAGAAGGTTTTCTTTAAGGTTTAAATAGGAACTGCTACGCTGCTACTATTACATGTGTTTTATGAAACTATATATGCCTAGAAAAGCTGTTGGGTATAACTCCAGTCCCCAAAACAGATGAACTGTGATAGCTTGAAGTACCTCATCACCTGGTATTTCTGGATTAGCCAGGGAGCATTCATGGCACTCAGCAGTTCCCTTAACCTTCCTGTGCCACTTACCAACTACAGGGTGAAATCAATGCTAGATTAGGTGAGATTGCCTTACTGCAGAGTGGAGAAGAACTTAGCAGGAGGACATGCCCAGATCCCAGTTTTAGCAACAGTCTCCTGTGCTTCAGCTCCTGACTGTTTTTGTGGCAGGGTGATCTGTGTAGGAACTGCCAGTGGGAATCATCCGGAAGCTTCAGATAATGTAGGAGGGTATCAGCATTCTTTAAGGGTGTCTTTCATGGGAGGGCAAATGCAGCTTGTGTTTTGTGAACTGCTGGAACAACCAGCAGCTCACAGTGCAGTTGAAGGTGACAGTTCAATATTAAAATCCTCTGCAATGGGCCCTACCTATCTTGGAGACCAATAATGCAGCAAATCTGGTAGCTGCAATGGAAATAAGAGTCCTAGACCTAGGTTCTGGGAGGCTACAAAGGGACTTGGGAGCAGGAGGATCTTGTACTTGAGAGCCTGTCTCCCACCCTTTCTTAGCCTAACAGAGCCGAAGTAGGCTTTCATGTTGTAAAGGCTATCGGTTCGTTCAGTTGTTTAGTCAGGAAGCTGCCTGATGTAAACCAGAGTGTTGTTCATGGAATAACTCCTTTTGTGAATTTACTTTTGTAAAAACCCTTTTTTTTCCCCCCAGTTGGTTCTGATATAATTTCTGTTGTTCAAACAAGATTATTGTGGGTGCATGCTACAAATAGAAAATAAAAGATCTGGAAAATTCAAGACTTCTGTAGGAGGTGGTTTCTATAGCAAGCTAAAAGGAGATGTGTGGTTCATCTGGCTCAGCTTTACTGATTGCCCTGACAGACCCTCGTTTGCTGTAGGATCTCATTAAGTGACTGGGTTGCCAATTTTTAGGCCCAGATTTCCTCATTAGGCGTTATAAATATACAGCCATTTCTGTTTCTTACACTGAATTATTGATACCAAGAAATGCTGCCTCTTCAAAACAGGGGTATGGTTTAGCTGATATTAGGTGAGGGCTACTTTAGTCTGTTTCTTTCAACCAGTGAAGCCTAGTCCCCTGGTTTGGTACCTTTCATCCCTTGTCATACATGTTAAAAGGCAATGTAGGGCAGGTGGGATTGAACAACAGAGCTGGAGAGTATAAGTATCAGTTAAAATCAGATTCTCCAAATGTCCAAAACTCTGCCTTGGCTGAAGATTATGAAATAGCTGTCATGAGATAGGCATGCAGAATTAGGGGATTTTTTAATTGCTTTTGGCCCTTGTCACCCTAAAATATTAATGCTCAGCACATTTGTGATTTTTCATTTATTTCTAAAGGGTTAAGGTAAGTTTTACTAGTGCAAGATTGGATTTTTCATTTTGGTGTTTGCCTAGTTACGTTTTCTCTCTGAGCTTGCACTTACTGTCTTGAAACAGATACAGCCTGGTATCCTCTTGCAGCAATTTAATGGGATCACTGAAATCAGAGGTGAGAACAGATCTAGTAGGTCATCTAATCTATGGCCCTAGGGCTAGTGAATGTGTGAAGAGCAGCATTTTTCTAGTGTAGCATAAATGCCTTAGGCAATAAAGATTTCGTTTCTTCCCACAGGAACCTGCTCTGCTGTCTGAACTCAGTCTTAGGATTTTACTTTTTGTGATACTCAGCCTAACTCTTATTTCTGTTCTTTTTCATTGGTCTTGAGTTCTTGAAAGCCTGCCCTACTCCTTGGGGTACTGAAACACTTAACCCTGATAACTCTTCTCCCTGTGGTGGTTATGTAGCCCTGTCCTTGGCAGTGAAGTCCAGTAGATACTATTGTCCGAGGGCATGTGCTGCTCTCTAATCAGCACTGACGTTGGACACCTTGGACAGCTAGCACCATTGCTATATCAACCGTGAGGAGAATTTAAGAATCGCTATATGGAGACATATTTGCTGTCATTGTCTCTGGTCAATACTAGACTTCAGAGTGAACCAACCACCAGGTAGCTGAGCATTGCAGAGCTGGTGAACACCCTGTGTTGCAGCCTGTATCTAATAAGGCTGCATGTGAAATCTGAGTGTTCCACCTTCCATTTAGGGCTGACAAACAGGAGAGGTCCTCCTGAAACTGTCCTCTCTTTTGGAGCATTTACATTTTGCTTGGCATATGTAAATACTAATAAAGCTAAGGATCAGAGAAAGCAGAGTGACTCTAGCCTGGTGATTAGAGCACTTGACCCAGGCATTTTGCCAGTGAATTTTTCTAGGCTAAGTAAAACAGCATTTCTATGAGGGTTTGCTAGCGCTGTTACCCTCGCCTGCCTTAAAGAATTAAATGATGACAAAATCTGTTTCTCAGTAGGGTGAGATGAAGGCTCAAATCTTCTTGGCCAGAGGCAGGAACCAAAGTATGAACATGCTCTAACATCTGGACTGTAGAGTAGCAGAGAAGTTACTGTTTTCTACACTTACAAACTAAGTCCTCTGCCTTTATGAATCTTAAAAGCCCAAAAGTAATTTTCTCTTTCTGGGGCAAGTGAAAGGTCTAGATCAACACAGTATTTTATTTGTTATGGCAAGATGACAAAAACATTTTTGATGTTTGTTTTGAATTGATTTTCACCTTACCCAAAGATGCACACCCACGGGTGCACACAGATGGCTACCCCAAACTGTTTAGCACTGCCCTCTGTGACGTGTCATTTATTTTTAACACACAGAGCAGGAGGTGATACAGATGAGACCTTTGCAATGGCTATTCTCTAATCAGCATGGGTGGGAACTGTCTTTTCATTCTACTTCTACTGTTTTAGCCTCCTACTTTCCTACCTTCTCCCCCCGGCCTCTTCCAGCCTGCAACAGTCCAAATGATTATTTTTTTACAGTTCTTAATCTAGAGAAACACTTGATAATGTGCTCCACTTCCAAGAAAATAGATCTGATGGCTGCCTGTTTGGGAGCACCCCATCTCCACTGAGGAATCCATGGTTGTTCCTCATTTCCAGAGCTGGGTTATCTCCAGCTCCAGTTGTGCTAGTTAGTGATTTGGTTTTAGTTAGCAAGAGATTCCAGCCTGTATCCATCTTACCCTGACAACTTTTAAGAAAACCACAGAGCGATGTAATGAGCTCATGCATGGAAAAATAAACAGCTCCAGAGAAACCAGCAGTAGCAGCCTCAAGTAAATATTCTGCAGTCACTGGGGTTTTGAACATGACGTTATTTGAAAGGAAGAATGAGTAATATATTAAGGTTAGCAGCTGAAGACAGGTTTGTGTGTGCATAGTTTAAAAAAAAAAACACAACCATTTTGTTTATTTCAAAATTTTGCTTGTTGAATGGGGGCCAACTCCATGTGACCTATACTGTTCAGCTCTGGCGCCCAAGTATCATGCCAGCATCTCATATGACAGTTTTCCAGCGATAGAGCTTTCTGCTGTCAGGAGATCTTAGGGGACAGAGTATAACTGTAAATGAGTTTTGAAAACAAGAATGGTGGTGGTCACAGTTCTTTTTGTTAATTGAAATCACTTGGGGCCCAAACTTTAGGGCTTCTCAAAGGGAGAAGGAGCTTGAAAGGTGCATGTCTGTATATACTTTTGCAAGAAGCAGAAACATCCTGTCATCCACCCCAAAGGGAGTCTGTGTACTCTTGGGTGCAGTTTGACTCCAGAGATCTGAACAGTGAGGTGGGATGTGATTATATCAGATGTACTACCAAGACATGCATTCTCTGATTTGTCTGTGTTCCTTCTTTAACTTTTTTCCCACTTGCAGAAAAAAAAAAAAAAAAAAGGCAATAAAACCCACATGACACCCCAAAATAGCTTCTCCTTTCTAGTACTTTGCCTAGGCAGTGATACCATTTTGCTGCATGCCTTTCTTAAGGATCAGGGAATAGTGATTGCTCCTAGGGGGAATGTACTCGTGACATGTTGCCTTAGCCATGTGGAGTCTTTCTAGGATCCTATACATTAACAAGGAGCGTGCTTTTAAGCCACCTACATTGAGAATCAGTGTAGTTCCTCTTGAGTCAGATTGTAAGGGCAGGGCCTGCTGCTTTGCCCTTAAAAAGGATTATGGCAGTTTTGGTGGGATACACCAAAAATAGCTAAGGCTAGACAAAAGTTTGATTTGTTATTAGGATGTTCCTTTTTAGCAGCGAGGACTAACCCCCAAGGAGCTTGAACACCTGTATTATTTTCCAGAGTGAGGAGACAGTGCACTTATTTGCATTGAATATGTAGTTTTTTGGAGTTGGAACAAATTTCTTTATGCCTTGGAGATGTGGGACGCTGCAGAGACCAGGGAGCTACAGGTACATTTAGATGAGGCTTTTGAAAAGCAAAGCACTTTTTTGAATGGGGACAGTTTCTCACCTGTCTTAATCCTGTCTTCTCAGCCTTATTCATCAGCTGTCTTGTCCTACCCTCAGCACACAGCGCTCCCTCCCTTGTTATTTAAAGATATGTGAAGCCATGGGCTTCTGCTACTTTTCTCCTGCTTTCTGTTACTACTAAACTAGTTGTGCTCGTTCCAAACTGACTGGCTGCCTCTCCATGCCAGTTGTGTTAATGTTCTGTCTAAATGTCTGTTACAGGCTGTTCTCCAAGATCTGTGGCTGGTTAGTGGTAGTCAGGACACCAAGTAGAGGAGATGGGTGGAAGCAAAAGTTGGTCTCACTTCAGCAGGAAAGCAGGTTGAGAAGGAAGGAGTGTCAGCCAGGTGCAATTGTGCTTTAGTGGCATCTAAATAAGATGTGATGGTGGCATTGGAATTGGAGAATTTTGGTGCCTGGGAATGACATCCTAATGCTGACTGCATCCTCCTTGGTGGACATTTTGATGCTTCCATCTCTTCTGGGCATAATACTTGGGAGTAGTGGTTTTTGAACTTCCCCGTAGCTGAAGCAGAAAAAAGAAGACTCAGTGATGATGTCAGGAATAACAGTTCATGGGAGGGAACCAATGAGTCAGAAAGCTTTTGCCTTTCCTACTATCCTCTATTATTCTGTTCTTCTTGGCTCTTGTCCTGCATCTTGAGTCAGTGCCTCCCAACACGGTGCTCCTCTGACCTGTCAAAACCATTGGGCTAAAATATGTCACTTTATTGTCCCATCTGCCAGAAATATTTACCTTCAGACCTTTGTATTAGTCCTCCCACCTCTTCTTTTTTGTGAGGATTTGATTTGGTTTGGTTTTGAGTTCATTTTAATTTAGGTTCTGTCTTGATATCAAATGAAGCAATCTCAGGAGAAGTGCCTGATGAGTACGATATGAAAACTTACTAATTACATTGCATTTTCACAGCAGATCTCTACATTCTTGTCTGCTAAGTTCCTGCTTCCTTGCAAGCCAAAATGTGATGTTTCACCCTTATTTTCTATCCCTTCTTTCCCTCTGGCTCTATGTGGTTCACTCACACGTTCCTCTCTTGGCTGCTGTTTAGGAGGCCTCTGTCTCTTTCTCCTCCTGAAGGTTCAGGGAAGGTACAATATATGTGATGCTCAAGTGTGATTCTCCCACAGTCTCAGTGTGTGTGACAGGTGTGGTGAAGAAGGGAGTACGTAGGGGAGAGCAGAAGCAGGGAGGATGGAAGAATCTAGGACCAGGACCCTTCCCAGACAGCCAGCAAACAAAGTAATAAATAACATGCCACTGGGGACTAGTTAATCTGCTCTATGAAAAGGTGCAAAGTATACAAGTGGGAAAAATAACATTGTATAATAATCGGCATGCAACCATAGGTGTTAAACCGTATGCAGCTAGGCAAATAAATGAAGCTCCCCCTGAGTGCTGTGTGATAAATCATTCCCAAAGAATTCAGTCACTCCCCCCTCCTTATGCCGCAAAGAAAGAAAACAAATTACTCCAGACATGGAGTCATAACTCTTACTCTACAGCTGCCAGTTAAGGTGAGTGGACAGGGGGCGGGAGGAGAGGGGCAAAGATATAAGAAGCTGGGGTAAAAGGGGAAGAAAAACAACCCTAAATTTAAAATGACTGAGGATTTGGAGGGGAAAGGAAATAAGCTCCAGCAACAGACATTACCTGGATATATAGGGACAAATGGAGAGTGGAGAGGTCAACTTGATGCAGTTTGTTTTGCTTCTTAGCAGAAGCTGGTTCATATTGGAGAGGTTGCATTGATTAGCTGAAGTAATTCCTTAGCAGCAAAGTGCTCCCTTGCTGTATGCAACAGCAGCCTTCAGCACAGGCTTGTATGTGGATCTGCACTTCAGACATCCACCTGAACGTATGCTGATGCTTGCAGATAGACTACATGTATTGACTCACCTTCTCGCCTCTCTTAAAATTTCACAAGAAAGATTATAACAGTTCTAAGGTGCCATAAATAAGGAAGGGCTGTTTCAAAGTAGTGGCTTGACCTGTGCTCCCAGATTCCCCCTGGAAAATGTTTAGACCTCAGCTTCTCCTGAAACCAAAAGCCCTGGTGGAGTTTGCAAGTGATTCTCAAGGAGACAACTGATGAAAAAAAGGGTTCAGTGGTACACAGGTCAGCGTTATCCCTAAGAGTGTTTGCTGCTCCCAGCATTGTCCAAGGACACAAGGCTGTGAGGCAGCAGAGTTACATTCTGCAGCTGCTGGAAAACCCTACTCCTTCCATGGAGGCTTGCTGCTTCTGATACCAGGCTTAGGGTGAGGAGGTTCTCTGCTTTGGTGGGTCTTAGAGATGGAGTAGATGATAAGAAGGGAAATGTGTAGGGCCCTACACGAATGTACAGTTTGTGGAGCAGCAGCATGGGACATTTGAGGAAAATGTCATAGAATCATTTAGGTTGGAAAAGACCCTTAAGATCATTGACTCCAATCATTAGCCTTACACTGCCAAGTCCACCAGTAAACTATGTCCCTAAGCATGATGTCTACACATCTTTTAAATGCCTCCAGGAATGGTGACTCAACACTTCCCTGGGCAACCTGTTCCAATGTTTGACCACCCTTTCAGTGAAGATATCTTTCCTAATATCCAGTCTAAACTTTGCCTGGTGCAACTTGAGGCTATTTCCTCTCATCCTATCACTTGTTACTTCAAAGAAGAGACTGACATTCACCTTGCTACAACCTTCTTGTGTGTCAGCTGTGTCCTCTTTACTTTCAAACTGATGTCAACAGTGTTGTGAGAGTCCTGTGTATATTTTGGAGTTGTGGGGGCACGAGTAAAAGCTACCATCCTCATGTTCCGTTTCTCTTCATGGGCATCTCATTTTTTGTATTTTGCCAGACCACTGAAATAAGAAAGTGGTCTATGGGAACCAGTGAGTACATTTTGTGGTACGGTTCAGGGGTGGCTTAACTGTGTGCTTTTCAGGCTGTTGAAATGGTTTGTAAGTAGCTGGAAAGACTTCTTGGTAGAAGGTCCCAAGGGTTGCCTCTGAATAGTCAGGAAAGAAGGCTGAACCCAGCCTCAGATCCCAACAGATGGGAGTATGTTTAAAAAAGCAAGGCAGCATTCATTCTCCTGGAACGTGTTAGGGAGGAAGATGTGTTAAACTGGCTGCTCTCACTCTGGGTGAGTGAACGGCATTTTTCTGGTTTCACCATTTCATAATGCAGGGAGGTCTGTGATCCTGCTGGTGCCATCAGTCTCCCACCTCATCTTAGGCTTATTGAACAGCCTCTGATAGCACAAAGCTATCATTCTGTCTGGAAAGGGTACCCTCAGAATGCATGGGGTGCTATAGCTGGAGGGCCTGTTGCCTATGTAAGTTCTCTGCAATTCAGAGAAATTCTACTGGGAAGAACAGTAACCTCATCTATAGTGTCACTCTGGAGTCCTTCCTTTGCCTTTCAGCCCAGATTGTGGAAGGAGGGCTACCTCCATCTCATGACACTGATGGAATAGAATGAGTTTCTCTGTCCTGTGACTGATGTCTGAATCCCATATGTTACATCGTTGAACTTCCAAAGCTTGAACATTCTGCACAGACAGCTGGCTCAAGCTAAATGTCCAAGAGTGAGTGCTAGCACTCCTGTCAGAGGCAATTCCCTCTGCCTCCTCATAAAGTGCTAAATATTACAGGAAAAAGCTGATCTGCCATAAGATTCATCACACTATAAACCTGTTCCTCTTCCTCCCTTTTACTCACTAGCAATAGCATAAAAAAAGAATGTTACTGTAGTTAGGAAGACCAGTTTGAAATACTTTTTACCTCCCTGTGACAGTTTTCAAAAGCTTTCTGTTTGGTGTCTGTAACTATACACTTACAATCCTGTAAAAATAGTGTGCTCGTATATTCCAGCCAGCAGAGGTAGGCAAGTCCTCCAACAATTGCTATGCTACTTGTTCCAAGCACATTAAAAACAGGTGTGGAAGTGAAAATAGTTTCCCAATAATTTTAAGGCTCCAGTGGAAACACCTATGGCTTCTCATTTTATTGAATAGCATTCCTCAGTGTGGAAAGAGTGCAGTGAGAAAGGAGTACAGGGAAAATGAATGAATGTGTTCAGAGACAGGTGGCTTATCTCAGAGCTAGATATGCCACGAGCTAGCAGTGCTTAGAAACTATGTGAAATGGAAAAGAGGAGTTGGAGAAGAAAAAATGCAGACTCTGTGAAAGTTCCACTCAAAATCACAAAGATAGCATCTAATGTTGAAAGCTGTTCTACTGCTGAGGAACTGTCCTGATGTGAAGAACTGATGTAAAGAGGGCTATGTTTTGGTGCCAAACTTTCTCTGCTCAGATTGTGCAAACTGTCGTTGTAATGGTACTGCACAGCTACAGCTGTCATATAGAATATGGAAGCCTTAGGAAAATCAGACCTCAAAATCTGGAAACTTAAACTAGATGAAATATCTTCAGGATTTTAGACTGTGTTTGCAAAGAGGTTGCCTTAGTCATCTAGGATCTGCTGGAGCTTCTCAGTCTGTGTGAAGCGAGTGGAAAAGACCTGAAGAGATCACATAGGGGTTTTTTCCTCCCCAACTTAACTCAGGGTCATATCCAGTTTACAGCAGCTCTGATGCGTGTAACCTGTTATAAATGCAGCGACAGGGATCCCACTGCCTCTTCCAATGAATGAACAGTTAATCACCAGGAGTTTTTTGTATCAAACCTAAATCTCCTTTCTCCAAGTAAACTGACTGCTACTTGAACTACCCATGGTGAAGAAAAAAAAAAGATGTATGACTGTCCTTTTTTTTTTGTATAACAGCTTTTATGTCTCAGAAGACTGAATGTCATCCCTAGACTAAACAAATGGAATTCTTTCAGCCTTTTCTCATAGATCAAGTTTCCTAGACCTCTGCCTGTTCCCTTTGCGCTCTCCTGCACTCTTGCCAAATGGTCCACCTCTCCGTCAAAGTGTGGTGCCTAGAGCTGGACACAGGGCTCATTTAAAGGCTCACCAGCCCTTAGTGTGTGTTTCTTGTGTGAGGCCCCTGTCACTATGTCCCACAGCTAGATTTACCTGTTTTGATTTTTTTTGTTGAATGTCATGAAGTTGCAGACTTTTCGTGGTCTAAGCAAGCTCCTGACCATTTTTTTCCAAGTCTTGCTGTCTCGCCAGTAATTTCCTCTCCGTGCACTGGATTTCTCCTTGCTGGTTGTTATGGTTTGTACTTGTAAGTTGTGATCATGCTGATTTAAAACCATTTGTCAAGATGACTTTGAATTCTTTCCTGAATTTCAGTCTGTAAATTGCATGCTATGTTCCACTAGCCAAACTGGTCATTTAATTTGGTACAAGACACAAGTCTTACGATCACTTTCAATACTGAAGATCTGTTTCACAGAGAACTTTTGAGACGTCTCCTTTTGGAGCGTGTTTTTCTTAACCTGCAGTGTTAGGCAACTATCTCATACTGTACGTAGTCTATATTTTCCTCATTTTCTTATAAAAATGACATGACTTATACTCCAATGAACCAGAATTTAATCAGAGCTCTGTTAATGCGTTGTGTACAAGCAGGGAAATATTTGCATTTTTTTCTTCAGAATGATGTACTGTAGCCATAAAAGAAGTATTGTTCTCTTTCTGCTATCCTTGTAGCTAGTCTGGCTACAGATCTAGGAGGGCTGGGACTGTGTGACTGACTCCTTGAGAGATGGGGTGGTAGAAAGAGTCCAAAAGCTGCCTGAAGGGCAGCTGAGTTAGAATTGCAGGTACAGGTAACTTTCAACTGGCGGGTTTCAAGATGCCCAGGCATGGAGCTTTATTCCTCTGTGGTTTGGAAACCCTGTGGAGCAGACTTCTTTCCTTGCTGGGTAGCACCCAATGTCTACAGGTTCTGCAAAGTGAGCACAAGTTGTCCATCAAAAAGGCCTTTGGCAAGTTCACTGTAATCCCTGGGACAGTGCTTCCTTCAGCCATTCCTCCTTATTCCAAGCTAGAGGGTAGATACTGAATAGGCTTCTTAGCACGTAACACCGGTGGGAGTACAGTGCAGCTCTATTGCTTTGAGCAGAAGGAAAATGGCAGGGGAAGGATGAGTTCCTGGATAGCTGAAGTTTAATGAGCCACTTGGAACAATGCATTTTTTAAAATTATAAGCCACCTGTTAAATCTTTGCATTGTACTTGTTCAGCACTGGAACGTGTAGTAACCTCTGCTTCCTTTGTAGCCTATGCCTTGAGAAATGAAATTGAGTGAGTACCAAGGTAAAGCAAGGACTGCTCAACTGGTACAGTGTGGGAACACCTGCAAGGTTTGTTTTTCTCTTTACCTTTACATTAGCCAGAATACCATGGAAAGACCACGGTCCCAGACACAACAGGGTGGAGCGGGTAGCAGCACTGATGACTAACAGAGGTGCGGAGAGATTTATGCTATCCCCATGAGCCGTATTTGCTCAGCTGTTATTGTGCTCCTAGTAAACACAGAAGGGGTTGTTTCTCTCATTCCACCCACATCTCTGCTCAGGGGATAGGCAGTTAGTGCCTATTCACCACATTGCTTTGCTAGTCCTGCCAGCCCTTGTGCATGTGCGTACCCAAGGCTTTTCAAATTCTTTTTCCACTCTGAGGTGGAAGGGATGCAGATTTGGGCTGCTAATAGACCTGTGCTGAACTTTCTCTGTGGAATGAGGTTGCACTTTCTGCCCACAGCTTTTGTAAGCTCCATACTGGGGTGAGACACCTGTTCTCCCAGAGTAGAGCTGAGTCCTGTTCACATTAGAGCTCCCTTGTGCAACATAAAAGCAACTCTAAACCAGTGTACATGCTATGATAAAATAACCAGTTCAAGGCTCCTCTTCTCTGCCAGAGCAGTGTAGAGACAGGGTAAATAAAAATGAGAAATCAACCCTGTTCTTGAATTAAGCTTCCTTGGGAGACAAGCAAATAGTTTCACTGAGAGGAAGACTGAGGCACAAAGACACAGCCCTCACTTTTGGGTTGGCACAGGATGTCTGTAGGAACTTGGCACTAAATGTCCATACTGTTGCCTTTCATTTGGTGCTGCATTGGTTCCTTACAGAGGGGAAAGCTGGGAGTTGAACAAAAAAAAAATTGGGAGAGGCATGCGTTTGGTTTTTTTGAAATGGTATTTTGAAGTCAGGTCCCTGTTGCAGCACTAACAATAGGGATTGGTCAAGAATTCTTCAGTAAAAGACCTTTTCCTACCCTTCTGATGAATGTTTGTTCATTAAAACGGAAGCTTTTTGTGGGAACTCCAAGGGAAAAGTTTCCCCAGTCCAGATAGAATTTCTGGTCAAAAGAAATGAGAGCAGAAAAGAGAAGAAAATCTGGCCTGTCTTGCATAGCCTGTAGCTCTGGAGTTAGGCTATTCACATAGGTTCACTGGGGCTGGCAGAAGCAGAGGGAGGTCTCTCCGGGGTGTAGAGATCTTTCCAAGGTGGTTGGTTTTGGTCACAGTCTCTCCCTTCCTTTAATAAGAAAAAAATTGGATGCAGAAGAGCAATACTAAAAAAAAACCTATCTAATGTGGTTGGATGGCAGATCTTCCTTAAGTCCCACCCTAGTCATCTACAGCATCCTTGCAGGCCTGGTGATTGATGCTTGGTCCTTCGGCTCAAGTTAGCAGTAAGAGTTGTTACATGTCAGGAGGCAGCTGGGGGAGGCTGCCTTGTCCCCAGAGCAGCACGCTGGCTGCATCTAGCTCTGCAAGCTGAGCATGAGAACGGTTAAGCACAAGCCTTTGGTTAGATGCTGCTAGATACCCTCTCTTCTCAGCTTTGTAAGGTAAACAAACACCCCATCTCTTTAATAGCCATCTAATTTATTAGACAGTTGGATGAGTACCTTACCTCATCCATCACTTTTATTTTTATTGTGCAAGCACTAGATGTATGTTTGAATGTGTGTACATAAGGGACCAGGGATGAGAGACCTTTTTATGAATCTGACCATGTATTTCTCAGAAGGCCATTACTAGGGGAAAATTGCTGCGTAAATAATGTACAACTGCAGATGTCCAAGCCTTGTTTTCCTGCAATAGCTCATGGCTTCAGAGACACTACTTCTAAAAATGTTTTAAGGAGTGGTAGAAGCAGTCAAGAGTAAGAAAGAACAAACAGCATTTTAGAGCTGAGCAGTTAAGGTAAAATGGATATTTCTGCCAGTGATTCCCTCCTTTGTGTGTGTATGCATTCCCTCTCGGTTTTTTTTGGTTTTGGTTTTTTTTTCTGTCATTGGATTTGCTGTAATCTAGATTTGCTGTCTCCCGAAGGTTTCACTCCCCAGCAACAGCAAATTAGCAAGTTTTACTCAGCTTTTTTGCTGATGGTTGTCTTAAGTCAAAACAGACATGGCAGAAAACAGGGAAATGTGACAGTGCCTTTAAGAGAGGAAAAAAGGGTGTAATAATATGGTTGGTCCTAGGAGGGCTGTTTGTGTCCCACTGACTTGGTGCCTTAAATGTTCTTCTCTCTCTAAATGTTTAATACAGGGAAAGAAGGAAAATTTTTTTCTTTATCTTTCTGTGCCTGCAACCCCCATTAACTCAAACAGGGAATATGCTTTTAAGTACCTTGCACATATAATAAATATATGCTTCTTTCTTAGATGACAGCTTAATTTCATAGCTGGCATTAAACCTTCTAGCTTGGCTATAGGATTTCACTATCCTCCATAAACCTGGCCTTGGCAACAACAGCAAAGTTTCCAGTAAGCAGTCTGACTGGAACAGGCTGACTTCAGTGTCCTGGAGCTGGGATAGCATTTGATGGTCCCTTCATTACCCATGAGACCATCTTTCAGGGTGACAGTGTATGCAGTTCATGCCAAGTCCGGTACTAGGGGAGCCGATGGTATGAATTTCCCAGCTGATTTTTCTGGCTGTTGAAATACACCCCAACTGTTAACATTCACATTTATTTTTTTAAGGGAATTAAGTGCTGTTAGAGTGTTAGCCTGGAGGGGAGAGCCTTTCTGGGGGCTAGTGCTAGTTAATATGCTCTGCTTAGTAGCCAGATGTTGCTGAAGGAACTTTCCACAAGGCAGTTGTGAGAGCCTCCCCTTAGTTTCAATGTGTTTGCTGTTCTGATCCCCTCTAGCTCAGGGAAGGTATGTATGGTGGATCCAGAAAGGGTTCAGAGAAAGAACTGGGGCAGGTGAGACTCTTCAGCATGTAGGAGAGACAAAGCAGGAGTCTGTAAAGCTGTGAGAGGCAGGGAGGGAGATGGCTAACTGTTCACTGTTTCATCCTGCAGAACAACTAGGGTCAGCAAACAAAACTAGTTGGAGCCAGGTTTAGATTAAACCAAAAGATGTGCTTTGTTCCACATGCAACACGTAGTCAAGCCACAGAAGTAGCTGCAGGATGTCGTAATCAATAAAAGTTTATGAGGGGAGACATGCAAACTGATGGAAGAGAAAAAACATTGCTACTCGCTAAATGCAGACTTCATGTTTGTGTCCACAAATTTCTGATCCGCAACTGGTTGAGACGTGAAATACATGGGGGAAAGAAGTACATGCTTCTCCTTCTTCTGTTCTCTAAGCTGCTGCTTCTGGCCACAGCTGGAGGTGACCCAGACAAGTTGGGCCTTTGGTTTGCCCCAGTATGTCTGTTTTATGTTCTTCAGGATGTAATGGGATAGATGAGACTTTCATAGTGGCTACTTCTAGATGTATGCTAGAAATGAGAAAAATCTGATCTCCCTGCTCTTTCAGTTGTACTGCTGTCGTTGCTAATGGTGGGCCACTAAATACCGGTGTCAATAGCAGATTTTGCATCGTTGCATCTGTTTGATATCAACGGAACAAAACCTGTAAGATTGGTTTCACTCAGCCATTAAACACCCTTCAAACAGGAGTGACTACCAATTAGTTCTGTATTCTGGTAGTAAATGCTGTAACTATTCAAGTCTCACAAATTTCTGTTAATATGTGCAAAGTATGTTTTGCCATTTTTTATGGCACAATACAAATGTGTAAGTATGTACGTTTATTCTGTGTAATTGCATACCTAACTGCAGATGTATGTAAAATAAGATACTAAGTCATTGAAATACGTTTATTCTTCTTCTCCTTCTTGATTTCAATAAAGTCGCATATTTTTTTGTTCTGACACACAAAAAAAAATACCACTTCATTTTTTTCAGAGTAATTTTTAGTGCTAGTTTTGCAAGACTCAAAGGACTTGAGAGATCTTGGCACTCAGGAAGCTTTGGGGGTTTAGATAGAAAAATTCCTGGAATGTAGTTGTCTTCAGCAGAAGGGTTTTTTTCTTTTGCTTATTATATACAATGATGGTAGGGAATTCTGCCCCTGTTCTTGCTTCCCCAAGCTGCACGAAGGATCCTCCTCACCTGAGGGCCAAGGTGTGAATTGCTGTCAGCAGATGGCGGTTAAGTGGGGGCCCCTCGTGATGTAAGTGGTTTGTTAAGGAGCCTGCAGGCCCCTGGCTCAATGACTTCTCTGTCCACATACAGCTTGGGAACGGTCACAGGGCCGTTTTTTTAAATGTGAAATCTGTCAGCAAAGTGAAGTCAGCTTAAATATCAGCTGAGGCTTGAGCTCCCTTTCAGTTTTTGTTGACTTTATCCCCTCCTGCTCCTTCCTGATCAAGTTTCTCCCTGCTTGAGTCAGACTTGCCGACACTTAAAAGTTTTTATTCTGTGTGTTGGCTGTGTGGGTTTGTGTGTGGCAAATTCAGGTGCCATTCATATTCCCAACCTCAACAGCAATCTGAAATGCTGAAGAGAGACAGACCATTATGGGGCTATGGGGCTCTTTAGCTGCTACAGTTCAATTAGAAACCAGTAAAAGTGCTTCTGGTACCCAAAGCATGCTGTACTTCGGCGACACTGTGCAGACCTACTGGAGTTTTTTTGTGCTGTACCTGCTGCTACCGAGCGAAGGAATTCTAGCTGTCAATCAGCACCCCTTCTGTTCCCCAAACACGGAACAAAAATTACTCTCTGTAGCAGAATTTATCACCAAAATGTAAGATGTAACTGATGGGGTACAGGCAGGCAGGCAGGCAAAATACACAGAAACAGTGAGCTGTGTTAGTTGTGTGCTGAGCCTGTCCTGAGGGCAAGATGCTGAGGTCATGCCGTGTCTGCTGGCTGACTGTGCAAACATCTGCAGGTTTGGGATGAACCTGTGGTGTCATTGCCTGTCAGTGCTAAAGCATTTTATGTATTGAAAGCTTGAGGGGATTCTTGGCCATGGCAAGGAATTTCAGATGTTGTGGCTTATTTATAAAAAGAAAAGAAAAACCACAGTAAACTGCAAAGGAAAGGAAACCTAGGCAAGGAGAGAACAACTGTTTCTGCTTCTGTTTTTTGTCACTCTCCCAAGGATAAAATTTAGGAGTTATATTGTTGTCTTTTTTTACCCTACACTTAGACATGTTTTAAGTCCTGTGCTGAGCTGCCTTGACTGCTTTCTGTCCTACATGCACAGGTTTTGGTTTTTTCTATGTAATACCTTCAGTAGTTTCCAAAATTGAAATAATTTTCCTACTCCTCAAAGGGTCAGAATGTTTGGAGACTTGTAATAGAGAACTGTTGAGCCAAATACGTCTTGTGGGTACTCTGTGCATCTCTTCCCCCTTTAATGACTGGTCCGTGTAAGAGGCAGCGAGTCAGCACCCATCTGCAGGCAGTGGTTGAAGAGGCAGTGTTAGGGCCAAAGGTGCCAGGCTGGCTGCAGAAGCCACTTCTGGGCTTCCTTCTGTTCTTTGGTGTGTGCCACCTGTGTACACTGTTCTCTGGTTGATGACATCTTGAGAAATAACCTTTTCTGTGTAATAAGCTATTAAGGGACAGGGTCCTACCTACCCTGCAGTGGGGAGCACTGTTGGGTGCCCTCTGTTTTCCAGGTGAGGACAACAGAGTGTGCTAGAGAAGTGAAGGCAGTGAGGGTAGAATGGGATATCTCATTCTGTTGCCTGCAGGTGTGTGCAAGGTGCTGTCTGCACTGGATAAGGGTGTTAAAACATAACCTTCTGCTCCTCTTGTGATCGTGTCAGAGAGATGCTATTGAGAGGGAAGAGTGCGTTGCTGTCTGGAGAAAGAGACGGTGGGACAGGGCAGGGTGTTTGCCTCCTTTGTTTAACTGGAAAATACAAGTCATAATTTAGGGTCTCTCAGTATGGGAAATAGATGATCTGGGAAATGCTTACCCCATGGCTGCAGTAATAGTGAATTATTGTTATCTGATAGTTCTGTTCCAAAACCCAGATGAATGGGAACAGTTTCTCCTGCTGCTCCTGGCTTGCTGGGCACTTGGCAGTCAATGTCTATAATCCATTGTAGGAGGAAGCTCTCAACCTGGAAGTGCCTGGGTCCCTAGGGATGTAGACGTGCTGGTGTTTGCTGAAAAGGAAACAGACACAAAGTTCTCCTCATGTGAAGGATACCCATATCCTGCTGAGCTGAGGAAGGTGATCTTGATTTGACTTTTTTTTCTCCACCATTTCCAACCTCCTTCCCATCTTCCAGAGAAAGTTCACTCCTGTGACCAGGAAAGGCAGAGCGCCCTGGAGGAGGCCAGGCAGAACCCCCGTGAAGGCATCGTCATCCCCGAGTGCGCTCCTGGAGGGCTCTACAAACCAGTGCAATGCCACCAATCGACTGGGTACTGCTGGTGTGTCCTGGTGGACACAGGACGCCCCCTGCCTGGTACTTCCACTCGGTAAGAGCTGTAGGCCTGGTGAGATACCTGCCTGGAGAAGATGAGATATAAAAAAATTCCGTTGCTGTATCAGATAAGTTCTTACTTCTAGAGCAGTCAGCTCTGTACTGCCTTCCTTTGAGCTAGCAATGCCTTATGTGATGTTCCCTATTGTATGTTACTATGCAGGTCCCTCTATGTAGGGGTTGATGCCTAGTGACTACTGCCCTTACTTTCCTCTGTGTTAAGTATTCATGCAAAATAACCTGTTTTTTCTCTGGCTTGCAGCTTTTGGGTGGCAGCAGGAACCAGGGCTTTGTTTCAGGAATACAGATCAGGGGCATAAGCAGTGAAAAGACAAGTAGCTTTGTTGCATTATCCTCTGCTTTATACTACCATGCTGTAGCCACTTGGATCCTGACCAGTATGGACTTAGAAGACTGTTTGGATGTGTGGTGTTAGATTTTAAGCCAGTGATAGATTTTTCTTTAAGTTCCTCTGTAACTTAAAACTACCTGGGAATCTTTTCTCACTTGGGGTTTGGAAACAAATTGTAGGTTCTAAAAACAGGCCAGTAGGAGTTGGGACCTAAAATCTGCTAGATACAGTGGTTCCGCAGAGCGTGGACAGCTTTGAAAAAATGCTCAGCGTGTGCTCACAAGAGTTGGAAGAGAGCCTTGTGCTGTTTGTGGGTTTGGGCTGGTAGCTAGTACTAGACTTCAGAGTATGCTCTTCTATCTCCCTCCACTTCTGTTGCTGACTGTCCATAAGCAGATAGATGCTTGAGAATAATATTTCCTCTGCAGGTTTATTGGTTTCCCCTGCAGTAAGCAGATAAGACATGACCCTTTAGCAACCATCTGATGACACTAAAGCTGTATCACATAGTTTAGCATCTGCTGTTCTCCTTTTTCAGCTATGAGACCCCAGTGTGTGAAAGCGATGCCAGATCGAAGAGCACAGAGATTGATGATCCATTCAAGGACAGAGAACTTCCAGGTCAGAGAGGAACAAGATCCTGTCTCTGCCTTCTTCCCTTGTCTCAACTTGGGACTCTTAGGAGGCCGAGAATATTGTTGAGGAGATGGGGGATTTCCCTCACCGTGCATGTTTTATCGTGGGTTTTATTCTGTGTTATTTTGGATCACATCCAGTTTCAGCAGTGAACTGGAAAAGGCTGGGAGTGTCCTGGGGGCCAGTTTGTTGCCTGTTTGCCCTTTGAAAACATGTCTGGGATTAGAATTTTCAGGAAAGAAACCTGGATGCCTGTAGGTTCCCTGGGGGAAGAATGGGCTCAGCGTTAAAAGTTCTTCAAAGCCTGGCCAGGACAGGATCCTTTCCATTTAGTAGGGCTTTTCAGCAGCTTGGTACTCCCTGAGCAGTGAAAGAAGACACAGCTGTAATTGTCACTGCACCAGATGGCTCCTTGACACTGCATGGACCAGGCAGAGTGGTGTTCCTGATGAACTAAGGTCCCTTAACTAATGCTGGCTCCTCAGCTGGACTTTATCCCTCATTTTCTGCCTGGGACCTGCTTTATCTCCCATTGCTGCTTGGTTTATATTCTGCTTTCCCTTCTTAACAGAGTGAAAAGCCATAATTTACTGTTTCCCTACTTTGCTTCTGCCAGGAAGATATGCTGGGCATAGGTGTCTGTGCAGCTGTTAAAAATGCTATCCTGCCTGCCTGGGGGCTGTTTTTTCCTTCCCGCTGCCTTTCTAAAGAGCAGAGTGAGGGGCCTTCACTTTAGAGGTCAACCATTGCTCTCCTGGGTAGGGGCTGACTGCTGGAAAACAGAAGCTACAGTGGGTCCGTCTCTACCTTGAGGGAGTGGTAGAGATGGAGAAGTCTGTAGAAAGAGCTGGTAGCTCTGGATCTACTCCATTTTCTCCTGGCCCTTTCTAGGGCTAGCATAAAGTGAATTGTCCCTGAGCAGGTTAGCAAAATAAATGAGATTTGTTCCAGGTTTGCCTTCTGCGTCTCGTAACTCTCCTCCTGCCAGCTTCTGATGTTGGGCCCTGTAGCTTTCTGCTTAGCAACTCTGCCCTCAGCAGAGCTCTACTCTGCGTAGCTCCTTATTTTCACAAGTCACATAGAAATTTCCTATCTGCCTCTCTTTCACATTTGAATGAAATTGGCCAATTGGTTCAAGTATTACTTTGGGGGGTAGAGGGAGGGAAACCAGCTAAATGATTGCATTAAGGCTCATTTCTGTAGGAAATCACACTAAAATAGAATAATCTTACTTCCTTTCTTTCCATCCCCTTCTCCTCTTCCTTTACTGCCTCTCCCTGTACTTCACGTCTGCCTCTGCAGAACTCCTCTGTGAAAATCGTTTGCTCTTGGGTTTTTTCTTTGAGACTCTCTTTCTGATCTCAGGATGATAGAATGGTTTTGTTTCCCTTCTCCTTTCCCTTCTGCACTGCAGCTGGACAAGGGGATGAGAACTGCTTGATGCAGAATAGGACACATGATGCTCTGTAGCATAGTGGCCTGCTCCTAGCATTGTAATCCAGGAGAGTTCCCCTCTCAGCTCAAGCCACATTTGTGTGCCTGAGTAAACTTTCATCTCTGTGCTTGGCTGCATTGGCTAGCATAACGGTTCCTGTCACTGAAGATAGCCTTGTCTATGGAGAGACTTTGTCCTGGTTTGCCTGCCATGGTAGGTGCTGTGCTGCATGATCTTTTGGTGCAGACTTGAGGTTAGTCTGATTAGCTACTGTTGTATGCAGAAATTCACTGGTGAGCCAGAACTGCAGGGGGTGAGAGAGGATTATATTTTTTCTGCTCTTCTTAGCACAACTGAATTTTAAGAAAAAAACCCTGCTTTAACTTGAGACTGATCATTTGCACTCAGTTCTGTAAGGGGGACCCCATATGTTATTCCTCTTTTAGAGGTTTGCCCATTCTGTGCTGAAGGCAGTATGCTTCTTGGCTGGTGTGAAGAGACCCTGGCAGAGGCTGAGGTGGGGGAGACATAAGTCCAGATCCTTGCACACCTACACATACCCTCTTCACAAACTGTGTCATGGCTGTGGCCAGAAGAAAGAAAGAAAGAAGGAAGGAAAGTGTTGCTTGCACATAGCAAATGGCAAGCTGCTAATTCCTGCAGACGGTGAGATGCTGAGGCCCCAGGGATGTGACTTCTAGCAAATGTTTTTTCAACCTTCTCATTACTGCAACAAAAAGCTCCTTTAAGTGAGTGGTCTACTCTGGCTGCCATAGCAGCTTACCCGTTACAATGCTGACATTTTCTGGACCATGTGCCAAACGAGTGCTGAGGGGTGTGCGTGTGTGTAATGCACATAATATGGAGACAGGCAAGGGACTCTTGGTTAGCTATTGCAGAGAACAGAGCCTGTAGTACTCCAAAGGAGGGAGTTTTGTCAGATCAATTTGCAAGCTTCTTTCAGCCATCAAGGGATTACAGTAAGTTTCTGGTGCTCTGTTTGGGGTACACGTGCTTCCCTGGTTGTCTGAGAAAAGCAGGAAGTGTTGACACTGCTATATGCTCCTGGGGGAGGCTGTTTTCTGATGTCTGCTGCCTTAATCAGCTGATTAATTGGTTGTACATGGTGGTTTGGGGCAAGAGAAGACGTGAGGGATGTAGTGATGGCTTCTCTATCACGTCAAGAGAAGACAATAGGATGTGAGATGATGGGTTGAAGTTAAGTATGCTCATTCTGTGGTAGGCTAGAGCCTACAGGATTAATATGGTAGTAAATGAAGCATGATT
Organism: Falco punctatus; assembly: GCF_963210335.1. NCBI lineage: Eukaryota > Metazoa > Chordata > Aves > Falconiformes > Falconidae > Falco > Falco punctatus. The sequence continues at coordinate 21,447,585 of NC_137587.1, forward strand.
TTTCTCCTTTAAGAAGCAAGGAAACAGCATAGATTACCTCATAATGGTGAGGAGATGGAGAATTTCGTCTCAGCTGTGTCATAACAGGCTGGCACCGTTAAGGACAGGAGGCTCTGTCAGTCTGTGGTTATGATGGTGGCAAACTAGACAGCCTCAGCACTAAGTAATGGAAATGGTTACCAAGCTCATCTTCAGCCCGCTTTGGCCTGCTTAAGGCGGCAGTGACTGAGGGTGATTACCACGGGTTGACTTAGACTGACGTATTTCCCGTGCAGTGTGATCATGCAAAGAACTGAATTATTGTGGTAGCTGCTGGCAGGCAATGCTCTCCGTGCCTGAAGAGGAGAGTGCAAGCAGCAGTCCTCGCTTTGACCCATGCTTTGGGAAGCTTTAAGCTGTCAGTTAGGACCTCAGAATAGCCACATTTGCAGAGGAAGATGACCCAGGAGGTAATGAGCTGTTTTGTAAACTTCTCTGCAAGTGTCACCATGGGAACTCCTGTCTACAGGGCACTTCCAGCACATCCCTGTGGTTATGCTGATGGAGAACTAGGAGAGGTCATAAAGCTAACCACACAGTATTCCTGCCAGATATTGTTGGTGATCCTGTTTGTGCCTGGACAAAAGCTGCAGGACAAACTGCCACACAGAGAAGCCTACTGAGGGATTCTTCTGCCTTTCCTTAGGGACTGTGATGATGGCTGCCATGTAACAAACAAAGGAGGTTCTGGCTGATCCTTGCTGAACTGGGGTGGCAGACCAATCCTATGTGTACTTGCACTAAACCTGGTCTTTTCTTTCTGCAGGCTGCCCAGAAGGAAAGAAAGCTGAATTTATTACCAGCTTACTTGATGCTCTGACTACAGACATGGTACAGGCTATTAACTCAGCAGCACCTACTGGGGCTGGGAGGTGAGTCCAGAAAGCACTCAGGCTGAATGCTGCCAAGGTGGCTGCAGAGCTGGAGTGCTCCTGAGGTGGGGCAGCAGGGAAAAGCGTTGCTCTGGGCTGATTTGGGTTCCTCTGGGTTGCTGGAAGAGGAGCTGAAGCTGCATCTTCAGAAGCTGCTCTGTCCTGTCATCCTAGCCTTGCCTCCCTCCTGCCCCTCCTCCCTGGCAGCTGCTGCGCCATAAAGGTTAGTATAGCCCATTTGAAGTGTGAAATGAGAGCTCAGTGGGAGGAAGTGGCTTGTTCTTTTGTCCCCTGGTGCATTAAAAGACCTAATAAAATGCAAATGGATTGAAGGAGACCGTGTGGCCTAGTGGCTACCACAGGGAGTGAAGAATGCGAACCCGAATTCTTGGCAGTACTAGCGCTGTGGTTTTGCTGTGGGGCTGCAGCCAGCCTGCCGGGGAGGAGAGGAGCAGTTTTTCACGGCCCTCCCCTCTGACCAGCTGCCTGTTCATCCCTCTTGGAAAGAGCAGCAGGTCAGGACTGTTGGAAGAGGCGGGCAGAAGTTTGTGTTTCTGGGGGACTGGAGCAAAGCTGAGGTCTTGTCTCCCCCTTCTGCTTGATAACAGCAAATCCCCTTTAGCACTGCAGCTGCAATGCTGGACAGGCAGGACAGGCCATTGAGAACAGACTGTGAGGGGTTTAGAAGAAGCACTGTATTGCCTTGGCTAGTCGAGGCTTCTATGGTTCTGGATTCCCCCGACTATAAAAGGAGTCGGTGCTAGTTTAGCACACAGGGGTGCCACAATGACTAATGTGCTTGTGTTCAGAGGTGCAGAGAAGAAGGAGTTGCCTCTGTGCATGTGTTACTTCCATAGGTATTGCTCCAATATGAGAGTAATGCTGATCTCCTGCTTTCCTCTTAAAAAATGTAGAAGAAAGCAGTGCCATCTTTACTCATGGCAAAAAACTTTCTGGGTGGCACCTCTGTGCCCCTTGTTTTCAGTATGGATTGCTTGTGAACCCATATGGTTTTAACTTTACATTTGGATCTGACAAATCAGGCCAGCGGCTGAGTGCCTGCACGCTGAATATTCTGTAACCCATCAAATTAGCAGTATATGCCTAGCATGTCTGTATTCATATAAACAGGATGAAAAACGCCCCAAGGATGGGAAATACATCGTTCTCTCCCAGCCATAAGCATTCCAATGTCAATTCTATCTAATTTGCATGGTTCGAATGCAATGGGTAGGGGTGGCAGGAAGCCCTGAAGAGTATTTGATATTTATTTGGCATCTTTGGCACTGGGACTGAAACCCAGCCAATGTAATCATCACTCTTAAAATAAAGCTTAATATAAACCAATGTTGTAGAGACCAGAGATGTATGCCCCCACTGCACTTCTATAAACCAGCAGGCTTGCTTCCTAATGTTCCCCAAGCTTTGTGTATTTCTCAGCTTTCAATAGATGCCTTTCTAGTAGAAGTTTTCACTGGCCAGCTCTTCACACAGTCGTCATGATGATTTATTTTCAGCTCCAGTGTCGGCAGCCCAGTTGCAAGGGGAAAAAGAAATCTTTTAGCAGGCTGTCCTTTGTAAGGTGAAAGACTGCTACCACCCAAATACTCTGTCTGCCCAGAGCCACGATTAAATTCAGGAAACTGCTCTGGCATAAACTTCCATGTGCATCAGCTAGACTAAGCACATACCCCCAAAACCAGGCATCAAGCTTTTCCATCCCACCATGCCATGATGGGACCATTTATTTTTTGGGGAAAAAAAAAAAAAAGGCATTTCAAGGAGTTTCTGGTACATACATAAAAATATAATCAGTACAGCTTTAATTTCATAAGAGTTTGCAGGGCAGCTGTCTCTGCAATGAGTCCTGCTTTCCAAGTTTCTCAAGGGGAGGAATGTCCTCAGTCCTCTCTTCAGGAATATCTGAAACTGTCTGGGTGACCTAACTTGACTTTGGCACTGAAAATGAAAGCTCTTTTCCAAGACAAAGGAATATTTTACCTACAGGGTTAATCATAGGGCTAATTGATTTCCAACCTCAACAACTAACAAAATACTGGATTTATGACAGTGCTTATCCTGTATCTCCCTGGCCCAGGTTTGCTGAGAAGGTCAGATTGAATAGGAAAGCTAGAGATCTGGCTATCTGATTTTTCTTAATGTCAGTCATGTCAGTTTTAATGTCTTAATGTCAGTTTTCTTATTTGGGAGACAAGCTTCACTTACTGCAGGCTCTTCTCCATCTTTGCCATAACGATGGCAGAAGGGATTCTCTATTTAAATACGCAATGGTTCCCTCTGTAGCCTCTTCCTGTTCTTTACAGTGTTCAGTATTTCATCCTCCCTGGCCTTTTTTAGAATTTAAACAAATGCATCCAACGATCCAAGGTAAATCGTTAACATACCACCAGCAAAGCTTATGCCTGTTGCAGGGGGCAGGCCAGGCAAACAGCAAGCCATGTCAGTTGGCCCCATATATTGTCTCATGTATTTTAATCAACAGGAGAGGCAGCAAGCAGGAGTTCTAGGGAAGGGGGGGGATGTATGCTTGTTTCTCCGTGGCAGCAGAGAGATGGTACTGGCATACAATGTCCTTTATTATAAATATTAAGATACAGGACCAAACACAGAGAAGAACCTTTCTAAAGTGCCAAGGACTGAAAAAGCCTAACAATGGGAGTCTTAAGGAGCTCAGCCTTCCTTACGGTATTAAAAGAACCAAAAAAAAAAAAAAGGTTGAAAGATGATTTTGTCTAATCTGAGTATCTCCACAGGGACAAAAGCTCTGCAGGCTCTTTAGTGTAGCAGGGAAGAACATGATTAGCTGAATATAAACAAACTAGTGATCAAAATTTCTTTAAAGCAAGGGTAATTCTAAGGCAGAATGAAGTCATGAGGGAGGTGGCAGATTCCCTCCCTCTAAGGCTTTCATCTTAGGCCTGATGCCTTTCAGAAAGGCTTGCTTTAGTCAAACCTGAGTTATGGTCCTAAGAGTAATTTGATTCACATTCTGTGAGTACGGTATATAGGAAATCAGATTAGATTACCCTGCTGCCTTCAGTCTGAATCTGGATATGCAAGTGAAAACTTTTTGCATTTGCTGTGTGTCTTCATTTTCAAGATTTTACCTATTTATGCTGCAAAACTATCTGTGGCTTTGCAATTGATGTCAAGATTAGCTTTTTTTTTTTTTTTTTTTTGCGTGGGGGGAAGGAGCATGAGGAGAAATGATAAAGATCTGCATTTAAAATACTACATAGAGCTATGCTAAATTGCACACTTTATACTTGGCACACACAAAAACAATCTAGTAGCAGCAAAGTGAGGCTGTACAACTTGGATTGCTGCAGGCCATGTAAGTAAAACCTGATAAGACTTTTCTTTTTTTATTGGGCATGCTTAAAACAACCTTGTAATCCCTTATAGGTCTTGTCTCGTTTAAGCAAGTTCAAAGCTATTGACTTTAATTGAGTTACTCTTGCTTTACAATAATGTAAATGAGATGAGAACTTCCCTTCCTCGTGGCCCTGGTTTATATTACAGCAAAATAACCAAGTAGACTTCATTTAGACTTTTGAAACAGAAAATCTCTGGTAAAATTCGTTCTTAATTTTAAATTTATGTAATAACTCCAAGGCACATCTTGTTACTGTATGTTTTCAAAGTAATTAAGAGAGAGCTTGTAGGAAATTGCTTTATTAAACCAGTGTTTGGTATCCTTTTTGAAAAAAGTTGAGAATGTTCATGTATAAATCCTGTATAATAGGAGCAGCACTTTTTAAATTTTAGACTTTACTTTAGTGCTTTTTAGTCCACTTTCTAATTTGGACATATTCATATCACACAGGGCCTGAACCAAAATAGACCAAAGGGGATCCTGGCCTGTGTTTCCCTGATCCAAGAAAATCTCTTTGGTCCCTGCCAATTCCAAAATGAATTTTAGTTTCCAAAATGTGTGCACTATGGCTTGTAATGTTATCGGCAAAAGTATTACTGCCCGATGGAATTTAGGGTTAAAAGGGCAGCTTACAACAGCTACCCTTATCATGTAACACAGCAGCTGTGTCCTTCATTTTAAGTTGCCAATTATTCCCCATGTAATAGCCCTAAAAAGTACTTCAGAAGATTGCCCCCGAGGTTCCCTTTCATGCTCTAGTTGAGCAGTTTGAAGCAGGCAAGCACAGCTCAGCACATCTCCAGGGTGTTCTGAAGCCAAGCCATGTTTTAATAAAGATTGACACTTTCAAACAGTTCAGGGAAGTTTATGCCCAACTCCTGTTGCATTTCAATTGAAGTTGGATACCAACTTCTCTTTGTGCTCCTATGGAAATTCTAGCCTAATTAACCATACGGGAGAGTTCATGTAAGAGGAGGATTTTTGAACAGTCAATGAGGAGTGAAGTGAGGTGATTTTTAAACCTTCTAAATTATTTATCCCACAATCTTCAGAAAAGTTGTGTTCGGAATACTGTTTCATATGCAATTTATCCAGAGGAGAGGAAGAAACTGGGTCTGTAATGGGAACCTAAGTTTCAACTGTAGAGGAATTATGCATTCCCTGTAATGAATTTGGAGTCTGTAGTACCCTTTAGTTTAGTCTGAGCACAGCTTAGGTTTTCTGCTGACTTCTTGATTCTTTGGCTGCAGGAAAGGGAGAATAATAAAACAAATACAGGATCCTTTTGCAATTCCATTAGATTAATCCTCTTTGATTCAAGCCATGTTCCACCATTACAGCCTTTAAAATAGACAACTGCAAATAACAGCGAAAGGAAAGTAAGAAGTGGAAGCAGAGCAAGAACAATTGTGAATTTTACCTCAGTTTGTTAAACTCGTCACTTTCCACCACTCCCTGTAGCCACCTTGGTGGACATCATCAATGCTGTAATGGGTGTTGACTGTCACAGGGCCAGTCCTGTCATTTCTTCAGCTTTGCTCTCATCCATTCATTCGTCAACAGCACCAAGCAAGATATGCATCCTTGCAAAATATTTTTCAAGTCATAGAAACTTACAACTTTAACTCCTGTAGACATCCTGACCACAAACATACCTTGTGTGTTAGAAGTGGAAGCTGGACTAATTTTTTTTTTTCTACACTGTTGCTTCTGCTAGCAGCTTCTTGTCCATCGGTGTGCTTTTATCCTGGAATAGCTCCCTCTGCTTTATAGTCTCTGTTTGCAGTCCAGTTAGGCTGGTCTTGCTCCCATGCTTCTGCCTTAGCTGCTATTGTTACTGCATAAAGTTTGTATTACAAAAGAATGGGTTTTCCAAAGGTCTTCAAACAGGTGCTCACCTGCTGGGTACTTCAGAGATTGCAGTCTTGCTTTCTGTCAAAGCAGTATTTTGTATTAGGATTTTCTGTCACTGCAACAGTACTGTGGGTCCATGCAGCCTGTGCAGTGGGATGCAACTGTTCAGGGAGCAAAGGATCAGCTTTGGTAGGAAGGGACTTCAGTTCACTTAGTAAAATTTAGTGAGACATATTACACTTTGACAGCAGAGTTCTATGGACCGTAATGTGATTGCACACTGTACATGGTTCTGTATGTGAGTAATGTCTGACATTTTGCTGCTTTTGTATACTTTACCCTATATACCTCCCCTTCTTCCCTGCTTCTTCCCACTGAGTTAACGCCTCCTTTCTTGCAAGGGGCCTCAAAGGCTGGAAAGCATTACAGACTGCATGCAGAGTGCATATTCAAGCTGTCTATTGATATTTTGGCATATTTTTCTCTCTGTGCTCCAGAATTCAGTGCAGCTGCAAAACTGCATTTCTATGTTTTTTCATAGCCTATTTGCTTTCTGCTTGTACCCCAGTTGCACCAGATGATGTGAAGGTGTTCTGTGGAAGTGCATCTTGACTGGAAAATAGTATTGTTGAAAGTAACAGTACCTTAACCCACATATCTCCAAGCAGAAGCCACCTAAAAATAATTCTTTTCCTCTTGTGAGGGAGCTGATGCACATTATATAGGAGGAGGAGCAAAAGCCTGCTTAGAGAAGACTATATACTTGATGCCAACAAATTCATAAGGAAGCTGAGAAAGCAGGTTCCCTGTCCCAGGCTGTTAATGACAGACCATGCTTCTCTTCAGTGTTGGACTGTGGGTGGGTTTATTCTGCATAATGGTGCTGAACTTGCTGGTTTATATATGGAAGCAATCCAGCATAGCAGGTTAGATTTGGAAAATCAGCTTGCACAGAGCTCTTTGCTTCCCCAGCAATCATTCTTTAGGACTGATTGTTTTGCCATAGAGTGCTGAAGAGGAACAATTAGGAAGAAAAGTAAGTACAGCTGTAATGTAGTCAACACCAGAAGACTGAGCAGGCTGTCTGCATTTTGGTAATGTCTGTCTTTACTCAGCCTTACAAAACTGCTATAGCACTTCAGTGAGAGAATGGAATTCAGTGGATTTTTGTGTGACTGGTGTTAGAGCAAAATGTAGAGGGCAGCTTTGTTCTCCTTTGTTTTTTCCGATTCCTTTATAGTCTGAATGAGTACAGAGGCAGCCCAACAAATGACGTTTGCATCTGAGGGCTGATTTGTTTCTCTTGCAACAGCAATGGAGAGGTAATAGAGGGAAATACCTCTGCAAAGTCTGCTTGCAGGACAGTTAGGGCCCCCAGATTTATTGCAGCTGACGCAGCAGGTATGGTTGTTGTCATGGCACATCGTCAAAGCTAGGTGGCTTAGCAGTGCTGTGAAGTTGCATCAGTTCATGTTTCATGGACAGTGCAGAAGTGTCTTGCATGGGCAGCCGTCAGAGTCAAGGTAGTTGGATACAGTATGGTAACCTCAGCCTTCTTCTCTGCATCATGTAATTTTATGAGTCAGGGAGAGATGGCTGCACTGAGATGATGTGGATCCTTCCTGCACTGGGATGCTTGATGATCATCAGAAAGGGCAGGCAGCTAACTCAGAAACTGCAATCCTGCTAAGCCAGCCACCAGGAAGTGGTAAAAACTAAGGAATGGCTGTATCTTCACTCCTCCGACAATCACAGCAGTTAACCTAATTCCCTTTAGCTCCATTAGCATGCTGCAGTTCTCAGCATGAGCTCTCAGCGTGTTTGGAATGGCAAAGATTGATGTATCACCACCTCATGAGTCAATGTATTTGTATTAGCCTGTGGATTTCCTGATTTTCTTTATGGAATTGCTGGAAAGAGCTATATTGCCTCTCTTGGTAACTCATGAGAGCTCCTTCTCGGTGTGCCTCTGTAAAATGGCACTTTTAACTCCTGCTTTCTGAGTGCCTCTTCAGCAGGTAGAGAGAAGCTTGTTTTCCTGTTGTCTTTTCTGCTGTTGGTTCTGAGATGCTCTGCTATTTTCTCCGTTTCTGCCTCTCCAGTTGTGGGCCTTTAGGAAACAAAGGGCAGGCCAAGGTGTGGACAAGGGGAATCTCACATGCAAAAGCTCAGGTTTTATTGCTTTATCTCAGCAAAAGCAGAATATTGTCCCTTCTAATACAGAACTTCCCTGTGGCTCTTGGAAACATGCTACTCTTCCAATTACGGCCAGATCATTTCCGAAAGGAGAGAGGCCAATGGCTGTGTTCATAAATGTCATAAAAACAAGCCACAGGATGTGTTTTTATTCTCTCATGTCATCCTGGTCTTTGCATAATTTCAAGGCTGTAAAAAGTCTGGGCACTCCT